>NW_028186479.1:4659716-4713257 GCF_003343005.1 Rhea americana | reverse complement strand
CCCCTTCCCCCCCTCCCTGCCCCCCCGTGGCCCGGCCGCGGCGGGAGGCGGTTTTGTGTGTGTGTGTGTGGGGGGGGTCCTCGGCCCGGTCCCGAGAGAGGGCTCCCGGGCTGGTGGGGCAGCGCCCGCCCCTCCGGCTCCGCCGGCTCTGGAGAAGAAGGTGTTTAAACGCCCCGAAGCCGGGGTTGGGGMGCTCTGGAGGCGCTGCACAGTTTACCCGCGCGGCAGACGGAGCTGTAAGCAGTGTTGGCCGCCCTAAAGAGCCGCTGATCCGGCCCGCAGCAGGGCGCGGAGGGCCAGCACGGGCTGCAGCGCCCGGTCTCTGCGTACGAAACCCCTCGGCCCTCGAGGAGGCCGGCCAGGGGGGCGAAGCAGCTGCGTCCGCGGCCAGACCTGCGGCGGTCTGGGCCAGGCCCAACRCTGGGGAACTGCTGGTTTTCCAATGATCCCTCTTTTCCACCACCWTTCAGAAATTTTCTTTGCTATCTTCCATACTATTTGACCGTGCCACATATGGAGTAGCTGGTGTTTACAGAGCTAATATACATCCAGAAGAGATTTGTACTCTAGTAACTTGAATCACCAGACAAAGTAGCAAGTTCTTTCAAAATATTAGCCAAAATCAAAACTGCTGATTCAAAAATCAGAACATTTTAGAACTATTTTTAAAACTAAGGAGGTGTAACTACCAACCCTTATTATTAGCCAAGTATCCCGGAAAAAAAAAATGCTTTACCAGTTAGTTGTGTTATACTTACCTAAACCTCCAAAGGAATGTTACTTGAAAGAGCAATTTCAGYACTGAGCATCAAGGTTAGGGTATTTTTTTTTTTTTAAGTCATCTCCTTTGAGATAATCAAATTTATATTTCAGGATAATGCATACAAAACATGATGTACACCTGTAGTAAGAAAAAAAATCTGACTTTCAAGGTCAAAATCTAATCCAGACATCATAATTACAGGCTTTACACTCAATTTCTAAAGTAGTATGACAACACTGGCAAACAAATACAATCTTACTGACAATCTCATAACTAACCTGTCACCTTGGCTTTGTTTTTCATAAGCAAAAGAAACCAAAACCAGTCTTTGTAAGTTAGGAGCCTTTAGCAGAACCAAATTTTATCCTTTTTAATTAAGTCTCCCCGCCCATAATAGCCTGTCTCTTGAATCCTCAGCCAAAAAACGGTAAAGTTAAACACCCTATTTCCTATTTCCTTTTTTCTTTTTTTTTTTTTTTTTTTAATTTAAAGCTCTTCAACGTAAGTTGTTTGAGTGCTAAAATTAAATTTGCCTATATATAGTGACAGGTGAAGATAGAAGTGCTAATTTACAGTGGCAGCTCAGATGCTGATATTTAAGAAAATAAAAGGCAGCAATCAAGTTAATTGARATCTAAGGCATAATTTCAAATTTGATCCATATAGTTAACATGTTTCCTTAATAACTCTGTGGTGTTTAAGAGTTCCATAAAATACCCCATTATAAGTAGCGGGCATTGTCGTAATAGCAATGACTGTCCAAGATGCCGTTTCTGTTACCTTGTCTGCAAGGCTAGCAAAGAAGCACTTTGAATCACCTGGGATGCCAGTTATAATGCCTCAGTTTCAACACAAAACTAACACACAATGACTAGTTAGAAAGCATTTACTTTGTTAAAACTCATAGTTACTGCTTACAGTATCAAATGTTACTAAATATGAAAGACTTGTAAAAATWTTCATGAAGAATTACCCGGCCTGTAGCTCTTAATCGTATTTACATCCACAACGTATTTGAACTTCTTTACACTATGCTATGAGAAGGTTGAGGGAGAAGAGGGGAACATCTGAGCTTCTTGTTCAGTGCTGAAGCTATTGAGGTCTAAATTTATCTCTGATGTAAAATCTGTCTGCTAAGAAACACTCTTTGTACGTGTGTCTTAGAGGAGAGAAAAGTCAAAAGCAAACCTGACTGTACAGTGAGAACAAAAAGAGCTTCATCTCTGGAGTTTAATCTCTTTCATGTTAGCATGAATCTGCCAATCAAGGGCACTCCTGTGATGCAACCAGGCAGCTGTGAAGCATTATATTAGGGCTGTATCTGTCCTTGAAATTTGTATTATTTTTTATGCCATACCCTACACCTACACACATYGTTTATTAAGCAATGCTCAAAGTATTTTATCTCCATCTGCTGAAGATTGTTTCTTAAAAAAAAAAAAAAAAATCCTGACCTTAACCTGAGCTTGATAGGCAAGAGTATTAGGACTGTTTTAATGTCTTCTGAAAGCCTGATAAAGGTGTGTAGCAAAGATTATTTAGCAAACCAAGGCAGCAGCATTAGAATAAGATTGGAGGRGATAAAAATCAGAAATTAAAAAAGGCTTTTCTTACAGTAACCAGTTTAGCCAGTCATACACACAAATCGCAAAAATACTTCTTTTCTATCTCATGTAAACAATTTTACAGTAAAATACTAGTCTGAATATCTAATGAGCAAGCCTTTCTAATTTATCCACAACAGACTTTCGAGTGAGAATACAGAACAGTGTATATGTAAAAATTAGCATTAGTTAAAATACGAAAGACCAAGCAGTCCTTAWACTTCACAGAATCTCTTTTAACAGAAAGATAGCGTTTGAAAAGATGCATAATACTGATGAGTTTTGGAGGGAAAAAAGACGACAATGACTGAAAACATTAGCAGTTATTAGATCACTAATTTTTGGCTTTCTAGTTCAGAGACGCCCAAAAAATTTRAGAGAGAAGTGAACCTGCCGCTGACAGGCTTACATTTAAGAGAACAGTTTTCATGAACATCGTACCAATGCAAATTTGACTGGCCCCTGGCCTCAAGTGTTTTCCTTCCTGCTAGAGTATTATCAGGTTTATATGCTACACAGCACCAATTAACTGTTCCACATCAAAAAAAAAAAAAAAAAAAAAAAAGAGAGTTGCTATCATCTCCTTTCCCCCCACAGAAATCTCACCCTTTACTTCCTGCTGATGCTGGCCCTCAGTCAGACCCTTCCGTGAGCAGCTGTCAGCACAAGGGAACCGCTACATCATTTCACAGCCATAGCCTCAAATTGACCAATAAAAAAAGTTTGTGCGGGAACTGATTCATGTTCAAAATAACCCAACAAATCAATAAATACTGCCTTCTCTAAATGAATAAGTTTGAGCTAGTACACTGTGTAACCACAGAAGCAATTATGCTGGCACAGCCAAGAGGGTGGTGCACGAATGATGAGTATAAGTAGGTAATACAATTTTCATTACCTTTTGTGCATCTCCAGACCTTCAGGGCTGAAAGCTAGTAATTTGATTATGGGATAATTTCATGGGAATGAAATGGGATAAATACATAAAAATAGGTATTTAAAAATGGGTGTATAAAATGGGACAAATATATTTTATAATAAGTCTTACAAAAGGGGGGRAAATACTTATTTTGCTTCTGTGTGATATCTAAAGGCAACCCAAAAGGTTCTCAAGTGTTTTAAATTACTTCAGTGGAATTAAGAGGCTTTGGAAGTCTTGAAAAAGTTAAGAGATAATAAGTATGACATTCCAGATAGTACCATTGATCAGTTGGAAGGGAAGAAAGGAAAATTTAGTCAAACAACATAAAACAAATAGATGCTAAGATGCTAACCTGCCACAAATTTATATGCAAGCTTAGCTTCAAGTGCATTTTAGTTTTCAGGATCACAATCAATTCAACTTCATCTCAGCTACACCCTTGTGCTACAGCACTAACAGTATAGTAAAATGTATTTTAAACATAAAATTGAGATACTGTAATTCCATGGTTTACAGGATGGAGATATATTGAACAGGATTATTTTGCTGAAGTCACTTTTCAGACCATAACAGCACTTGAAATGCTTTTTGTCTTGTTCCAAAATGAGCTTCCACACTGAAGATTTGGTKTGAACACAGAAACAAAAAGATTTCCAATAGCATCCTTTTAAAGATGGATTTGTTTAAATTTTATCAGTGTTGAATGAAGTCTACTAAGGATTTTGTTAATCTCATGAAAAGTTTATTTATAACTTCCTATCTCCAGTGCTTTCACAGTCCTCTACAGAGTACTTACATGACTGAAGTCAGGTAGGGAATGCATGGCACTGCATCTTTTTACTTGCTGGAATGTTTTCTGTCATTTATGAAACTTGCATTGCATATTTGCTCCCTACATCCTTTCCACCTCACTATCCTATTGACAACTGATAGGAGCAGTTGTCTCATCTCTGAATAGAATTCTTCAGGGAAAAAACACAGTAAACACTACCTAAAGTTTGAGTGTTTTTACACACACACACACACATATATATATATATAAAATATATATTTTTTATATATATATGTAAAAATGTAATGTGTGTGTGTGTGTATGCATATATATTATATATATACACACAGTTCATTAAGTTATAAAAAATTGTATAATTTTCCCAGAGGAAACAAGTGCTCATTTTACTCTATAAATCTACACGTTAACATGTGAGAAAAACAGCTGAAGTTTTTAAATTACCTTAACTCAGCCTGTCTTGACACTGTGCAATTATGATAATTAAGGAACATTGGTTTATGGCAGTCCTAAATTAGATTTCACTGATTTTTAAAACATTGTTAGATTTAATTTATTCATTTCATCCCTAAATAGCATCCCTACAAGTGTTGTACATTCAGCATGGGGGTACAACAGCATAGCAGCTTAAGTTGATTTAAAATGAGGCTTCTGCGATCCTCGTTTCTCACCCCCTCTTCCTGTGACACTTAGTCATGCACATCTTGTATGCTGACTCTGGYGCTCTTGTCATCCCTTGATGACCCAGTTCACAGGACTCATCCAGCCAAAAACAAAGCCTACCTCGAAAAAGCATTACTGCTGAACTCCCAGAACTGGTGCTGGAAGGCCAATGTGCAACAGTGCCAGAACGGTGGGAGCTCCACAGGTTAAAGTTATAAACTGCCATGAACATACACTTCCAAGAGAATCTAGTTTAATCTATCCTTCAGGAAGAGACTAAATGAATTTATTTTCTAAGTGTAACACTTAACTGTTGTCTGAAATGTGTCCTTTTGTGTTTGACACCTTCCATCTCTCTCTCATTTCATACTCATTTGCCCCTCTCTTCCTTCAGCTGTCGTATTTTGAAAGAGTTAAAAATATTAATTGCTTGTTTTCCATAGAGGTTTCTCCTCCCTTCCTGCAGGGCATACRAAGATCTTCAGCTCTTTGATTTACCTTTACTAGTCGTTTTTGAAGTTGAGTGCTCCAGTACTGAAATAGAATCTTTTAGAAGATGAGATGCCTCTATCCCATCTACTTAGGCTTCAGATTTCCACAGAGACAATCCTCATTCTGTGAAGTAAAGAGCTAATTTCATGTTGCCTGCAAAAGACAGCCAAGAGATGCTTCCAAAGAGGCCATGTTCTGTTAATTGGAAGAAGCTGTGAAACAACTTACTGTCAGAAATCTTAGCTGAGGCAGGCAACACACCTTGTCAGGATGTCTGCTGCACCACACTTCTGCAGCACCAGCTGCCATTACATGGCCCAAGTATGGCAAAAGATGGAAGTGACAGCAGCTCCAYGGTGGTGTAAAGGTTAGATGGCTTAATGAAGGATTACCATCATTCTTTAAATAAGCAAGAACAACAAACAACACCCCATTTGCTTTTAACATTTCAGTTATGTTATAGCAAAAGAGTCTTTATTTTCCACCACAGATGTTCAACAATTAAACTGTAAAAGATTGTTTTAATCAGTGCTTGAGATAGTTTAGTTTGAATTGGTTCAAGGCAAACGTGCCAAGAATTTCAGGAATGTTGCATATATTACAGACAGCCAAGTCTCTCAACACTTAGCAATTCTTTTCAAAGCTATCTTAAAAAAGAAGAATGAAGGCAGTATTCARTAAGGAGCTGGCAGTTAATAAACAGATGTTCACCTAGGTACAAGATTTCAGCTCCTGGCAAGAATAAGATTACTTGTCTGATAAAACACTTAGAAGTAATGGGTTGGTTTGTATAATTTTATTCAGCCTCTCAGTCAAAAAATCTATCAAATAAAACCATGAGGTAGCTTTCCAGGTTAGAAATTCATTATAAACTTGTTTTACGGGACAATTCACATTCTATTTTCCTTTTTTATTGAGAAAAATTACCATGTGCATATAAATGAAAGTCTAGTCTTCAGAAGATTTTTTTTCCTCCCTTACATCTTTAAAAAGTGGTCTGAGGTCACATTTTTAAAGCAAGTAGAGGTTACTAATAAGAGCAATTAATATAGGATGCCTCTATTGCAAATATRTGCTCTAGAGTAAATCCTCAAAAACTTTAAAGTAATCTGAAAGTGAAAGTCTAAAWCTGTATTCAAATACCTTTTTAAACATCCCCAACAGTAAGGCTGCAGGATAAGGGGAGGTGTGTAAAGCTGTACACATAGGTTGTGTAACAATTASAGACTATTAAAATAGCAGAGTTCAAGAAGGCTATTCTGATCTGGCTCCTAGTTTCAGGGCAACACAAAGGCTCCCATCTGCCTTTAGAAATAGATGGTAAATATTTTCAGCAACAGCATCATCTTTAGGCCAACTCTGACATTAAATAATAGATCACATACTTGAGTCCGTGTGTCACCCAGGGTTGGATATAGGTCCAGCTGAAATTGGCAGGAATGTGTATGGGAGGAATGAACACCTACAACTGTAGCATATAAAGTGGGAGAGTATATTCTGCCAGCCTGTCATAATGGGAGGGTTAAAAAGGCCTTGAGGTCCCCGTATCCCTTCCAGCATATCTAGCATCAGCTGCATTCTGTACCTTTGCAACAAACCAAGGAGCACTAGAGAGGGATTTAATTTAAAAAGAGTTGAAATTTGTACTGTATACCCTCCTCCCCACCATCTGGCTAGTAGAGACATTCTGTTCAAAATCAGCATGACAACTGCCTATTCAGAAGGAAGGTTTCCTTTTCAGTGGAAAAAAAAATAGGCAGTTTTCACTCCATCTTTTTTAAGGGCCTCCAACGTAATCCGGATCTATTGAGTTCTGAACATGCTTCTCTATTTATAGGCTGGCAAAGATAGATCAGTGAAAAACGTATTTTCTATTTTAAATTTGGCCTAAAGTAAATTATTACCTTAAAGATTCTATGTACTGTTAGAAAACTGTCCAGCATCTGTTCATATCTGATCAGTAAAATACAGATTTGAAGTTTATTTCCAGGACCAATTTTGAGCATTTATGCTCAATACATACTCAGTTATGCTCCAACTACAGCTTATTTAATATACTGAATTACACATACAAATATATATTTATATACCCMCAGACACACACACTCCTATATATATATGTACACACRCATGTGTACATGAGTGYGCATGTATATACAGACATATACACACACACATACCTCAAGGTGTCAACCATGTCCAATTTATTACTCACTGACATATGAAAAATCATCTATCTGGAGAAAAAATAAAACTGTTGCTGGAAGCTCTGCTCTTGACATTGTGGAAACAACGTGGATTAACTAGAAGTTCTCTGTGTATGCAGCAGCCACCAAAATCTTGATTTTGCTACTCTTAAGTTTCAGAACAGGACATTTAAGGGATTTTCCAAAACATACAGATTACAGTAATCCCAGGGTATTTTAAGAATGTCTTCTATATATTCCATAATTTTCACTCTCCATTGTATGCARATTTGGTGACTTGAGATCTTTGGTTGTTCATAGCCTCACCTCTTCAATACATGTATATAGTGTCTGATCTTTTTTTACTTCCTGGGACAGACTACAAGGGATTTAAAGCAAACTAACTTCAGTGCTTCTGCTTTTTGCATTGATAAAGTCTGTTATATCCAAAGCCATATTCTTATTGCAGTATCTGAAGGGGGAGCTAGGTTTGGAGAAAGTAAGTTTTGCAGAAATTAAGCTATTACATATCCTACTGTATCTAAACAAGATGCTACTCCTAGGGTTGAAGCTGAATACATAAGAAAAAACATGAAAAAAAACATAACAGAAAATTGGAGAAAATGTCCATTTTTAGAGTTGTCCAAACCTTCAAAATTGTTTTCTTATACAATAAACATGCTGTTTGTGACAAAAGGAAAAATCTGTTTTTCTCAAAATCCTAAGTAATTTAATTCAAGAAAGAAGTCTCTTTTGAAGAAAAAGTGAGTAACTTTATACGTTTGTATAGTCTTTCTCTTGATCCCAATTTGAACTTGATAGTTAATAATGAACTTCATGTTTACAGCAGGTATACAAGCTCATCAAGTACTTATCTTAAAGGAGAGCTAATTTTTGTTGAGTTTACCTGACTTTGCCCCAGTCTGGTCATTTAGCACAGTAATTTCATTCAGCCTTTTAAGATAATCTGTGTCATTATGCCTTGTCCTTCCTTATAAAATTAGCCATGCACAAACACCAAACCTCAACAGTCTGTCCTTGGAACATTATAATTGAAGGAGCAGCTACATTAAATTTATTCAGGTTTAAAGTTTTCCAACAGCAATGACAGCAACGACAGCAACCTCTCCAAGTTSCCACACACAGAACTGCTGTAACTACATTTTTAATGTTAGCCATCACTGAAAATACCACACATTACTATGAAAGGCAAACACTATTAAGATTGGCTATGGCCAAATCCATATTCCTCCTTTTGTCCTAAGGGAGGAATTTAGCCTGTAGCCACTTGTACAAACTTCCTATGGATGCAAGGTAAAGAATGTAAAGAAAAAGAAGAGATGTAGAGTTGCATGAATACCAAAGAAAAAGTACAACCAAGAGTCTCATTCCTATGATAATACTGCATTAATAGCATTTCCAGGTCTTAGGATTTGACTTCACATCCCTGTAATATTAATGTGCTTGTGACATTATGTATTTCTGGAACTGTGTAGTTATGTCAAAGGTGTTTGCCTATGCTGAAAAAAAGTTTCTCATCCTTGTAGCTGCAGGGAAATGCTTGAACGTATGAAGCTTAAAACAGTAAGGTCTTTAATTAGGAGTTTTTTGTTTCTGTTTTTTTTTTAAGTGTCTTGAGCATTTTGTTTAAAACATTTGGTTTAAGACATAGTAAAAAATTAGGGCTGCTATATTTCTGTCTGAATTTCCTAGAGAGAAAAGTGACTGTTACCAGGTGCACACTGAGCCTAGTACATCTCAAGCATAGCACATGTTCAGTACATCTGACAGCACTCTATAGGATAGACTGCACACATTTTATAATTGATCTGTGCATGCAAATTGCATACATCTAGAACTTTCCAAAATGGGAAAATCCAAGAGGAGGAAATGACTGGGAGATTAAGCATATGGTAAAGCTAGTTACAAGCCCCGAGATGCAGCTGTGCTATTCTAAATTCTGTGGTAACTGCWGTAAGGCAACAGTTTCCTGTTAAGGCTAGCTACAAGAAGTATTGTGCAAWTGTAAGGTAGTGCTGGGGAATGATCACGGTAAGTTAGTTTAGTAAAGTAAAACTGAAGAAATTCAGTTAAGAATATAGAGATTATAAGTATTCATTTTGTTTGATTATCTCCAAACTTTAAATGCTATCAGAAGTTYGGTGGTTTTTTGTTAGCACTTACATCATGTAAAACATCAAGGTCCATGAAATTAAATCTATCCTATCTGTATTCAGCAGTCTTATTCTCAGTTTGAGAAAGGAGGGAGCCACAGTGGGATGGGGCAGAGGGATTTTTAATTAAAAAGAATGTTTCATTTGTACACAAGGAAAACAATGTAAGGTAATGGAACATTTCTCAACTTTAAAGTTGAATCTCTTGGCCTTAAATCCTTGTCATACATTTGTTTACATACACTACTGTACCAGTCCTTCCAATAATGCTGTGAAAGTCCAGCTTAGTTTCTCTTTGTCTTTAAGTTCACTGGGATTCAGAAATCTAGAAATTTAACAGAAATGACAGCCAACCTGCTCCCCTTCCACTCAAAAAAGTTAAGAGTTGTAGCAACAGCCATTGATGCTGATCTAAGTGAAGAATCTGATATCTAATTGAGATGGCATCTATCAGTGTCAGTGAAAAGTGCCTAGCTGAAAAACAGTATTTCAGAAAATGTAATACCATTCTATTTTAAATGTCAATGATGCAAGAATTCTTCAGCAGACCATCTAGGACAACTATGAATTTGAAAGTTAGAACATTCTCAGAACTCCAAAAATATCACTACCTACAAGCACTGACAAATTAGTCTAATATGTTTCCTCAATTTCTTAAAAAAAGGGGGGGGGGGATTTGAACAGCTTAAAAATTTAGTCAAAAGCTGATGCAGTTCATGAACTGGATAAATTTGAGATACCAGGGAACCACAGCTTCTGTTCACTTTCCTCAAAGAGGCAGAGGCTCAATGTCTGAAGTTTAGGAGCCTTGTTTAGCTTAATACTTCAAGTAGTTTGTATTAACTGCTATTTTCTTACAACACTACTGAAAATTGCTTATTTTGAATATATATAGCGTATTCTTGAAAAAGCAACTTGTCATTTGCCTGAGATAAAGCACTAGAGACAAAGCCTATATATACACATAAAATAGGAACTCAAAAGCGTTTATCTGAAGGGGCAAACGTCCAAGCTTCAATACCAGTGAGCATAATTCAAGCAGAAAATCTACTTCGGGGTCATGGAGGGTAGGGAGAGGGAGGGGAAAGAAGCATCTGCACATCTCTATGGAAAACTTCCTGCAWTCCTGACTGGAACTTCTGTGCCACTGCAATACCAAGTCCAGCATACAGAAATCCGCATTAGGTCTGGTTTGTATTCTGATGTAGTCCCTCAAACGTTCATCCAAACAAGCTTGGAAGAAGCTAACGTTACTAAAAGGACACATGAGCTACTCATCTCTATTAGAAGATGGAGATTTTCAAAGGAAATTATAAGGAAGTTCTAAGACATGAGAAACATTTTGACATGATAGTATCAAGCATACAGTTATGCACTGAACAACACAATATCCATGAGCCCCAAAGAATCACAAAGCMTTTCAGATTTTAGACATATTACTCCAGGGAACTGACTTTATGCTTCAGAATAATGAAGAAAGGAAACTAGGGAAAATTTTTCATTAGAGAAATGAGTCAAGCCTCCATTTAACTACAAATTGTAGCACCTTTGTCATGCAGGGCAAGCAGCACTTTTAACATGTCATCCAAAATTTAATGTACGCATAATTTTTACATACCAATAACTATACTACTACTATTAAACAAATTTAACTTGATGTTTCTAAAGTCATCATAATGAGATTTTCATTAATAGCTATATAGATTTCTTAGCTATCCCTGTAAAGAAGTGCTATGTCATTTGTAATAACTGCTTCTTTTGTAGAGTGCTTACGCTGGAAACATCAGAGGCAGCTGCACTAATWATATCTTTCATAGAGACAAATTCAACCCTGTTCTTATACAGAAAAGAAACACACAGTAAGCCATTTTTTTGCTAAACCAATGATAGTACTTTGGATTACCACAGTCAGTTGTAATATGAGCATTATCACTGTTACAACACTGGCAATAATAGATCTCATCTCTCCTATATACATTAAAACACTTTGCAAGTAGAAGCTTTCAGATTTTCAGCCACATCATTTCCGGCTGGAGGCTAACTTGTGTGTGATGCAAGGTACTGTTAATCTCAGAGCAGAGCTCAAATGATAGCTATTCCAACCCAACCTACTATAAGATCTTTACATGGAGTAATGTGTCTATTCAGACCCATTAGCTGCATCATCAGTATCTCCTCTCCAGGCTGACTAGACATCTGAAATATTTTCCACTTGGAAGAACTGATTCTTGCAAAAGTCCCAAATTATCATTTAAGGACATTAAATCCAACCTTTAAAATGCCTGCAATAATCTTGTAGCTTTGGTAGCTGTGTGTCATGTATGTTAGATTCAGTTACATATAGTAATGTTGCTTGGCATATAATGACTATAGACAACACAGAAATGAATATTGAAGTTCACCACTGCCATTTTGATTTAACCAGCAAGCTTTTAATTCCTTAAAGCTGTAAGGAATTGTTTCTGTTATCCAAGYTGACTCCCTGTGTAATAAAACTTCAGCCAGCTGTACACAAAGACTTAACTCTAATCTGTATCATCCCTTTTAGAAGCACCTCTAACCAACATAAAAATTTCAGGGTATGGAAAAAGTAATTCATCATGCCAACAGATAAGTTATTCCAAAGGTTAAGTACTGCTGTTTGAGATGTGTACCTTATTCACCATTTGCATTGATCCTACTCAACTTCCACCTCAAGCGCAGTTTGCATGCCTGTTGCATGCTACTTGATTAACGACCCATCCCTTGTGAGCAATGCCTTCCTCAAACGGTTACTGAGAGGTAAGAGTTGCCATTTTTGAAGAAAACAAAAGGCAAAGTGAGAGAACAATGTAGTACATAAGAAAATGTCCGATAAGCTCTGTTATGAGAGTGTTGCAAAAGAACTGAGCTCTTTGCTTATACTCAGACTTTACAGTGACTTGCAAATCCTGCTTGGTCACAGCAATTTGAAGGAAAGAGAGCTTGATGCATCTGATAAAATACCAACACTGATGGGAGCTTTTCCAGTGTATGAAATATTCATGATGGTTCTCCCCTGCTCGATCTCTTTGATGAAATGCTATTAAGCAGTTTTAATAGGATGCCTTCCTTCTTAGCAGTCTTATTTTCATGAAATGGGTAGGTACTTCACATCTTCAAGACTCTTCTGTCAATGAGTTCCAGGGTTGCTGGGGGGATGCAGGACAGCTACAGCTCRCTTTCTTGAGAAAGGAGGCTAAGAGTTCTGCTAAAGCAACTAATGTAGCTACTTGCTAAAAATATAACATACTGTCAATGCCAACTTCTTTTTTTTTCCTGGATTAGTGCAACGTACAAATCATCCTGGACTGTCAGAGAGATTGTTCAGTGCTTTCCCCACAGAATCAAAACCCATCTGTTGACTCATGTATAGAAGCTCAATGATGGTATCAATTTTATATATGAATAATATCTAGAAAAAWTATTTTAGCATTGAAATTTGTGGCTGATGTGCAGCACAAAAATACTTTTAAAGAAGCTATCGATCAGAGAGAGCTGTCTCTTTACTGCTAGTATTCAGAAGAAAGCCAGTGTTTTCTCAACACAAAATGTTTTTTCTTCTGTTTTCTGTAATGTTAGTCAGATGTTCTTTAGAAGCTGATTTAAAGGGAGAAAAAAAGYTGTCCTCTAGTTTCTTTTCTGAAAAGTTTAATCTGGGTCCAAATGGCGCTTCCAATAGGAAGTATAAATTTTACTGCCAGGTTTTGGAAAAAGGCAACCTTAGAATAATCTAAATATTTTATTTGCTCAAATGCTGATTCATGTGTAATCAAATTATCAAAGGCAAAACTCATGTGTAATCAAATTATCAAAGGCAAAATTTAGTTTTTGCTTTGCCAAATGAATTGAACATTTCTATCTTCAAGGAAAGGACACAATCCTCCCATCATATTACAGCATTAAACAAGCCACATACATAATTTCTGTTGTATTTTTATCTAAGCAGAGGGGTCTCAAACATCACTTTGAAATAACAGGTCTTTTATGTTTGACATGAAAATAAATGGCATRTTTATAGCTATACCACAGCTTTATCTGTAGGCATAAACAAAGCTTTCTGATTTATCTACTCAGAAATTAGGTTGACTAGTCTGACATGCTATTAAAACCACAAACCCATTGCATAGTTACTGAGGAAAACTCACTTGCAGGGCTTTTCAGCTGCTCTTTTGGGCTTGCTTGCAGTCACTTCCAAGGCTAAAATTCATAGGGTTTTTTCCCCTCATTGAGAGGAGCATTAACCATATCAAAACATACCTTATGTTTCAACTTTTTCTCTAGTATCTTTCTTTTTATATCTCACAAAATACTTGCTTTTTGTGTATGTTTATTTTTTATTTGGTGTTTTTTTAAGGTATAAGAAACAATTTGTACTTCATCTGTCAATGCTAGTTTCACATGCTAGGACACAGTTTAGGATTACTTCATGTGGTTTTTTTTTTCCTTACCAGAGCTGAGTTAATACTAAACACCTCACACATTCTAAGAAGCCTAACTGTAATCATTTTTTGTAGAAGTATTCAGTGTGTAGAATTAGCTAAGAACTGTTCTTTTAAAAAATATCCCAGTAAAAAATAACTACACCAAACTAGATAAAAGCCTCGTTTAACTAGAATTACCTTTGAAACTCAACTATGCTGTTAAAATGTCACTTATTCTCAAAAAGCCTCTAGCATATAGCCATAAAACATACCTTCATGCAATTTCTACAAAGCTTGTCAAGAAGYTTTTGTATTTTTATGCTTTACAAARTTCAAGACTGAATTAGAAGTGGAGAAGAAAAATGTTACTGAAGATCATAAGTAAAAATCTACTATTGGTTTGTACCAAAACTCCATGAAGCCCGTGCTCCTGTGCCTGATATGTTCAGTAATGAATGATTCAAGAAGATGATCCAGAAAGTAGACCATTATTTAATACATTGCCAATATGGAAACAGTCTCCCGACYCACAGATTACTGTATACCCTGAAGCAAGCAAGTTTATCCTTATATAAATAAGTCTGGATGTTCTTATCTATACTTATGTCCTTCTTAAAATCTGTTTGTCTCTTGGACTTCCTAAGATTCTGTAGTAATAATTTCCACAATCTATCCTTTCCAAACAATACTTATTTCATGGCTCTATTTTTTAACAAAATACTTGGTATTTAGTGATTTTGCTTCTGTACAATCTTTTCCCCTAAAGTTTGTAAGCAACCAGTATATAGGAATTTTAGTTCTGTCTAGTTTCCAGAGTGAAAAGTAACTCACTAAAATGAATATGCAAAGCTAACCTCAGATTGAAATTAAAATAAATGTAATGGTTTTATATTTCATTTAAAATGTTTGATCAGTGGGCAAATCTCCTGGGATGCRTATCTTTTCTTGAGTGTCACACTGAGTATCAGTCATTCCACAGGCTTCATTACATTCAGTACATAATACTGGACAATATTAAAAGAACAAATAATAGTAACACATTCAGTTCATTTTACATTGGTAAAGCTTTGTTTAGGACTAACATTCTAATAACCATGTGAAYGCTTGTATTTGATTAAATTGATTTCTTCCAGCAATTTAGAGTTGCAGTGCCAAAAGTACATTGCACTTCAGATGTTCACATCCTTACACAAATGGAATTATTAAAGTTAGCAACAATTTACAGGTTGCTCTCTGTATCACTCAACCCCACCAATAAATGTTCAAGTTATAACTGATCTATACATCCTTTGAAGTTCATCTGTCAGGACAAACCTTTGAACAACTCAAAGTTATTAGTCAACTAGTCCCACATACATTCTCCAGTTGCACATCTGCCTCCATTGTACAAGCAGCACTACAAGCATCAGGCAAGAACTATCAGAACAGAACACAWAAATAGCACATGAACCCTAGCATGAACCCATCTGCCCCCGAGCTTAGATTTAATACATATTGAGAAAACAACAGCAACAAAAAAGGAAAAATCAGTCATCTGCTGATAATATTTATTAAAAGAAATTGAGCCAGTATTAACCAAACAATTCCCAAGGACTTACCCTGCTAGATAAAAGAATATGATCCTCAGAAATAAAAGCTTATTCTGAACACAATGCCAGGCAACCTCCTGAGCTCAACTGTACTTTYCCACCTCTGTGTTTGTAGAGTCAAAGCAGCAAATGTTATTATTTGGTGAATATCACCTTTGCTAACATGGGACAAACCCAGTGAGAAAACATACAGTGTTTCCTTAGTATACAGYGTTTGAGCTGTTAGCCATTGTAAAAACATCAGAAATAAGAAAAAAAAAAAAAGTGTACATTACCCTACTAAAATAAAACAGATTCCCCCTCCCCCTGTGCCCTTCCCTAGAGTTACAGTGCCAGTACTTTTGTCCGAAGTATATCATGTTAAAGGAATGTGCCTTTTTTTCTGCTGACCTCTCATTTAGTCAATATGCCATTCAACACTATTTAGTGCACAAAGAAGAAAAAAGCTTAACTGTTTCAAAGGAGCACAGAATTTCAGCTCTTGTTATGGGCTTTTTATGAATGCTAGTCACATAGCTTAATATTGAGCACATATTGAATGAAAAAGRCTAAATCAGAGACGGCCCAATTCCGGATTCACCCCTTCTCTCCCCCTTGCTAAATGGCTTCCATTCCTTCCAAAAAAGGAACAGCTTTGAATAACAATTCTGTTCTCCTAAGGATATTCATATTGCACTTTGGTCAAGAAATTATGATCCACKGAAAGATTTAAGGAACTAAGTTATAAGCCTTCCTGCCAAGAATACAACCTTTTATTTAATGAAGGGCCCAAATACTGACCAGTTCCTACACTTGATCTCAGGCTGGTCAGCAAGGATCTGCTGAGAGAACAGCAGAGTGTAATGGTTATGGCTAACAGAAAAGATAAAACAAGCTTCCCTTCTCTTATATACATATTAGAGAAAATTATTTMCTAACTATATCTCCTTTAGTGTAATAAGCAGGTTCAAGACTATCAGACATAGAAGCAAACATAAGTTTCTTCAGCCACTTAGGATGGAGAGAAGTGATTCAAAATGAACTGAAATTACACTGAAAATGGCACATGATAGCAGTGAAACACAGATTTTTTTTTTTCAATGCTCAACAGACAGGTAATGACTACTTAAAGCTTTATGGCCCCAATTGCTTTCAGTAGTTTTCTCAGAGTCACAGATTATTTGTTCTTGGGGCCAATTTTYTCAAAGTCATAGAACTTGCATTTTTGTAAAAATAAACACAATAAACATTATTTCAGGATACTGACATTTAGAAAATAGTGCAGCTAAAGTTGTGATCCTCTCCTTTTAAGATATAGGTAGGCTACCCAAAAGGTTGTAGCTGAAGGGTTTTTGTTCTTAATTTGATTTTTTTTGGGGGGGGGGGGGGGGGAAGGGGGAAGGTTACCTCTTCTTGAATCCTGTTGTCTTTCCCTGTTGATTTAAGTTTCCAGATTGCATGGAGGGGAAGCTTTATGAAATAGGAGATGAAAGATTTATGCAGCAGATTATCCATAATTTAAGTAATTCTTGTAACTGAACAGTTAAAGAAGCTTCCATGGATGGAATTTGAGATCTGACTGCGTCTTTTCTGCCTCTTCCCAAGGAATGGTAGTCCTTGGATGYTGCAAAATCCTTTTCTGCAGAGCAACTGGTGAAAACCAAAACATCAGATGCAGAGCCTACAACAAATGACCAGTGTTAAAATGCCACAAGGACAGCGTGAGCCGGGAGGAACTGAGAGGCAGTTCCACCAAATGCAAATCATTTCCCTGTGTGCTCTAACAGTCCTACTTCTGCTGAGAATATCCTGCTCCAAAATAGAATAATACTAACTAGGTCCTGACTTTTTCTACCCCTCTCACCACAAAGGATAAACCCTAATGCCTCTTTAAGCTTGTTCATCCGCAGCAAAGAGGCTAGCAAACTGCTGTTTCTAGCATATTTTCTCCCTCYTCCTCAAGCTGTATTGCACCCACTGCACTCTCCTATTTCACTTTTGTTCCACATAAAATCCTGTTATGTGGATTTCAGCCAGATTAATGCATTCTTTCATTCTCCACTTTCTAAACTCGAGCTGCAAGGCACCAGTTACAGGGCATAACAATGTAAGCTTATATAAAGCTTATCCTGCAGTTGGAGCCCTTGTCTCAAGTCATACCTGCAAGCTCATTTCCTTTTAGGTCATTACATCACTCAGAGAAAGAGCCCTTCTCCAATCTGCACATTTGATCAGCAGACAGGTATGTGTTTGCCTGGCTTTTATAATGAATAGAAAAGCACCTTTCCATGAATTATCATGTTAAACTATATTCTTGGGTTTTAGAATTATAGAAGGGTTTGCTTTTTGTTTTTGTTGCTGATCTTTTGCACGTGGGAGTCCCAGACAGAGGAGCTGGGTTCTTACTATGGTTAGACAACTCAGTCCTCACTATAACATCACAGCCATTGAATATTGCGTGAGCAAAATCTATACTTTACTAAGGTGTATTCCTATCTATAATAAATTATTTAGAGTTCATCTAATATAATAGAATTTTTCCAAGAGCTATTAAATACAACTGTGAAAGACTAAGCAACTAGAGCTATGTTACAGGCCTCCTACGCACTGAAGACTGCAGGAGGCAAAGGAAACCATTTCCTTACCTTGTCAGCACAGTTCATGGAAAATGACTGATGTGCTGGGGAAATAATACTGCTTTTCAGGCATGTTCTGCTCTTCCCTTTAATGTCTCACAGGCCTATTCTGCTCTTCCCTTTAAGGTCTCACAGCTAAGAAGAAAAAAAAAAATCTCTGAATGGATCAAGCAAGAATCCAAGAAGGACTGTGTGTTCATTTTCAGCATTAGCTCATCCCACACTGCTAACACATATCCTTCCCTTTACATACAGGAGGTTGACAGAGGCAACCGTTCTGACATTTCATGCTTGGAATCCTGCCCTCAGCAAATGCTTTTTGTGTTCCTAAATGACTGCTTGGYTGCTTATATTTTGGCCCATCTGTTTGGATGGCAGCAGGCCCACTTACAAGGTGATCTTCCAGTTTCACTTACACAGGGATGCCAGCCAATTTTGAGCACTCTGCACAATACCTCTTCTGCCCTCACTTTGGTACAGAGCCCTGCTGAGTCAGAAATGCTGCTCCTGTGTTTTATCAAATTTGTTAGCAYTTGTGTGGCTCTGACCGCCTGAACAGCAAAGAGAAAGAAAACTGGAGCTGTCAGTTGGAAGCAGCCAAGTACACTTGTTGCTGTAAAGCTAGGGGAGAGTTATAAAGAGCAGTGGCACATAAGAGCATAAAAATTTTAATTGCAAGCACTGCAAAGTCAGAATCACGATTGACAGAGCAAGGCTGAAGGTAATAAAGCTGCAAGCACAAGCCACAAACATAGAAGAGTTGCACAAGTGAAAGCATATAGCTCTGCTTTGCTGTTACCATTCCTTCAAGATGTAAATACTTCTGTTTACAATCACAGTGCTGTGTTTTATGCCAGTTTACCAAAAATCACTGAAAATCATTCTGAAAATGTTTGCAAAGTTCTGAAATACATTACCAAGCTCTTCCAGAGTAACAGACTGCTTGTCAGCAGGCTCCTTTCAGGCTACGCTAAAATCAGGTTTTAGAAGCCACTTGTACACCCACCTCTTGTATACTCCATATRAGTATTTACTGAGCACAGCAGGAGACATCTGCAGTAATCCAGAATGCTGGAGCTTCAAARGCATAGGAAGATGCATCACCTGTTGCTACATGACTTTGCCTTAGCTGATACCAGAATTCTACATTATCTTTAATAGCCCCTTAAAGTCTTTAGTGACACAAGGAGGTGAAATAGTAAAGTGTTATGCTAGCTTTCTCCACTAGAAAAAAGCTTGAATGAACAGGAGTAGGCTAATGGTAYATATTACTGATTCACCCCTACCTTCCTTTAACAAAGACAGTAACAAGGCAAGGAAAGCAGAGACAGGCTTTCAGCATACAACATCAGCTGTCAGAATCCTTTAGTTTAAGGATTTCTGGTGAAAAACTCACTTTTCTCCAGTTTAATATAATGTGACAAAAGAATTCCAAATGAAGATTCTGACACCTGAAAGAACATTTTCTTGTTGCTATGCAATGTATTTTTATTAAAGAAAACGACTGGCTTCCTGGGCCATGATACATTTAAAATGAAAAGAAACAAACTTAAACATTTAAGCTTTACCTAGGAATGAACACAATTTATACTGAAATAGTGATCCATTGTGTGTTCAGAAAACRGCAAACAATAGAGAAGAAATCTCTCAGGTCTGGTATGGCAACTGTCCAGTATCAACAAGAATAGCATTAGTCTATTTGTTCAATTAATGTGTGTAGTATCAGTCAAGGTGAATTTAGCAGCTCCCATGCAGCACTTAGCCGATCTTTGACCGTATTATTTTATTATCATTTTTTTTATGTCAATAGCATATAAAACCCATAAACAGCATCAAGATCCTGYTTTAAGAGGGGTAAATACTCCTCTTTTAATTGGGCATGTGTAACAACCTGAAAAAACATAGAAGAAGGAGCTGATCAACAAATACAGACTCTACTCTGCTTCTCCACTGCAAGCTGGCAGTAGCTACACAGGTAGCAACACGTAAGCCTTGCTCATCATGAACTGTCTGTTTTGTCAGCTTCTCCTGTCATCCTATTATCTCAGCCAGGGACCTTCATCTTATACAATCTTTTACTTCCAAGTTCCAAGGGACAAGGACTTGAGATTATTTCAGTAAAGCTATGGCTTTTGGTTCCTTTGCATAAAGAGTATTGCATTTTGGGTTCCTGGACTACTGCAATAAGAATTTACAGTTCCTCCCCCCCCCCCAAAAAAAAATATATTGCTTTGATAAATAATAATGAATTCCAGCATTACTCTTAGTATAAGATTTTCAAATCATTTCATTTCCTGTCCCTGTGAGCAGGATGTATTTGCTCTACTCTGGTTAACATTTCGCCCACTTCCTTTTGTTTTGAATTATATGAACTATAGCCTCATAGCCTGATAGATTTTCTAAGGTTTCAGCGAAGCTGTTGTATTTTTAGTACCGTGTCCAGTTCTTGGCTCCCCAGTACGAGAAAAACATGGGCATACTAGAGCAAATCCAGCAAAGGGCCACTTCAGGGACTGGAGTACCTGTCCCTGTAAGGAGAGGCTGAGAAAGCTGGGACTATCTAGTTGGAGAAGAAAAAGCTCAGGGGGATCTGATTCATGTTTATAGACATCTGATGGCTGGGAGGGGAGGGGGAAGAGTAAAGATGACAGTCAAACTCTTCTTAGTCATGCGCAGTGGAAGGACAAGAGGCAATGGGCCCAATTTGAAATAAAAGGAACTGTGTTTAAACATAAGTAGAATATTTTTTGCTATAAGGATGATCATACACTAGAACCAGTTACCCAGAGAGGCTGGGGAGTCTCCAGTCCTTGGAGATATTCAAAACCCAGCTGGATACAGTCCTGCACAACCTGTCCTAGCTGACTCTCCTTGAGAAGSGGAGTTGAATTAGGTGATCTCTAGAGGTGTCTTCWTAATGTCAGCTATTCTAGGAAATWACAAGACTTTACTCTAAAATCCTAAGTATATGCAAATGGTGTCAGTGATTCCACATAAAAGTTAAGTGCTACTTAAAAAGGGGCTTTCTTTGTGAGAAGATAGAGTTTAAAAAAATGTCATAGGTAAACTTATTCCCAAATATATAGGCTTGTTGGTTTAGTGCCAAAATATACTTTTTAATTTTACTATAAGTAAGAATATTTGAGTTTTCAAAATGCATCCCTTAAACATACTTCCCACCTATTCCAGGCATAAAACAGTTTTCTTCCTCCCCGCCCCAAACACAGCTTATTCATTCCCCAAGAATACTGGGTCATGCTGACCAACAGCCTGAGATAGGAACTCAGCTTTCCCAGGGCCTCAATCCAGAAGAACAGACTCAGAAAAGAATGATCACAGCTCTGAATAGCAGCTCAGAAGCTCGTTTCTCAAAATTTTTCTTTTGTTAAATTATTTATGTTCACCAATCTTTCTCATTATCAGAAGACACTGTTCATATGTACTACAGAACTGAATTAACAGATTGATAAAATGGTAAACAAGCCGAGACTGCTACACTTATATCCTGTTATTTTTTCATTTACCTCCCTCACGTGTGTTTTGCCACATACAGGAATCTGTAGGGCATGAATAGATCACCTGCAGGGTGCCTGAGTAGGTGCCGTATGGCTGAAAGGCGTTTGTCAAAGGTGTACACAGGGCTCATGTGCCTCTCAGAGGCTGCATATACATCTCATCAGCTCTTCATTRCCTTCAGAAATTATTCCTTTACTATCCACCCTCAGTTCGCAGTTACAGAGTTTCTTTCATATGAATAAGAGTTTGAAGCTTTATGCTTGTGTGGCCACACTGGGAATACAGAAGAGATTTCCTTGTGGTTGTACAAATGACCTCCCTTTACTCTCTGTGCATTCAGAAAGACTATTTGACTTTTTAAAACTCCATGRTATTGGGATTTGTGCTCCATTTATTACCCACTCTCCTAAGTTCTTCTCTGCATTACTAATCTCTAATCAGCAGCCTTCCATCTTATGAAGTGTCACCCTCTAGCGTATTGTTTAACATTTATCTAAATTAAAATCTCACACTATTTAAAATATGCCTCTTGCTCTAAAATCTCTTGATCAATCATTCTGTAGCTTCATTCTGGCCTCTACAAATTTGATCAATGCTTGCTTCATTTTATCTTCCAGATTGTTTAATAGGAACCCTAATTAATGTTTTCATTAATTAATATCAGAGCTAATACTGATCCACTGATATCTTATTTGATACCTCTCTCMCCACTGATGTTTCACTGTCCATTATTCCTACACTGTAGCTCAGGCAATTCTGTATTCAGATCACAGAGTTATGAAGCAGAGAAGAGCTTTTTTCCTACGGAGTTCTTACAGGAGCTTCTCGCACATAGGAACAAGAATTAGATAACAGGAATCCTCTGTTTTCTTTGTCTACTAAATACATAATATGCTGGGGACTATTAGCTTTGTCCAAATATAAAAGATCACTTATTCACACATCTTGAAGAAGCACAGAAATGTCTTTCTCACTCTACTGTTGGATTGTGGGCTAGTGTTACTGTGCCTGAGGGGGCAGTAGGGCTAGCAAGGACATGCTGAAATCTGCTGTTTGTGAATTTGACAGCTAGCCAAGCTTCTTTACACATCTAACACCCTCCCTGTCATCCAAGGTCTAATGTGTTAGATCCCCACAGTCTTGTCTGCCTAACACACTAAGTCCTCCCATGAAGTTGTTGTGCAGTTAGCGTCCTCGGCTTTGCCTTCAAACACAGCAAACAAATTAGACTGTCTAAAAACACATTAAAATGCTAGCCAGCAGAAAATACGTGGAGAAAAGGGCATTGCARTGAAGAAGCCTTTTCTCATTAGCCTTCCTTTTCTTTAAGACCTAGTCAGAGTCACATAAGGTCACATTCTCTAGGAAATGTACTCTTACTTAAGCATAGGATTTAAGCTTTGGCAAATCAGCACAGTGGACTTCAAGGACTAGGTCTTAGAGAAAGGAGACTCTTATAGGGCTCCTCAAAATATGTTAATAGTCTTTTTTTTTTTTTTAATTTTAACCAGGAGAGTAAGAGTCACAGAGACACAAGTGCTGCTTCTTTTGAGAGACCTCCCCCTTTTTTTTATGCCTAAGTAAGGGGGAATATCTTTTTCAAACCTTAGTCTGGATCTAGCAATTCACTCTTAAATACCTGGGACTAGTTTCAAAATATTTCTCAGATAAGACCAGGAGAAGGTGACAGAGAATTTAACATGCATTCTGCAAGGTTTGAGATACAGCTTTCTCTTGTATTTTAAGGACACATAAAGTTAACTAAAATGGAAGTAGTACCTTCTAGCAGCTCACCTTTACTACTCAGCCTGGTGTGTAATATATCCTACTATGTTTTCTTATGGGTTTACATAAAACTTTTTTACATAGCTACCATTTCTAAGATAACTCAACAGTTGAGAACAAAAAATAACAACTAACCTCTTCTCCCACCTGTTCATGGCCTATATATCCTCTTTTCCTTCTCCAAAGCACTTCCAAATATTCCCCTGGGAACATTTCCCTTAATAAGACTGCAGCATGCCACAGAAGGAAAGGAGGGGAATTGCAGTGCTGGCTTTATAAAAGCTCACCCTAGGGTCTCTTTCTCTCACTTAAAGGGACCTAACCAAGCCCATGGCTTACAGATAATTCTAGATTTCTTCCTCTTTCCCTTTTGAGGTTTGATTCAGCTTTGGTTTTGAGGCTGAAGTAAGCAAGCAAAGCGAGGAGATACAGTGACTACGTGAAATGTGACTTATCCTACAGTAGAGAGAGTGAGTGCTGCTAATGACAGGAGACACAGAATCTAACTGAAAGCATGCATGCAATTTGAAAGCTTGGGGGAGAGTAAGGATCAGTCTCAGGAAGTGCTGAACACCTGAAGCTCCAGGTGCAATTAATAGTTCAGCTGCTGAGCATCTTTTGAGAAAATCATACTCTACTTCATAAGAGACTCCATCCTTAAATGCCTACCTCTCAGGCCAACTCCCTTCTATACTGATCAGATGAAAAGAAGAATGTGATGGAAACCTACATAAAGCAAAAGCAAGAATCAGCATGACAGTTTAGAGTGATAAATAGAATGAAAGCTTGGCCAAGAGGCTCCTAAATTTCATATAGTTAACTGGCAAATGTCTAACTTGTAGAATGGTATTCGAGAGTAAAAAGATGCTAAGAAAACTGATTATGGAAAAGTATTTCTGGCTTAGACTTTTTTTYTGCTTATATATCAAAGGACGGTCTTCCTAGTAACTGCATGTTAATCCATTCTTTCTGCTTTTTACACACACTAAAAATTATTTTGGGATTCAATGAGCTGTCAGTTTTGGATAGCCTGGATCTCTACTGATGAGAATATACAACCACCTTTGATGATATCAGGTAGTGGGTATTACTTTCATTATGAATGGATAATCAAAAAAGTGTGGCTAGAAAATGGGATGAAATTATATTTTCAGTGTTATTTTCTATTTTAGAAATTAATGTTATGTCTGATTTGGAGCATCCATAGCCAGATATATCATCATATCACAAAAAGCAACAGCAGAAATGCGAAGATATGAGACATAGATGATGGTCACAAATAGTCATTAGAAAGCTTTTCTATGACAAATTGAAAAGATGCAGACTGCTTTAGAGCAGGCAGAAGATAGACACAGAGAGAAATAAAAGGTATAATACATAAGAACAAGTTACAGCAAAGAAAAGCTGAGCTCTCATTTCAGAGGTCAGATATTAATTACATTTAAAACAAGATTGGACATGCAAGTATGTAATGGGAACATTCACTAGAAGGGGTACAGACTAGGATACAAATCTGTACACTTCAGGGCACTATTCCCTGACCAGCTCTGAGGAATTAGATACTGGACTTCTATACTCTGTTATCCTAGGAGATTAAGAGTTGATAATTTATTTATAATGCTTTTGACCCAAAATACAAGAGGAGGATACGGACACAAAAGGAAATACAAATAGAATTATCAAAGCTACAAATGAATAAACGTGAGGACTTAGGAGGAAAAATACAACTTACTCTTTAAAAAAAGAAAGGGATGAAACATAAATCATTAGCTAAAAAGAATGAGAGAGAGGTTCTGAGCTTAGATGTAGTATGATGGAAATATGAGGAGATAGGAAAAATGTTCCAGCTTTGTGAGTGCAAGAGAAAAAGGCATCACAGTCATAAGGGAAGAGGAAACAGAACTGCAGCATACTGAGGCAATGAAGAAATAGATCTTTTTATTAAAACTAAAATTACTGAGAACTAAATTACAGAGCAGATGCAGATGTGACCTTTAATGTTTAAAAGTTTTATTAATATAAGATGATTCTTATCTGAGGGAAGCAGTTTGTCTAAATGATTTGCAGTACACACTTTCTCATCCTGAGTCTGGATGTGGTTCAGTTCTAGCCCAGGCAGAAGATAACAGAGAAATGATCCTTCCCCAACAGCACTCAAACTTGTTAACAGGAAAGTGTGATGAAACTTGAATTATGTTTTGTGCACAGAAGTGATATTTTGTCAGGGTTGTTCATCTAGCTTCCTTTGACACTAAATGCTCAAGGAAGGAAGGAAGGAAGTAAATCTTCCACAGATTTTGTTTCTCATGAGGCAAGTCTGATGAACACATTCCAATTGCAAAGTATTATGTTAGTAACTTTCCCAAACTCTCAACAAGCCATATGTTGATAGACAATCTGTTGGTAGCTGGAGTGTGCTGACTTCTTCATTATGTGAGGGTGGCCTCAAATGTGCAATAAGCCTTGTTTCAGCCCAGCCTGTCTTACTATCTTTCTCAAGGGTGAAGTCAAGAGAAATTCCTGGCAAGCTGCTTCTGTAGAACCCTAGCAGGACAATGTAACATCGTTTTATCGTTGCTGTACCATCATTGCTGGAGTTCACTGAGCACCATACACCTACAGCTGATTTCACTGGAAGCAAGCCTAGATTCACATGGCAGGGAGGCAAACAGGTAATATGATGTGGGAGTGAGAAGCTGGGGTGTGTGCCCGTGCCCCACAGCTATAGGTACATCAAAGATATAGGTGCATAAAACACCAGCCTTTCTCTTATTCCACACTGCAGATGCAGATGGTCAGTGGATTACAGGTCAGGTCAACAATCTGCTCATTACACGTAAGTCACAGGGGGATAAAGATGGTGATCGGGCACAGCACAGAGGTGAGGCATAAGGGACGGGGAGCCAGGAGTCCAGCTCAGTAACACAGCTGGCAAGGCAGGCCTGAGCCACCAACCCAAGTGCGGTGAGCAGGGCAGGCTGAGGATGGGAGCTAGTGTCAGCCAGAGTCCAAATCATTGCGAAAGTCCATGTGTGAATAGACAGGTCTGAGGTCAGGCCAGGAAGTCAGTTTGTGGGTCAAGGTTAGCGTCTGGATCAGCAGAGGTCCACAGCCAGGAACAGGCAGGGCAGTGATGCAGCTGGAATGTAGATTGGTTGGAGGGGCCAGAGCCTTAGCTTAAAAGCAGATCTCAGGTGAAAGGGGGGACAGCTCCCACTGAGGCCTCCCATCAATCTTCCCAAGGCCTCCAGCTGCACAATCTCTAAACTGACCCTGAGCCCAGGCTGCCGAAACCCGGAAGGGTGGGAGATGCACTCAAGGCCCTAACACAAGAGGTGAAAGACTCTCCTTATTCATTTCTGCCAAACAGAAGGAGTAGTGTCTATTTTCCATATCAGAAGTTAAAGCATGAGAAGATCTAGGTTCTCTTTGTAAGTCCCACAGTTCGCCTTAAGCAATTCAGAAGACTAGCCATACCCAGTCAGAGCACATTTCCACCTAGACCTGTCTCCTACAATGACCTGTAGCGGAGGCATAAAGAACTGACCCAGAGCAGAACAGTGTCATTTCCCCAGGATACTTTTATCAACTTCCAGCAATCTGCAGGTCAAGGACTTCCTGCACCAGAAGTGGTATGTCTAGGTGTAACAACCCGGATGAAAATTTCTGGCATGAATTTGTCTGTTTCCTCTAAAAGCCCATATAAACCCTTGGCAYCCACAACATCCTGTGGCAATGAGTTCCACTACTTACACTTCCTCCTTATATTGAATTCCTTTATGAATCACTTCGAGTTCCTCTAAAAAACAAAAATCTGTTTATTATCACAGCTAAATTACTGCTGAATTCTTATGGGTAACTGAGAACAGACCTTTCCTGACCTGCTATGTAGAAGTATCTAGTTGCTTTGAAGGATTTGATATTACTGTGTTCATGTGCAAACATAAYATTTCTGGTTTAGAGATACTAGTAAAAGGATTCTTGGGAAGAAATTATACAATGTGTTTAGTTTTCTTAAGATCCGACATTCAAAATTTTGATCAGCTAAAAAGTGAAGCAAAGGGCATAATGTTAGCAGAAATTTTATAGGAAAGAGACACCTTCAGAGACTAAATGAACAGAGTAATCACAGAGTCAGTGCCATTTATCACTGAGAAAAGATYTGTCATTTCCAGTGTAACCCGTTTCTATGGAAAAGGCCTTTTGTTGGCTATCTCTTAGTTATGATCAGTATGATAAAATGCACACCTACAAATGCTGTTTCCAGACACTAGTGTTTTTGTGCTAGTGTTTTCATGCTAGARTATACAATTTGTCAGTCAGAAAGTRTTTAAGATATGTTTGAAACAAAATTATTTTACAAATATTGTATTTGGGTTATTCAATGCAGCATATAGCTAGGAAACACTCTCTAAGGATTATAGAGAAAATTCGAGCAGTAAAGTTGCAGTACTGGGATAAACCAGTAAGTCAACATAATGATATCATCCACTGTTGTTATCAAGTGCAGGGAGTTTTTCATTGCCTTTTGAATTCCCTGTGTCTCTACAGTGGGACCGTGCACACTGGGGAATTAGGATAGATTGCTGTTATACTTTTTTTCATAATTGCCTTAAGGAGTGTAGGAAAACTTGCTCCATGCCTGAATATTTTTCTCTCCTTTGCACCCATTAGATTGAAGGAGTGCTTTTTAAATTCARCTCTCTGGAAAACCTATTGCCAAGGCTAGATGGACACACATATTGTAAGGCCCAGCTTTAGGCCTAGCACACTGAGCTTCTGGACTATCTTGAGTTGCTCCATGCAACTTTAAGCTGTTGCTGATCTCCAACAGCAACCTATATCATAAGAGAAGATCCCACTTCCCCATCTGATGCAGAAGGCTGATGCTGGTGATGATGTGATGCTTTTAAAATGGCAGTGGAATATAAAGCCTCCATTTTTCTCCTGCTTCCATTTTAGKTTTTTTTGGTAGAGTCACCTTAAGGACTTCTGTACACAGATCAGCTTGTTGAATTCTCTTGAGCTGCTATGATATTTTGGTGGAAGAATAAAGAGCTAAGCTTCACATTCATGCAGGAGAACATTTAAACACCAGGTTTCTAGTGGAGTTAGTGCTGTCACCACTGAAATTAACAGGGCATCTCAAAAGCCCCCTCCCCCCTTATTTTTCTATTTAAAGCCTTTCAGCACACAGATCACTCTATTAGCCTATAAATTCTTACAATGCATGTGTAAAACATAATGCTTTTCTCCTTCCATTTTTTCCATGAAATAACTTGATGACATTATCCTGTGATTTACTACTGTTGTCTTTTGCTTTTCATATCTCTCCACTGCAGAATGCAGTAAGCTAACCTCCTGCTTTGCTGGCTCAATGTAATTTCCCTTATCACCTCATGGGAGCTAAATCCGTCTCTAGTTTGTAAGTCTTTGATTCTGCTTTAAATAATAATCTTCAGGATGATTCTACAAAAAGTGCCCTGTATTCCTTGCTATCAATAAAATGTTAGATTCCATAAATAAATGTATTAGAATACTCTTAATAAAAAGTTATTAATAGAGCAAGAAAATAACATTTGCTTAAACTGTGAAGTATCTGCCTGGGAAGCCTGAATATCTGAAGCATCTACATTTATTTTGACTGCATCACAATTTGATTCAAAGTACTGGGTATTTCATCCTTTTMATGTCCACACATAGTGTCTGTTAATGAAAATTAAATAAATCTACAGTGTGAGAGAGAAGAAGGTTGCAGGGATAGGAACAAGGCAAAAAGGAAAGCAGTCTTTAATACCCATTTTCTGTGTGTCAATTACAGTATTTGTGCATATCTTACCCAATGCATTCACATACTGTTCCACTGTATTTATATCTTTTCAAAACCAGTTTGCCATGACAAAAATGATGTAGATTTCAAGAGTTCTCAGCTCACTACACATGAAGCTCAGGCAGCTGGAAGTACAGACCAAATGTCACCTAAGGATGAGATGTTCTTTAAGTCCCAGTACTCACTCACTCCTTGGCCTGGGAAGTTATAGCCACTATTATGAAGTGAACATTGGTCTACTATAAACTTGATTTTGCCACCACTAATTCACTGCATACAGATCACAGAATAGCGATATATATATACACACACATACACACACACACACACACACACACACACATTTTCTGTCTACTGCATAATTGACTTTGATTCTGTTTTAACTAATAAAGGTGAGGTAACTGATCTATTTGAGCATTTCCTGTATGCTGTACAGAGTAGACCTATGGTGTAGACAGAATAGAAATGGATGTTCATTCCCCGAGTAGCCCCCATAGTGCCCCAGTAAAAAAACAACTCTGTAACCTCACAAAATCATGACAYTGAGTAGGTGTACTCTAAGGTTCCAATAAACACTTTCAATTTGAATCCATTATTAAGCATTTACAACAAATCATTCCAAATGTCTAGTATTAAATTATAGAATGTTCTTGATTCAATCTTTCAACCATTTGTGATCCACTGTAAAATTACCTCATGTATTTTGTCCAAYGATGGGACATACACATAGGTAGCATACATGAAGCACATTTACAACAGGAGGGTTTATTGCATGCATTTTCTACAAAAAGGATGAAGCCAAAGCTAGAATTAAGCCTTACATGCATTCTCAGATTCAGCTGTGTTCCTCCCTACCACAAGCTGAAGAAACACTAGATAGGATAACAGGCATTTTASAAGAGCACTGCATGTTACATCTTCTTTGCAAATAAAAGCTTTAGTTTCTACAGCTGACATTAAAGCATCTTTGTATAACCACAATATTGATTTATAAAATATGAAGTTTCAAAATAGAGCTATCAGAGGACAATTTCTAGTGTAATCCAAAGTATCTCCAATAATGTCATGTCAGGCTTTTGGGTTTACACTGGGATAAAAAATCAGAATTTGACATAATATTATCTAAATATAATGTAATTGATGCAGAGAGACTCTAAAAAKAACAAGACAGGCAGGCTCTGAGCCTTTGGGAGTGTATTGGGCTAACTGGTACTGTGTTATAGATTAAYGATCTTTCACATCAATAATTTCAGTTCTTAACAATGAAAAGTTTTTATTTCTTTTTCCTGTGAAGGTACTCTGGGAAAATCATAATCTATCAGGGACAAACTTCTTAAGCTGTTAATGTCTTGGGACTGGCTGAAGTCCTGATGATAAAAYGAGCATACTGTAAGATACCATTTATTAAAATGCCCATACAGTCAAAGGAAAAAAACTTCTCACTCCTGTGATACCATTTTGAAGATCACAAAATACTGATACAAAAGTTCACTTAAAATACAGTCCTTTTTTGCTGAACAATGTATGTATTTTCAGAACTGAAGCTCTAAGGACCTTTCAAGTTCTAAAGTGACAACAATTAACAAAGATCAGTAATACTCATATGCTTTTTCAGCCAAAGGACAATTCAAAATTTTCACCCCAAGCACCATTTACGCAATGGCACACTTGTTTTATTGAGTCAYTTCAGTCAGGTAAACACAGCAAAGTCTATCCTTTATAACAATGTGTCCTGAACAAATATTTTTTATACATATTTTTTACAYATATGCAGAAATTTTGACTAAAATGAAAAACAGAAATTCCCAAGCACTAGAAAAATCATATAATTTCTAGGTAAATCATTAGCATATGGTCTCTGTTGTCAGGGAAGTCACTCTGAAATTAAGTTCCTCCCTCTTCAGCAAGAAATCCCAACTGTGCTGAAGGTGATAGAAATGCCCTTACTGATTTCAGTGGGAGGTTTTTAGCCCAGTCTTTTAAAAGTGTTAGTTTAGAACAGGCTTTATCAAGCTTTCTGCAAACAGCCTAATTCCTGAGCTTGTAGTCTGGTGGTGAGCACTCTGCCCTCACTTTGCTTACAATCCTCATCTGTGAGTCAGAGATTCCATCTGGAGCAGTTGTGCTATTGATAAGGATTAGAAAACAGCAAAAATCAGTCCTGCATTAAAAAAGTGGTCTTGTTTCCAGTGTAATAAGTCATCTTCTCATTTCACATGAGATGAAGTCCTAAGGTCAGATCTCTGCCACCTGTGGAAACCACTCCTGMATTTTTCTGTCTTCTCCAACTCTCCAACCAGACTAAAGCATTAAACTTTTGCTAGGCAACAGAAGGGACAGGTCGGACAAACCAGTTTCAGTATGCATGATGGCAAGTTCCTCTAAGAGCTTTATCAACTGTTTATTAATGCTTGACAAGAAGGCTGGTAAAAACAGCTGTACAGAAAGATTAAATATATATCCCATGCTGACATCCATATTGATTCAGAGTTTACAGAGGCCTCATAAAATATTAGTTATAAAGCTGTATCCATCCAGGCTGGTCTTTAAACAGATTACACATTGTTTTGTCAATCAGGATGTTTCATCAGAAATAAAACAGGTAGAACTAAATGAGAGTTTACAGATGATTCTCTTGCCTCAAAATTTGCTGCTTTCCAAGAAAGAAAGGTCATAGAAAGAATGAAACTCAGATGAATGGACTGCAGACAGCAGCAGTAAACATTTATGTTTGCCACGGTAGCTTATTAGAGTGTGTGTAAAAAGGCCAGAGGAAGCTCTCATATCCTTGGTCTTACTGCTCTAGAGTGAATGGTGCTGGTAGGGTGCCAGGTAACATATTATCAAAGAGTTGTAAAGCATATGGATAGAAAGGACCTTTAGAAGTTATTTAGTCCAATGTTTCTCAGTAGGTTGTTTATGAACCACTGCTGGCTCATTAGATCTTAGATGGCACAATCTCAGAACAACTGCAAAAACCTAATGTTAGTGAAATATACAGTCAAATATAAGCAAATTAATAAAAACAATGGTGAAGCGAGTAAAATGTGAACAGCACAAATGTTATTGCGTTATACAAGAAAACCATTACGACAGAATCARGTAAGATCATTCTTTCTTTGCTTAAAGTTTGGCTTATTCTTTTCACTAAAAAAATGTTCAACACTGATACAACCTATGACTCTGCCCCTAAGAGGGGTCCATTCTGTGTCACATTCCTGGCAGTGTTTGTTTACTCTGTACTCAGACTTTCTGTGATGGCAAGACCACAACTTCCACAAGGGATATATCACAGAATCACAGCCTGGGTAAGGTTGGGAGGGACCTCTGGAGATCATCTAGTCCAACCTCCCYRCTCAGCAGGGTCACCTAGAGCATGTTAGACAGGGTTGCCACCTGAGGAAGGAGACTCCACAACCTCTCTGGGCAACCCGCTCCAGTGCTCTGTCACTCTCACAGGAAAGGAATTCCTCCTTACATTCAGGCGGAACTGCCTGTGCTTCAGTTTCTGCCCCTTACCTCTAGTCCTTTTGCATGGCACTGCTGAAGAGAGTCCAGCCCCATCTCTTTGACTCTCTCCCTTCAGATACTTGTACACATTGATAAGATCCCCCATCAGGCTTCTCYTCCCCAGGCTAAACAGGCCCAGCTCTCACAGCCGTTCCTCACAGGGCAGGTGCTCCAGCCCTCTGATCATCTTTGTAGCCCTACGCTGGACTCTCTCCAGTAGCTCCATGTCTCTCTTGTACTGGGGAGCCCAGAACTGGACACAGGACTCAAGATGAGGCCTCCCCAGGGCTGAGTAGAGCAGCAGGATCACCTCCCTCCACCTGCTGGCAACACTCTTCCCAATGCACCCCAGGAGACCATTGGCCTTCTTGGACACAAGGGCAGGTTGCTGGCTCATGGTCAACTTGTCATCCACCAGCACTCCCAGGTCCTTCTCTGCACAGCTGCTCTCCAGAAGGTCAGCCGCCAGCCTGTACTGGTGCATGGGGTTATTYTTCCCTAGGTGCAGGACTCTGCACTTGCCCTTGTTGAACCTGATGAGGTTCTTCTCCGCCCAACTCTCCAGCCTGGCCAGGTCTCTCTGAAGGGCAGCACAGCCCTCAGGTGTATCAGCCACTCCTCCCAGTTTGGTATCATCAGCAAACTTGCTGAGGAGGCACTCTGTCCCCTCATCCAGRTCATTGATGAAGAAGTTGAACAGAATGGGACCCAGTACTGAGCCCTGGGGGATGCCACTAGCCACAGGCCTCCAACTAGACTCCGCGCCACTGACCACAACCCTCTGAGCTCTGCCTTTCAGCCAGTTCTCAATTCATCTCACTGTCCACTCATCTAACCCACACTTCCTGAGCTAATCTAGGAGGAYGTTATGARAGACAGTGTCAAAAGCCTTGTTGAAGTCAAGGTACACAATGTCCACTGCTCTGCCCTCATCTACCCAGCCAGTCTTTCCACCAGAGAAGGCTGTCAGATTGGTTAAGCATGATTTCCCCTTGGTGAATCCATGCTGRCTACTTCTGATCGCCTTCTTTTCCTCCATATGTCTGGAGATGACATCCAGAATGAGCTGTTCCATCACCTTTCCAGGGATGGAGGTGAGGCTGACCGGCCTATAGTTGCCTGGGTCCTCCTTCTTGCCCTTCTTGAAGACTGGAGTGACACTGGCTTTCTTCCAGTCCTCAGGCACCTCTCCAGTTCTCCATGACCTTTCCAAGATGATGAAGAGCGRCCTGGCAACAACATCTGCCAGCTCCCTCAGTACCCGTGGGTGCATCCCRTCAGGGCCCATGGATTTGTGAATGTCAAGTTTACCCAGATCTGGCTGTGCCTGTTTAGAAAAGGCTTGGCAGGTTCTCAGGAGTGATGCAGTACCTCAGGAATAGGCACTACATGCTCCTGTTACTAGCACAGGAAAATGTGCAGTAAATATTACAAAACCTGACTTCTACTCTTGAGCACATGCCAAGGAGTCCCATCTGGTAAGCCAGGCCAACATAGGGATCTACATGCTGCCACACAGGAGTTGCCAGAAAGTGCAAATGAAGGTGTGGTATGTGGAGTGTAGGTGGTGTCAGTGAAAAAGCAACTTACTACATGGTCATATGACTCCTTAGGAAAACCGCATCAGTGAAGTAAAGTCAGCATAAATGATCATCTCCGTGAGGCAATATTGTGCTATGAAAACAAATCCTTTACCCTCCAAGGAATATGTTTCATCTGGCCTGGTTACCTGAGAGAGTCCATCACTCTTTTTGCTTAGCTGTCAAAATCATCTGTAAAGTTCTTGGTCAYAGTATCTAGGTTTGAATGTAATCTATGCTGGGAAGGGCACAATTAGTGGAGATTCCTCATTTTGGAATTCATTTTTCCTCCTGGTCTCACAAAATCCTGGAACTTTGACTGGAAAAGTCTGGAAAGACAGATTATATCAGTAAGGTTTCAAAATACATATGTTTGCTTGCTGTGTGCATATAAATGAGAATTAATARTACTTCAAAAACAAAATGCTTCTGTGCTAGTTGAAGCAAAGGTTTGACAGCCAAAGATTGCAAGTATATGATCAAAAGGACGAATCCATACCCAAAGCATGTAGGTAAGGACCAGCTCTTACCCTTCCTTTTATATAAAAAGGCAAGATAATTCTCCATCAGCTTAGCTTATTGGACATGAGACGAAAGAGGATCAAATGGATAGTAATTAAGGATGGTTAAGAGGCAAATTATCCGATATGAAAAATAGTTTTTCAGATAATCCCCTGAAACACCCTTCAGTACAAGGCTTGTGAGACTGAAGTAAAGGAGATTAGTATGCTGTCTAACTTTAATTTGTGAACCTCAATTAAACAAAACTCTTCCTTAAGCAAACTGGGGCTAAGGTCCCCAGATGTTGATTAAATATGCTAAAAATTCCTTCAAGTATCATATCACTTGGTTACCTGAAATTATTCCTTGGCCACTTTCTGCATACAGGTAATCAGGCTGATAGCATATGGCATAGTACAGATGTCAGCTGTTTTTTTCACCTGGAAACTGAAGAAACAAGCACTATATTGGAAGGAATATTGTAGTACATTTATCTAAGTCATAGATAAAGTGAAAATCATTTCTATTTTCAAGACCATGCTGTTCCTAATGAGTATTTTAAATTATTCCTCACTTCTYATGAGAAATGTCTGGCCTGCAGAATTACTGTGCTAGCCTTGATGCTGTAGGCTAATGAGAAATAAAGCATAACAGCTGAAAAAAGAAAGGGCCTTCTTCTAACTCTTAAGAGGATCTTTTGAAGAAGAATTTGCATGGCATGTTGTTCTTGTGCACCATGTGCAGAGGAAGCAGAAATACCAATATTGTAGGTAATTCCCACTCAGGAAGACAGTCTGCAACTCAAAAAATGAGGGTGTCCTCAGGCTAAGATGGACACACATTTCTTTTGGATAAATACTGGTACCAAACAACAGCACCCAGGGACAACAAGTGTTTTGCCAACTTAGCTGAGAAAAGCAACGTTTTCCCTTAGAGGGGAAGGTGTGGGGACATGCCCTGCCTGTCCTTCTAAAAKCAGCTCTCTGTGTGACGTGCTGCTTTGGCTTGGGACCTACTGCAGGCAAAACCTGTACAGGCCATGGCAAAACAAACACTCAGCAACGCCTGTCGTGTTGAGACAGGAGGGTAGTTTCTTACACCCGGCTACGTGACTGGCTGAGAGTCAGCTCACCACGGGGAAGCCTTCTACAGCACTCAGCCAACATTGGCACTTCACTGGGAGTGCACAGCACTCGTCAAGATTGAGGCCTTTCTGTTTTTGCTATTGCAGTTAAGTCTTGAAAGATTCACAGCTGTTCTAGATAAATTTACTTTTTATTCTTGTCRAGCCACTCTTTAATCTTTTCCTAATGACCTTTATCTTGAGCTAACTGAATATTAAGTTTTAACCCGACAATGTATTATTACCAAAAATAACTCTTGAAAGCAAAATCTATATTTATATCAGGAAATAGTTTATTTGTCCCTAGAATAATCCAACATAATGAGAGGGATAGCTCTGGCAAATCTTTCCTGATTTTGCTTGGGATCTCTTTGAAGGACAAGAGAACTGAAAAAGTTGAGGAGCATCAAAATCTATACAGAAATCTTTTAAACTCACAATGCTTTTTACATATTCATATTAAAAATAAGTGACTTTCAAATTCTACATACATATTCCTTCTCTTGACTTACTTTGCTTGTTTTCTGCCATAATTATGTTATTTCTTTCATAAAATCTGCAAAAACATTCTCGCAGGCATGGTCCAAATTTCTCATCTGAAATGGCAGCAAATGTAACCAGCATTCAATAGAAAACATCAAGTTCCCTTCAGACATCATAAAGAAAGGGGAAAATTCATGTTTTCTTTTGTAGATATAAGTAATTTAAAATATTTGAATAGGTCATTTTTCTATTAGAATTACAACTTGCATCACATCTTATCTTGAACAACTGTTTGCCTGTCAAGTACCCAATATCCAACACTAATTTTTAGTCTGACGTAGTTAGTGTCTAACCTCCGTATCTTTGGAATATACCTGCATAAAATCAGGTAAACTGGTAAGTGTTCAGACTAACATCATAAAATCCAAACCATGTGTGAATGTAAGTAATCACTGGTACAGTACAAACCTTTCAATCAAGATATTCTTAACCAGGACATTTCCTTGGATTCTAATTTAGCACAAATATACTTAATGACAGTGAAACTACTTAATAGGGATGTCTTCAGCCAGTGACACAGAGCGTTTAGTATTTAGCAAGCTCTTAAATCAGTGTGAAGTGCCAAACTGCACTTCCATCATAAACAGAAGTTTCAGTAATAATAAAGAAATAAAAGACAAAGGAAAAGGAAATGCTATGAACACTCCCTTATTGCTGTATTTTTACTTTGCTGGGTATTTTATGCCATGGTAAGTATCTGCAAAAGCACTTTTGTCTCTCCTTATCTGGATAGCTGTTTAATTGAGTTGGCTCCCTTCCAGTTCAGAGGATTCCACTGAATTAACGTTCAGATTTGCTTAGCTTTAGTTAATCAGATGTGCAGGTGTGGCATTCCTGCAGTTCTTTCAATTAGAAAAATAAAGCTTGTATGTTGAAGAGTGTAGGTTAGAGCAATGATCAAGACATTTTGCAGATCATAGACATTCTTTAGGGTAGCTGACTACTTTTTTTTCCCTTTCAACTTTAAATCACTGTTACAAATCATTACTGAAAGAAATTCCTACTTTGCTTACATTATACAATTGTGTATGTATAAACTGGATGAGAAGATGCCTAGRAATTTAGAAGTCCAAAATAAATAACGGAAAAGTGGCTAAATCATTATTACAAACGCCTAGCAGCTGAGATGGCTGCTTCTTCCAGCGATACAAAACCAGTCCAAATCACTCTAGAATACAGGCACAAACCTAATTTTCTTGAATCCCTGTGGGTTATCTTCATGTCAAAAATATACAGGAAGAGATCTCTACTGGAAAAAAGAAGAATAAATTACCTCTAGAAAGGCATTAGTGAAAAGTTAATTAGTAGCTTTACTTTCAGCAGCCCATGTGTACTCTCAAGACCTAAAGCCAATCCTGGCTGTTCCTATGGAGATTTCTACAGCACGTGAGAATACACRATGGTCTCCATCTTTCTTGAAACAAATGCGTGCTCCAGGGCACTCACCACCCTCGCTTTTGAGCTGAAGGCCTGAAGTGAGAGGGTTTCCTGCTACCACCAGAACCCTTTCATGGCCAAAAGTGAAGTGGATATAGTGCAATAAAGCTCTGCCCMCATCACTGATGCCCTCCTCTATGCCCACCATCCCTATGTATGCTGAGAACATAAGATTAAATGCTGCACCTTCAAGAAAAAGCACAAGGTCTGTGCTTGAATGTGAACTGCTTCCACTCAAGTTTTCTCCCTGCCTCAGCAATCCTCTCTATTCCCCACTTCTCTGTTCTCAAAGCAGAGGGCTGTCCTGGATATATTTGGCCAGCCCAGGACAACAAGTAAATTGAAATGGAATCTATTAGTGTTCTTTTCCTTTCTTTAATGCAGAAAAATCATTGCTAGTGGAGTTTTTAAATTGTGAAGATATATTTCAGATAATGAAAAGAGCTACATGACCGGGAGGGATGGAGAAAGAGATACAGCATCAAGAATTTGCTTTATGCCTCTTGAAATTGAGCGTTCTTTTCTTCTTTTATGGCAGATTTTTTGTTTTCTTCTTCTTGGCCACTGAACTCCTCTAGTAAGGGAACACCTCATCTTTTGGCATTTCTTGGAGTAAATATGCAAGCCTAGCRTAGGTCAGTCCACTGACCTAGCTCTGCATTGGTCAGTGAGGCTCTTAAGGCGCCACTGCCCAATCGGATAAGGGCCTGTTATTGTTGGCTAAATCACAGCAAATATTTTTTGAAGCATGTTGAAGATAGAAATTAGCTATAGAGACAGATATCTGTGTGTTACTTTCTTCAGAGGAAGAATGGGATTATTTTCTACTCAAGCTCTCCAATAGCCAGGGACTCAGCTATATGCCCTTTGCATCTGAGTCTTTCATTTTTCTTCCCTTGTTTTATCATGGCTTCATTTAGGACCCTTGTTCAGCATGACTGTTCCTGAGAAGAAATTTACATCTCGGCACATCAGCTCCAGAAGCTGTAAGAGCAGCAGTGTAACAGCACCAATGGAAATTTACTTTCTAAAGCACCCAGAGCAAACTGTACACACTACTTGAGTAAAGACAAAAATTGCAGCCTTCCTTTCCTGCTCTCTCTCTCCTGTCTACAAAATCCCATGCTGTACCTAAATCACCTCCAAAAGACGCCTAGATCTTCTTTTATCTGAAAAGCAGTTCTGAAGACTGAATCATGACACACTTGTACCTTTTCTATCCTGCTCCCACTCCCCAAACCCCCTGAACCTCAGCATCTCATTCTGTGAGGGAACAAAAGTATCCAGGTTCATGGCCTCTGTACTGCCTATATGTTGTAATCAAAAGTTTCTAAGCTGGTCTTTCTAAGAACAGGACTACCTGTCCTTGCTAGTTTTGAGTGGCAGACAAAAATAACCTCCAAACACTATTGAAAACCAGGCCACATTCAACATGTATAACACAGTAACTTGCAACAGCTCTGTGTGTTATTTTAATTATACTTCAGAATAGTATAGAAATCTGCCCAAGAAGCTGAGAAGCCTAAGACTTTCTTAGCACAAAATTATGGAAACTTACCAGTGAAATAGTTAAGGCACACATACAAGAGATCAGCATGGAATCTTGAAATAAACTATTTAAGATCTCCTGAATATTTTCTTAAATTCAGTTTCTAAACTCCCTACCAAACTGCTAATAATGTTTGGTCAAATCTCAAATATTGAACAAAGTGCACAGTGGCTGTAAATGGAAAAAGTGCTTTATTATGTATAATAAGGCCTAGCAAGTAAGTGCTAGATGTCAGCTCACGGATAATTTTGCCCAGACTGACAGGCTGCTGAAGGTACAGATCAGTTTTGTTCTCTAGTCTATTCTGGTTTGATTTCATTCATAATTGACAATTGCATTTGCCTTTCTATATCTGCAATGAAATGCTATGCAAATAAAATTTGGGAGTATATGCACAGTAAATCCTGTATCAACACTGACTGACCTCCAGATCTGGAACTGATTTAGTGATTAGTTTGAGAGTGATTAATGTGAGTGATTAATTTAAATCCCTGCTTTAAAAATGCATTTAGGAAAAGAGAACTGACAGTATAAATAGCATTTCAGAGTGCTACATCCATGTCTTCCACGGTCTCTACTTTTGCAAAGCACATGAGCCAGCTTTTGCCCAGGTACAATATGCAGTAAGATGATGATGTTCAGATGTCCAAATTTCCAGTCTTCTTGCAATAAGAAATAGTAATTGTTAATATGTTTTCTGAGGAAAAAAGTCTCGAACAACCAAGTCATGGCTGGATAGTATACAACTGTTAAATTTTTGATGCATCTTCTGTATACCTACACTTGGAATTTCAGCATGCTGCAAACACAAAATAGTCTGGACATGACAAGTATAATTGCATTTTGGGTCCAAATAATGAAAACACTCCTGCTAGAGAATCCAATGATTTGCTGATAGCAAATATCTGGATATCTTGATATCTAGATCAGAATCTAAATCAGAATTGTCTGCCAGCACTGCAGCGCAAGACTTGGCTCCTTCCCTCTGCATACCCCTCTGCCAAATATGCACAGTAGTCTTGGTCAAGCTGCTGTCTGCCAGTCTAGCATGCTGTCCTGACTGCTTTGCAGAGGTCATTGAGCAGTACAGAAGCAGGCCTGCCTAAGGAACACATTAGTGAATCAAAAGTCTGGACTATTGTTGAAAAATAAGAGGTTCTTGAGGCCACTGCTTGCTTTGAAAGATATGAAAACTCAGATTAAGAAAAAGGAGGCCACAGCATTAAAAAATGCCCTCTTGTCTAGATTATGAAGAGAAACATCCCAAGAGATAACATAAATACCATTATTTTTTATTATGACATGGCTGCATGCGTCCCCTGGAACAGAATGAACACATATCCTCTTATGTCTCTGAACTCTTCTAATTTTGATTGTTTGCCATGGAATATTGCCTTCTGATCCTTCTGAGGCACTTCCTTTCTCAAAGCCAAAGTTGCAGCAGCATTTTAGTAGATAAATTACTGGAAGCTTTCATGTCTTAATTTATGTGCACATATAAACATTATTTAGTCAACCCTTTCATCTGTCTGAATCTGTCTGGACATGATGGAAGCTGCCAAATAATTTTCCATGGAAAAATGATAAATGTCCAGCTGCACTATAGTTCTTCCCAATCTCCACCTCCATTAGGAAAGATTTAGTGAATGTAAATTAAATTCAACATGTATGTGGCACTGTTCACTAAGATCCAATATACTGTGTTGCTCAGGCAAATTTCCCAGACATCTGGAAATTACACAGTTCATGACTGATGTTTTCCTTGGCAAATTTATTTTTGTGTGTTTCAACTGTAGCAGTCCCTAGCAAATTCCATTGTAGTATTTCTAATGGGTCATGCAACATGAACAACACTACAGATTTGTTTCACTGTTCTACCTATATGTTTCTAAGTATGAAGAGTAAAATGCCTCTTCTTCCTATTCAATACTTGGAGCTGCCAATAAATGTGTAAAGTTGCAGTAAACACATCACCCAGCAACCACCCATCATGACCTGGAAGAGATCTTCATTGTTTCACGTAAGTCAGGCAATGCAGAGCAAGCCTTAAGTAGTCAACATTGACCTGGATTATATTCAAATTAACAAATCATGTGAAAAATTCTCCAGAATTCATTATTAGACCCTATAAAGCAGCACCACCTGTTTTGGGACACAGGCTCTGCAATGAATTGAGCCCAATGGAGCAGGTATGTAGAATCAGGGAGAATGGATTCTGGCCCTTTTTTGCCTTCTGCCAAGGGAGTAAAAATGATTATAACGTTAATAATTAACTAGTGCCGCATACAATTGTTTAATTTTGCTGGGCTTATTCATTATCTTTCAAAGACATTAAGTGCACAACTTGTTCCTACAAAAACAAAAAATCTGCCAAAACTTTTTCTTCATCTTCTGAAATAAGCTCATGACAATCTCTCCTGGATCTGGCCTGGATCCTGGAATAGGCTCTGGTTCCTTTTAAAACAGGGAAATAGCTCCTAAATCCATTGAGCTGTTCTTTTGGAATTTATGAAGCAGAACACAAATCTAAGAGTTGGCAACATTTAATGGTAATGAGGCAGTCTTACATGAGAGAGTTCATTACAGGATCAGCTCATGATGTTTTTCAGCAGCTGAAAAATGGAATCTTTTGCAGGCTGGGAATGAAAAATCTTGCTTTAAAATTTTCTTGTGTACACCCCAATATACAGTTATTTTAACAAAGGAACATACCAGAATTCCTCCTACAGCTTCTAATGCTTTTTACTAAAGGGAGAAAATGTGCTTTCCTCATGCAGTGCTGCTGTGCCAGYTAAGCTGCAGCACACAGTAGAAAAAGGGTCTTGCCTGTGCTTTGCTCCTCTTTGAATGCTTTGAGATGGTCAGCCCTGCTCTTGTACGAGGCAGAAACCATCCTTGTATTCAAAGAGCACAAGGACAAGGGTTGTGCCTGACTCCATGGTATATAGAAGAGGCTTTTCATTCCTTTTCTGACACGCGCTGGGCCCTCTCTGGCCTTGCAGAAGCCGTTTCATTTCCCTCTTCCTTTTGCCTGACTGGCTCTGTGGTATTTCCTTACAAAGGCATGTTTGTTAATTATCTGACATAGCTCCCCAAGTCATCCTTCCAACTCTATTTTTGCCATCAGCTGGTTCCACAGCAAAACTATGGCCAGAGAGAGGCCTGAAATCTCTCTCCATCCTCACAGCTGGAGCAAGGTTGCCAATACTAAGCCATTTGCTGCATGTTAGGAATGAGATTCTGGCCCACCAACTCACTTGCACTGTTCTTTCAATATTCACTGATATCTTCTCTAAACCAATTCAGGGCAGACTCATGCCAGAACCTGGTAAGTTCCATGAGAAAAGAAACATTTTCCCTCTGGTTTGCTCCCTGCCACTCTTCAAAGTATTATTTTACAAAGATGCTAAGAGAACTACTCAACTTCACTTTCCACTTCAACACTCTCCCCAGGCTTAAAAGCAACATAAATAAATTACAGCAGCAGGACAACACAACAGATTAGCATCCTTCTTGACCTTTTTAAAGAAAGCAGAAGCCCAGAGGATGCCTATAACAACCTCTCTAGAGGCATCAATCATTCACAGCTGCAGGTTCTCACTATTTACTGAACTGGCACATACACTTGATGCTGGGTAAAAAGGGATTGTGGAGATCTAGCACAAAAGCCAATTTTCCCCGTTTAATGTGAACACTGTCATCCAGCTAGCTGCGAGTACTGTCTGTCATCCTTTTTTCCCTTGTCTCCAGTTATGCCATATCCTAGGCTCAAATGTATCTTAGGACTGAGGCAACAGAAAACACAGGGGACTCGGGGGAGGTGTGGGGAGAGAAAGGGAGGAACTTCAGGGATTGTTAAAAGAACGGTCTTAGGAGCCGCACATACTTTTGTATGCAGTCTAGCAGATCTTATATTAGTAGCCCTATTGAAGTCAACAGGTAAGGACAACAGTGTGAGCCAAAGCCAGCAGTATCATCATACCTTATTTGTTGTTTCAGAAAAATGAAGTAGGAAGTTCTAATGTTAGAAAACTGTGTAAGTCAAATAATAAGCAATATTTTTAAAAACAGGTGGATCCAGGAAGCARAAGAAATTTCAAGCCTCTTGACTAGAAATAAAGTGGTGAAGAATCATGAAGGAAGATATTAGACTATTGAACCATGACATTTTTGGCTTCAGCCAGAAGATACAAAAGAAAAAMATCTGGCAGGAAAAGCAGCAGGTATCTCAGCCACAAGAAAGGCCAACCGAGAGCTAGAAACAGATTGTTGAAGGAAGAAACTCAAGTAAGTCAGCCAAGTATATATTCTGATTTATAGCAATGCTTGGCCCAAAGCCCTASACACTTTAAAATACTCTAGACTAATAGTAAAAATATGAATGAAAATGCAACTGCAGCTTCAGATCTACTTTTATAGCAACTTTAAACAAATCTCAAGTCCTCTCAAGAACAACCAGTAATGGTTTGAAGCTCAGAGGCAAGTGAAGTAAGAGTTAATAAGTGCTGGATGGGACATGAGAAAGTGAGCAAAAGAGAAAAGCCTCATTAAACCAATATCAGCAGCTTTCCTAGTGGCTGCACACATATTTTTGTTATAGAAGAAAAAGAGACTGAAATACTAGGCCTGTATTTCCATCTGTATTTAGACAGTCAACCACAATGCATCTGTCCGCAGCAAGTTACTGGTTGAATTTTAGCTTCCGTCTACAAGAATTCACATTAGCTGTTAGCAGCAATTTCTGTCCTGAAATCCAATCTATAACTCTACAAGACTATCATGTTGTCATGGCTCAGTGAGACCAGAAAAGAATTTCATTGATGTTTGCAAAGAGAAGTGATATGGCTGAGAGCCCAGGTATGCTCTTCTAAGCTGGAGAAGATATAATTTAACATTCTTGGACCGAGTTTTACCCTCATTATAGGTAAGTGACAACTTCACAGTAAATTCAGTGGGCAGAAATCCAACCTCTTACTGTGAGCAGAAAGAAAATGAATAATCTGCTACATATGAGAATGTGACTTAGCCAGCATGTTAAAAGAAGTGAATTTCCAATAGTGCTACAGTATCAGGATTTTTTTTTCAAAGCAGCAAAGTAYTAAGATGCTTAAATGACAATGCATCAATATGAAAAAAGTTGAGCTCAGAAGAGCAAAATCTTTTGATGAATACCCTCCTACTACTGGAAGTATTAGAGCTGTTTCCATGAGGTAATGGGGAGAACAGCGTAAATGAGAAAAGCCTCAAAATGGGGAAAAGAAAGCAGCAGAAGAAAATTCTCCACACACTTCCAACAAAGAGGAATTTGCTATTGCTTTTAAGACTCCTTTGTTATCACCAGCTTAATTACAACTGGATCTTTTTAGAGAGGATTCTATCAAGGCTGTAGCAATGTACCTTGCTTTTTCTTACTCCCTTGCTCTTCTTAGCAATAGCTGGTAGCTATGTTGCAATTCTTGAAGTATGTGCTCATAAAAGCAAAACCCACAGAGAAGCCTCATGCATTTCTTTTCATGAGCTTTATAGGCAAGGTGTGAAACATTGCTTAATTACCTGCCTCCAGCCACTCCTTAAAAGCTGAAGAGCTTTTCTTTGTATTTGTGTAGCTACAGTAGCCATGGCAGCTGCTCATTTATTAGCTACAGCATGTGTTAAAGCAAGTTGGGTAACTAGACTGTGTGGAAGGTGAAGCTACATGTAAATTTATTTAGACAAGAAAAGCCAACAACTTTTTTTCCAAGAACAGGTCATGGAGACACTAATCAAAAATAGAAACTGCCTTCTATTTCACCTTAAAGCAAGAATGACAAACAACCCTCATATTGCATGAATGCACATAATATATGCACCTTATATGTCTAACTACCTCAGAGATCTGGTATTCACTGGAGATGGGCCTGAATCAACCCTTTTCCTCTCAAATTTGAATTAAAAAACCCCTGACAATAGCAGTATGGAATTCAGACTGGGATTTAGAGTTGACTTCAAGATAGTTCAAACAAAAAACTGCTGGTGTGGATTTTTGTGGTATTTTGGAGTTTCAGTGAAGAAGAGGAAAAGTGGATGGAGGAGAAAGACTCTGCTTGATATCACAACATAAAAATCACTTATTCTATCTCTACCAGGAAGCTGTTGCTGGAAGAACAAGATGCAGTCATTTGTAAGTGAACTAAACACATAACCCAGAAACGACTGCAGTATGCATTGTACGCCCACACAAGGAGAAACTGAAGAGCAGCTATTCTGTTCTAGCTTTTCTCTCATGTGGACAAACCCAATATTTGTTTGGGTTTGCTCTGAAACATGGGACTGGAAGCAACAATAGTTACAGTTGGTTATGGGACTGGTTTACTGCCCTCTTCCCTAACATTCCCRTAATACCAATGGCTCACTAGGTGTTCCTGGCCCTGCCTCACCACCACAGATGTAGCCATTCCAGTTCTTCTGCCTTGGGTTGCTGTTCTGCACTTGGAAATGATATCCCCACTTTTGTTCTATCCTTTGCCTGTAGAATTCCTGTGAAGGATAATTTAATAATTTCTATTTATTATATTATATATATATTATTTATTATTAATATAAATTTATTTAATAATTTAACTTCCCACCTCGACACTCAGACTAACAACAAAAGCAAGCACTGCCACCCAGTGGCTAGTGAGGACAAGTTTCTTCTATAATTAGTATGCAAACTSTTTTGGAAATTGGTCAGAGAAAATGGGCATTTTGCTTAGACRAAGTTTCTTGTTGGAAGCTGCATATTCAAATCCTACTAGTTGCAGAAAAGGGTTGATATTTTTATCTARGAAAAATGAGTTAAATGAGTTAAACTAAATATCTTATTCAGAGAGGCATTGCCTGAGATTACTGTTTTGTTTTTGGATTTCTAAAGGAGACTCAATAGTTACACTGTAGAAGAAAAACCAAGCGTAGGGTGTTTGGCTAGCTATAGAGTTGGTTTAAGCCAAAAAAAGATTCCTGTCACCTGACTTACTGACTTGTGGTCAACACAGAAGAGCCTTCTCAGCATCTCAGGTCAAGGAATCAAATAAGGAGAAGAAAATACATAGTTTACTCCTTGACAWTAAAGAGACACTGAAATGACACTTTCAGCTCAAATGGACTGATGTTTCCCTCCTGATTTGCCACATTTTGGAGRAAAAAAAAGGCACAAAATTACAAAATTCTCCTTGCTCTTCCCTCAGCTGCAAAGCAGTGGTTGGTACACACTATCAACAGCTTAGTAGTATGTTTAGGGTATATTAAAGCTTCGTCTCAAATTTCCTGTTTTGTCTTCTAGGCCCTGAAGTTGAGGCAGCCATACAGACATGAAAATTGCATTAGTATAAACCTAGAGGTGCAAAAGTAAGCCAGTACAAATTATCTTGCTCTGCAGCTTGTAGAGACTTGTATCCAAAATACTAAAATTGTTTTGAATGAGGCATGYAAGGAAACATCTGATAAAATGGAGCAAGTTAGAAAAATAGCCTGCACTGATAACCCCAGACACCGCTGACTGCAACAGAACAGGTGGCCACCGAAGGCCAAAGGCTGTGCTGTCACATCAGTCACCACCAGAAGGCCTGTGCCCTGACAGCAGGAGCAGGGCAACAACACTGCCCCATACTGCCTGCGCGCTCCTTTCCCTGTCATCCTGCCAGAGGGGTGAACTGCAGCCCTAAAGGTGCTTGCAGCAAGTGAGTACATGTAATGGGCACCAACAATCACAGAGGCTGCAGTAAGCAAGATTTAGGGGCAAAAGTATACTTGTTTGACACCTACAGGGTGTATAAGACCTACATGCAATAAACAGTTCATCACTGCCACCCAAGGGGGTGCCCAGAAATGCAGTGAGGACTTGGGAGCCTACAGCTGTGTCTTCTGTGCTGCACACAAGTGATCCTGTCCAGATGATGTGAACACATACATTCTGGTGCTTCTGAATATATGGCGCAAGAGACCAAGAGACTGACATCTGTGACAGCATACATAAGTGACTGAAATCAGTTTTGTTTACAATAAATAGCATTTTTGCCTTCCGTAGTCTCCGAATTTTGTGAAATTAACTTTCTACATGTTGTTTTGGTAAAAGCATCCAGGAACACGTGATTCTCATTCAAAAATGATTAGCACATGACTAGGGGACAAATCTACCAGCACTTCGTAGTCTGGACACTAAACCTCAGGCAACTCTCCTGCTTCTGGTGCTTTCGTAAGTACTCTACAAAGCATTTCTCAGCCCAGTCTCTCATCAAAGTTCCTGGGATCACTGTTGTATCCTGTGTGAAGCAGTGCTGAATCAGCAAGAACAGACTGTCAGAAGATCTGACACAGCAGAATGGTGCCACAGAAGGTTTTAAAATGTTTACACATTCTCATCAGAGTAAGACACCAAATCTTGAATTACTTTGCAAGTTAATAATGAAGAAATACTATTCAGATGAAGTCAATTGATGTCATATTAACAGACCTTCTTAAAAAGCAAAGATTAACCAAAACACTGACAGAAAGAATGGTTTTAAACAAACAAAAGCTTCCAATGCTCTTTTCAGTAAAACATATGAATTTGAGAGTTTCGAAAGCTTTGCTGTTTTTCCAAGATGCTTTCGATTAGAGTGTCATTRTATCTATTTTTTTCCTGCAAAAGCAGTTTTGATGTTATAGCACATAAACAAATACTTCCATAAGCTCTGGAATTAGCAAAGTGTTTCCTACAGAGTTGTATCTCCTGGTTGAATGAATCTACTGTCCAACCACAGCTCTCATTTTCTTGAAGTTCTTACCAGAACTGATACACAAAAAAGGTTTGTTTACCATGGGGATTTTCTGTCATCTGACAACCTAGAAGGTCATAGCATAGTCCCTGCCCCAGCCAGGACATCTACAGAGATTTTGTTTGTTTGTTTTTACCTTGCCCCTTCCCCATTTAGAAAAAATAATTTTTGTAGAAACTGCATCTCTGTCAATGGCTGGAAATGAGCTACTAAGTTCAAAGGTTAGAAGGGACACATACACACACATCTCAAAGCACAAACCCAAACAGTCTGGCTGTTCTTGATTAACTTAAGCCTTTTATCTATAGGGAACTAGGCTAATAAGCATCATATTGGGTATTCTTGTTCTGTTTTATGCTCCATAACTATAAAGAWTTTAAGTTTATCAAACAGCAGCCCCTATATATCTTAAATAAATTAGAAGTAGATGCAAGCATAAAATGATACATGTTCCCTTCTATTAATTTCCTATTTAGAGGAACACCTAAACAATCYGTGACTTGAGAAGGGGAGGAATAGTAGGATGAGAATATACACACAAGTCACTTGTCTCATTTTACGTCTATGAAGCCACACATGCGTCTTCTCCATTTGTCATGCCTAGTTTAGCTTAAGTAGAATTAACTCCAATTACTGTGCATAAAAATATACCAGTAGTTCTGTCTCAGACCCCTCGCCCACTTATTCTGTATGACTTGCAGTATTTCAGAGGCTATCACCACAAGACAAGTGGCTGAGAAACTGGTGCTTAATAGCCATAAACTATTGAGGCTGCCCCTCTCTGCATACGCTGGGGAGCAGCAAGAGGAAGATTATCCTCCCTTTACCCCAAAACATTGTTTGTTTTTTTTTTCCATTTATCCATGACCATAGATGTCACTTAGGAAGAAGGCTGCAAAACCCGCAATTGCCAGAGACCTTTCAAAATATTTTTTTTTTGTATTTAGAAACAGTTTGAGGGAAAATGCAAAACTTTATGTAGGAAAAGCTTGGGAAAGTAGCAAGCAAGTCATAGCCAGCCCCATCTCCCTAGCCGTTCTGCTTCTCCTGTCAGTAAGAAATGTGGAATTTGTTTTCTCCAAAAGAATATATTGAAGTGAGGTCCATGTTATCAGGAGAGTTGTGCAGCATCAGTTGGGCATCCATGAAGACATGGATGTCTTGAAAACAGCAGCCTAAAGGCAGCAAAGGAGATTTTGTCAGCCCTAGTCCTATTTTCAGTTCAAAAGCGACCACACATAGTTTATATTAAACACTGCATCGCTAACAGAAGAAGAGAAAGCTCAAATATCAGTAGAAAAAAATCATGGAATTGTTCCTCCCCATCCCAGATTAGCTTCCCTAAAGCCATTTCACTATGGTAGAATATGAAGGGAGAAATATGAGAACAGAAATAATTTGTCCAGTTAGCAAAAGGCAGAGAAGTGAAATCTGGAATCCCAGCTCAGTTCCTCATTGCACAGTTCAACCCTCTGAAAGAGATCTCACCTACCTAGTATTAATTATTAGGAAGTAAAAAATGTGCAATACAAATGACGTCTCACTAGATTTCCATTCTGTGCTAATCTAGGCTTGAGCTTTGACTTCAGCTCAGTGCTATCATGTCCACAGATAACARTAAGTCTCAGCTAGGAGACAGAGACTAATAGTTTCACTGCTCAGCTAAGAGCAAAATCTGCCTCCAAGAGTTATAAAAAACCCTCAGGATTAAAAAGTCCTAGCACTCACCTTTTAAAAATGGAGCTTATCTCCTAGGAGCAAAGACAAGGATGACACAGCAGAGGCTGACATGCTTCTCCCTAGCTGAATCTGGGGCTTGACAACAGTGTTCCTGGCATCCCTTTACAACTGAGATGGATGCACAGTCATGGAGGAGAACTTCTGACCACAAGACTCCCTGATAGTTTCAAAAAACCTAACTAGGGGCTGCTGCAGCTAGAGTGAGAGCTTAATAATTTGCGCAGGAGCTAAGTTAGAGCATGAATACAGATTCTGTCCTCCAGCATAACTGAAGTTATTTCCATAGATTTACATGTCCTAAACAGCCTCAGATTTTTTTCTTCTGAACTTGTATATTTGATCCTTGAAATAGATTCCATGACTCAAATAACTTTCTTCAAAAGAGAGGGCAACCCTGTAAGCAGTTGTTTACTGATTGTCTGCTGATGGAGATGTTCTGATTATCCAATTACTAACTCTACAGAAAATGTGCAACTCCTCAGTAGCCTGAATAAGGGCCTGTCAACTACCATTCTACTACAGATACTAGAAAAGGGAGTTACTAGGCTGTAAAACAGGAGCTATTGAGATTACTTCTTTTATCTGCTACATTGCTGTCACTTTGACAGATTATTACACCACAGGACTTGTCACCTTATAACATCACAGCAAGTACATATTTGGAGAGAGAAAAGGAGCAATCTTCATGCCAATTCTTCTTTTCTCCCAATACAGCTGTCTCCCCCTCAAGTAAAGCTTGTTATGTCCTAAATGGAGAGAATGCAGCTTAAAGAAATTAGAGGCAAAAAGATGAAAGCAGGGTATCTGAGACCATTACATTTCTGTCTGTTTCAAAGCCAAAAAGGGAACCCAGGAGTCCTGGCTTCACATTCCTTTCTGTACTAGATATGAMAACAGCTAAGCAGAGGCAGTCAGGAATGTAAGTGTTTATAGCATGAAGCCAACCTGCCAGGCCTCAAGTAGAGCAAGAAATTGACACTATTTTCCTTCTCTTCCACAACACCTTTTGCAGCACCTCCTGCAGTTGCCCTGCTCTTGCCCTGCTCTTGCCCTGCACATTTCAGACAAAAGGACTGCAAATTGAGCAGTTCATATTCAGATCATGCAGTCCCATGGAAAAAAAGAAAGAGGGTATAATGGCAAGATACAGCCCTAGAAGGAACTGTGCCTAGGCATTGGTCTAATGCCTATAACCTCAGATTTTTCTTCCTCCTAACCTAGTCCTAACTCTAACTGTAACCCTAGACACCTGAGACTTCTGCCCTTGGACATGCTGAAGCCCCAGATATAAAGATTGCTGGTGGGAAAGTTCCCCAGTCAGGAAGTCCTTGCTATCATGACCTGAACTACTTTGCTGACAACCTGACTGACTGATCCTAGGTACTGCTGGTGGAAATTGCTGCTGGTAAACTGGGTAATTCCCTCAGATACTGACTGCGGGACCCACATGTCAGTTCTCTAGTAAATTGATTGTTAACATGTGGCAAAAAACAAGAAGGCAAAGGCAAAAAAAAAATGTTCCAGGCTTCTCCTTGCTCTCACGCATTTTTACATCAAACTAGATTCACCTAGTTATTTCACTCTGAGTTGGCAAAGATAATTCAAAGCAGTTGTGATACAAGAARGTTTATAAGAAGGAATTAATACCTGTTTTTGGCTCAACATCCACTGTGAAGATCACAGGTTAAAAGCTGTCAAATTCCTCTTTTTTTTTTTTAATGTGTATTCTAGGGGAAGAGGATGGAGGAAAGGCCATTTTCTGATAGCTCAGASACACAGAATCCTGCCAAGATAGACCTAGTACTGAAGTCATCTGATAAAAACTCCTTACTGTCATTTAGTCCTGAGCACTGGGAGAAGGAAGCAGGCTAGATATTCTCCTGTTCGCTCAACTGAAAGAAGGTCCTGATGCATGCAAGACAGGCTCCACAAATGTATCCRAAGTGCTGTCAGCACTTTTGATCCAAACAGTTTATACTGCGTCAGTACATTTGCAGAAGTAGATATGTTGTGCCTCATATAATCATGTTGTACCTCATGTACATAGCTTTTTGTCATCATAAAACAGACAAAAATAACATGAAAATCGTCTGAACATACCACTGTTGCTGCCACTGCCATATCTCCCCGTTATGAAGGGCCAGTCAAGAATAAGAAGGAACTGTTGTTTCTCTGGGAATACAACTAGCAGAAAAGTTCATCAGAAGACCAGTCTAAATGATAATAAAAGCCAAAATTATGTCACTGATGTAGGTATTGGTCCAAAATCCTTTTTTTTTCATGGCAGTCTATCAGCCTTGGAAGAAACATAGCTGGCAAAAGGCCAATCTCTCAGTAGTATGGCCTGGCATCTCTCACAAAAGTGGAACAACGTTGCTTTGTGGAAGATGCAGTCAAGTGTCTTTCCTACTATGTACAAGCTTGTTCAAACAAGGGGGCAGAATTGCACAGCAACTCTGGCAAAATCCAGCAGTCAAAAGGTGAGGAGAGACAAAATAAAGGATGTTTTCAAATGCCAAATTAATACTGGGAAGCCTTCCAAATTATTTATCAAAACAAAAAATGGAGCACAAAAGGGGTCCAAAATACTGAAGTACTTCCACAGACATTTGTATTTTGGAAACAGTTCATTTTTTATCCTGAAATGACTTTTTGAAGTATTTGGATCAAGCCTACCCATAACTTCTGGTGTATTCACTCGACACGCACCTTTCCTGCTGATAGTAGCAGAGATACACAAAGGAAACTGAAAARCAGATGGGAGAGGATGGAGCAAAAGGATTTTGCTAAGGCTGCAATCCCTCCTTGAAAACTGGAAATTATTATTTTTAGCATGTTATGATTTCCTTTCTCACTCTGCCATGGGTGGAAGACACACCCTGAAGCCTGTATTTCCTTCCTCGAGGGAGACCGTGTGGGAAGGCCYTTCAGGGGCCACAAGCCACCCCGAGCAGAAGCCTCTGGCCAAGCACCCAACCTGCAGCACGGAACCTTTCTCCCCTGCCCTATAAACAAAACAGCGCAACCGGCTCCACCCGCGGGGTGAAGGGCGCTGCTGGAAAAGCAGCGCGCAGGCTGGCCACCCCCGGCGGCCGCCGCTCTCCCAGCTCCGCGCGGGCGGCAGACACCCGCCACGTGAAAAGCAGCAGGAAAATAAAACCAGAGGCCTCCGCGCGGCCGTTACTCCCCCAACGGCCGCTCCAACGGCCGCCCCAACGGCGGGGAGGGGGCGGGGCGGGGCTCGGCGCGGGCGGCGCAGGATGTGAGCTCAACGGCGCCGCCCCTTCCCCCGCCCGCCGCCCCGTGCCGGTTCCGCCGCCCGCGTCCCGCCTCGCTCCATCCCGCGGCCGGGTGCGGGTGCCGCGGCCGGTGAGCGCCGGGCCGGCGCGGAGGGCTGCGAGGGCAGGCGCTCC
>NW_028186479.1:4649424-4659486 GCF_003343005.1 Rhea americana | reverse complement strand
CCGGGCCCGGGCCCGGCCTCGGCGCGCCGCCCGGCGGCGGCGGAGGTGCCGCCATGGGGAACCAGCTGGCTGGCATTGCCCCCTCTCAGATCCTCTCGGTGGACAGCTATTTCTCGGACATCCACGACTTCGAGTACGACAAAAGCCTGGGGAGTACCCGCTTCTTTAAGGTTGCTCGTGCCAAGCACCGGGAAGGCCTGGTGGTTGTGAAGGTGTTTGCAATTCAGGATCCGACTTTACCCTTAACGAGCTATAAGCAAGAGCTGGAGGAGTTGAAGATAAGGTTGCACTCGGCACAGAACTGCCTTCCTTTTCAGAAGGCAACTTTGTCCGAAAAGGCCGCGATGCTTTTCAGACAGTATGTACGGGATAACCTTTATGATCGAATTAGTACGAGGCCATTCCTAAATAACATTGAAAAAAGGTGGATAGCTTTCCAGATCCTTACTGCGGTGGACCAAGCACATAAATCTGGAGTTCGCCATGGGGACATTAAAACTGAAAACATTATGGTGACCAGCTGGAACTGGGTTCTTCTGACTGACTTTGCCAGTTTTAAACCAACGTATCTTCCTGAAGACAATCCTGCTGACTTCAACTATTTCTTTGACACCTCGCGGAGGAGAACATGTTACATCGCTCCTGAGCGCTTTGTTGATGGTAGTATGTTTGCTACAGAGCTGGAAAACATGCGGGATCCTTCAACTCCTTTGGTAGACTTGGCAAATAGCAATCAGCGAACAAGAGGAGAGCTAAAACGTGCAATGGATATCTTTTCTGCAGGTACTTAAGTGATCCAGAAAGATCAATGTGCTATTTATGGTAGGGTACTATGGTGCAGAAAAGGTTGGGATTTTTTGTTTTTTTCCTCCCAGTGGGCTTAGAGATCAGCCTGTGGAAAAATTCTCATTTTAAGCACAGGTCTGACAACTGCAAATCTTTTGCCCACAGAAATAGCAGGAGCGTAATATTAAGGTACATAAATCATGTGCATCACCACGCTAGCTGAGCAGCAAGAGTATGAAATATCTTATTTTGGCTCAACCTTGCTCTGGAAAAGAAGTGGTTCTACATGCCATAGACCATGATCTTCATGCAACAGAGGTCCTGAGGACACATAGCATGTGCCTCGTGGGGGCCCAAAAGGGCATCCACTTCAGGAATCTGCTACTGGCTTGTTTGAGTCCCAGCTGTCTGGGAATTGACTCAGCTTTTAGGGCAGTTTGGCAGTATCAGCTTTAGCAACCCCTTCTCGTTTAGTTTCTCCCACGGACGAGGAGTCGGATAACTCAGTAGGCCCCTGTCATTATAATTGCACTGACAAATACATGATGTAGTCCTATTCTGGGAGCATCTCTTGAATCTTGGTCTTGAAAGCTGTAAGTTTGCTTCTTAAAAAAAAAAAAAAAAAAAGTGTTTGGAGGTCTGAATTGACAGGTAATGCTTCCTTCATTTTACAAGCTGTTCCATAGAGGCAAGTTTCCAGGGCATTCCACTGATTTAGTGAGACACTGACTGTTGGGAATGAACTATCAGACTGGGAAACAAGCCTTCAAAGAGAATGTGTGTACAGCTTCATGTCTGCAATAAAGGGGTTGTGTTTAGCAATCTTGTTATTTCTCACAGTGTTTGTGAGCTTGTCTGAGTGAACGGATGCTCTCCCTCAGCATCCCTGCAGAAGCAGAGGTTTTTCCTTTACCTTCTGTAAAAGGGCCACTAGTTTTGACTTTCTGCCTGTTCCACGCTGATTTGCTAGCACTCTTCTTCCATGTGACAATGATGTAGGTTCCTGTTCTGGTGCTGTATTTCCTAGTTGGCAGGTGATTGAAGTCAGTGCCTCATGTCTTCTGATTGCAAACTCCTCTGCTGTTGGCATGTTTGAAATGGAGTACTTAGGAGATAGGCAGACATCAAGTGCAAAAAACGGTTTTTGGAGATTGAGATGCTATCCTTTTTCCCCTAAGTTAATTTGGCAACCCCTTTGCCTTATTTTTAATTCATCTGAGAGTAATGTAAGGTATGTTCTTGTCTGCATATGGACAGCGGAGGTGAAGTGGCTATTTTATAATCCTCCAAAATCTTTTGACTTTTTTTCAGGCTGTGTAATAGCAGAGCTCTTCACAGAAGGTGTGCCCTTGTTTGATTTATCTCAGCTGTTGGCGTACAGAAATGGCCTCTTTTCTCCTGATCAAGTCCTAAACAAAATTGAAGACCGTAGTATCAGAGAACTGGTAAGGATGSACTTCAGAATTCGAACCTTTTGTGTGGTTTGTTTGAAGTTTACTTCACCTACTTTGGTGACGGATTGCTTATTGGTTTTGGAGTGGTTTTTTTGCATTACAAATGTCTAAATCTTTAACCTTTTTCTCCTGCTCCCTCCTACCTCTGCCTTTCTCAAGGTCACTCAGATGGTCCATCGTGAGCCAGATAAACGTTTAGCAGCTGAAGATTATTTGAAACAACAACGTAACAATGCATTTCCTGAAATATTTTACACTTTCCTTCAGCCTTACATGGCCCAGTTTGCCAAGGAAACGTTTGTATCGGCAGATGAGCGTATATTGGTCATACGTAAAGATCTGGACAACATCATTCACAATCTCTGTGGGCATGACCGCACAGAGAAAGCCGAGGGAGAGACAAAAGAGAATGGGCTGGTTATTCTAGTGTCTGTGATAACTTCCTGTTTACAGACTCTCAAGTATTGCGATTCAAAACTGGCTGCTTTGGAACTGATTCTTCATTTAGCACCAAGATTAAGTGTAGAGATTCTGCTGGATCGTATTACTCCTTATCTGTTACATTTCAGCAACGACTCTGTGCCCAGGGTGAGGGCAGAATCCGTGAGGACACTAACTAAAGTTCTTGCTCTCGTCAAAGAGGTGCCACGCAATGATATTAATATTTACCCAGAATACATTCTGCCAGGCATTGCACACTTGGCCCAAGATGAAGCCACTATCGTCAGACTTGCATATGCTGGTAAGAGGAAACCCAATGAAACTCCATTTTTTTTTCCTGTGCTTTCTTAATTGTGTTCTCCAGTACCCAGTATCATCACACAACTTGCTGGTTWTGTTACAGTATATCTTCCCAGAAGCCTCAGAAATGGCAGCAGATAAAGATACCTGTGTTAGTTTAAGCTGATTGGCACATCTGGTGGCAGCAACTTAGTACTTAATGTGAGTTGAGTTACCTTAACAACTGAGTTTCCAGTCTAGATCTGTACCCAAAGTAAACTAAACAATTGTGTATAAAATAGTTGATACTTTATTTGCTTTCTATTAGATGATATGTTTAATCCTCCTTTGTAGTTTTGCATGTAAAAACAGCTTGCAGAATGCACGTGTTTGTTCTGAGCCGTGACCTGGATGTAGCACGCTGCAGCTCTGCTCACAGCTAAGATGAGAGGTCAGAGGGGTAGAGCCCCGTGCTTGGGGAAGCAAGGCTAGATGAACAAGACTGTAATGAATCAAAGTCATTGTGTATCAAAAGGTGTGAACAGGGCTTTATGGACTTGCCTGTCCTATGCAGCTTTTAATAATTTATCTTAATTGACATTTCGTTAGCTGAGATTGTTTGCTTAGAATGGACTGATTGCAATGCGTAAATAGGAAATTCATTTAAAGCATCAGTTTGTTATGCTTCACATTTATTTTCCTGCAAAATGAAACCTGATATTCAGTGGCAGAAATCATATTTACTACGAGGTAGACTGGCTCATACCTTCGCAGAGGGTTTTCTTTGTACATTATCCAGATACCTGAATTTCATTCAATCTAGAAACTTTTTAACAATACCCTTACTTACTATTTACTACATACCCTTATTTGCTATTATTAGATTATTCTACCTGCATTTGTTTCTTTTTTAGCTGCAAATCAGAATTCAGTTGAAAATGCTCTAGGTGATGTTTTTCTTTTGTTTGAAGCAAGATGATAAAACTAACATTAATTACTGAAGGCAATACATAGTTAATTTAACCAAATATTTTTGGACACCTTGGTCTTCCAGATTAAGAACTCTGTAGAAGAACCATTTTCTCATCCCTTGTTTTTATTTTTGGATTAAGAAAAAGAAAACAAGCCTTAGGAAATTACAGTTTATTCATAATATAGAACGAAACTTGTTAAATAAACTGAAATGGGGAAGAAAAAAAAAAGCAATCTATTTTTCTGCAAGTACAGAAAGGTTGCAGATCTCATTACCCAACAGACTCCAGAWGCACCTGCTTAAACAGAGATTCTCTCTCTGCTCAGTGGTTTGACTTTCTAATTTCAAGCTGAGTACAGCTAGAATATTTACAGTAATATTGAGTGAYTATACAAATTATAAATGGTCCCATCTGAAGATGGATTGCCTTCATTTCAAAGAGCAATTTTTAAGCAAATATAAAATCTTTTTTATTACTATTTTAAATGTTTTTTAATACTTGAACTTGTATTAACATAGCACACTWTAAAAGTGGTCAAATTGGTGATTTACAGGATTTGACCTGGTCTGTGGACAATTTCCATTGGCATGCTGCTGTTGTCTTGGACAAGATTCAGAAYGACTGCTTAGGTTGGATTTGTGCCTTGACGGGATTATTCTTGTGCCAGCAATGGCCTGACCCATATAGTCTGAGTTGCTTCAGCAGTTTCCAAACAGTGCAGGACAGTGCCAGATTGTCTGGGGAGAAGTGTCTTAACCGGATTCCAGCCCTCAGGAATAACCCTGTTATCCTCTAGGGTGATAATAAATACATATCCTGAAGTGCCTTTTTGTGTTGTTTTTGTTGCAGTCTACCATGCTGACATCTTAGGTAATTTGGGTTAATTGTCCTTTAARTTCCATGAAGTTATTTAGGCATTAGGCTGGGATTAGGTGACATTTAGAGCAATTCCAAATGACTAAAACTAGTCGTCATTACGTTTGATGTCCTTATATTTTTTTCCACTCATTTACATGACTAAAGTACAGTGTAATTTGTACCTGGCAGCTTCACTGGGGCCAGATACATACTGAGTTAGAGCTGAAGCAGGAAGACAGAGCAGAGGTGTAATTTCAATGCCATTTGCCCATCATTCTGGCGTTGTCAGTGGTGATGATGTCAGCTGTAAAGTAATTCCCTGAGGAGCACCAGACTGATGTAGAAAGTAGAACAAGCTTCAACCAAAATGTTTTTCTTTGCAGAAAACATAGCATTGTTGGCAGAAACAGCTTTRAGGTTTCTGGAATTAGTACAGCTGAAAAACCTGAATATGGAAAATGAACCAAATGGTGAAGAAATGGATGAAACTTCTCACCCCAGTGATAACTATGACACAGGTAATGTCACTTCTACTTATTTTGCACCACTTAGAGGCACTTTGGCCTATGATTTGCTACTATGTTTCCACTGATTTTTTTTTTTCTCCTTATCTTTACCAGTTTAGCTTTCCTGTTAAATGGGAAAAATGCTTTGCCTCAGTCARTATCAAAATGTATCTGTTGCAGGCTCATGCTGAAGCTGCATATCCAGCTTCACTCATGGTCCCATAAACAAGCTAGAAGCATGAAAGATGGAAAGGTGACTGTGTTCCAAATACCACTTCCACTGAAGTGCCAGGCAGGGGTTAGGTCTGAAAAACCTGGTAACGTCCTCATTATAGTAATGTATTTTTGTCATTCGTCCTTTTCTGTTCWTATGCTTGGCAGATCTGTCTGAAGATGCTGATTGTATAGATGTTCTTGAGTGGTAATGTTCAACAATCAGCACGGAGTGTTGAGTTAAAATCCTAAAGATTTATTTATTTGTTTGTTTTTTGAAAGGAGGGATGAGTAATGTGACCTGTATATGAGTTCCAAGGTGTTTTAGTGAATATATAGATTTCCTGAACAATGCTAGGCAAGTTTTCTGAGTTGAGATGGGTTTCTGATTAAAAACATGTCATTTTTGCTGTGGACTGAGTGGATCAATCTGTGACTAATTATAATTGTTAAAGAACCTGCGCATGCCCCTCTGACAGGGAAAAAGACATGTTTCAAATAATTTTAAATGTCATCCTGTAACTATTTAAAAAGAAAAATCCCCTTCAAGTTCCTTCACTTACGGTATTGGGTGTCTGGAATTGCTTAGCTATGACAGAAAGGAAGCCCCATTCTGCAGACTATATTTCTAAGAAATACTGTTCTGCATCCCTCAATATCTTGAAGATGAAAGAAATGATGCAAGGAAGAAATAAGTTTGAATAGCTCTATTCTTTTTACTCTTTTAAAATTAAGCATGAGAAACTTGAACGCAGAAGGAAATTTTTCATGTGACTAATACACAGACTTAGCAATTGCCTTCTGAAGGGCTACAGGCAAATGATAATCAGTCAGCAAAGCCTGGATAGCAACATCTGAAAATTTCACTGTGCTTGTTGAGAACCTCCCTTGTATTGATTTTGTTATTGGCTCCTGCATCAGCAATGCTGTTATTTCCATTTAATAGAAAAGCCTCATAAATTATTTCAGTTGTTCTGTTAGTGGTACGTGTATGTTGTTGTGTGGAGAGTCTTGTTTTGATTTCAGGTGCATCAKGGAGTGGAAGCCAGGGGCCAGGTCATTTTAGGATTTTTAGTTGGCATATTTAGGGTAACTGCTAATTCTTAATGAAATTGAAAGTACATGCTTTTCCTGGTATTATGTTTCTCTCTGTATTTTTAATGAAGCGAATCCTAATCAAAAATATATTTCTAATCTGTTGTCAGTTTACAGACTTTGAAATTGACAGTAAAATAAGTGTATCGAACCAATATTACCTTGAAGCATTTTGTCTACTGTTGTAATGCTGTCACTGACTCATTCTGATGTTTCTTCTTGTCTGCACTTCACCTGTAAATATGATGAGCTGGATCATCTTAGTTGAAGTTGTACATCACCCTTGTACTGAGTCTGAAGTCTTTTGTAAACCAGTCCTTGAAATTCTTGTGATTCTGCTGCATTGTCAGCCTCATGGAGGCAGATGTTCTTTGGGTGATGTCTCAGTTTAACTCCTTTGGCAGCAGGTACTGTGTGTGTGTGCGTATTGTTTCTTGCCTACTTGAGTGTCTACTGTCTCTTGCAGAGCTACAAGCCTTGCATGAAATGGTCCAGCAGAAAGTTGTTACTTTGCTAAGTGACCCAGAAAATATTGTGAAACAAACACTAATGGAAAATGGAATAACACGTCTCTGCGTCTTTTTTGGACGACAAAAAGCCAATGATGTTCTTCTGTCTCATATGATCACTTTCTTAAATGATAAGAATGACTGGCACCTTCGGGGAGCTTTCTTTGATAGCATAGTTGGTATGTATTTGGTTTTGACCAGACAGATAATCATATAGTTAATTCTGTTTTTACAGATTCTAGAAACTACTGATAGTCACAGAAAAGTCCTTTCCTGTAAAGATTTCTATGATTTTTAATAAAGGACACAGCTGGTCTAAATGTTTCTTTTTGGAGTAAAAAAGAAACACTATAAATACAAATATCTAATCCTTTTTAGCCTCTGTATTTAATAATAATGAGACCAAGGTATTTAAAATTAGGTTAGGTTAACATTAAAAGATTTAAATGCTTTTTTTTTTTAATTTTGAGTTTTTGCTGAAGCTGCTGACTGAGGAAGCTAAATTATGACAAATTCTGACACTTCTGAAAACCTGTTAGTAGAAATCACTTTGCATGTGTGCGCAGTCCCTTTAACTTCAATGGAACTGTTTGTATAATGAAAACTATGCCTCAGTATTGGCTGRAATTATAATTTGATAACACTTTGGTGCTCTAAAACCTCACTGTTATTTCAGAAAGCTTAATAAATTTTAAAAATCTTACCAGTGAATTCATAGCTTTTRTATTAGCTGTTTAGTATATTTGATGGATCCACGTATGTGCTAAAATATTCCATGTGAGTATTTGCTGAGAGTCACTGCTCAGGTTTTGCAGGTTGAGAAACCTTTTCCRTAGCAGACTGCAGTACCGTTACCTGATACTTCTGGTACATGGCAAGAAAAGGGAAYGTGATCAAACTTCTATCAGAGTCATGATATGCACATGCTCCATTATAGCTGGAAGCTATTAAATGCTGGGCTGGCATCCTACCAAGATGAAACACTGATACTTGCCAGAATTAATTTAGGAGGAGCGATGAAGTGGCTCAAGCATGGGTCTCAGAGCATCCTAATTTCTTGCTTTTGCACATTTTTAAAACTCATCCCTGTAACTTGTATTCAAAAGTGTGCAGCTACTGCTGCCTGTGGCTGTAGGCAGATATCCCTTGGTGGCATTGTTAAGGAGTATTTCCCTTACCTGTGCCATTTGTCTTTTCACCTTCTCTTCCCTTTAGCAACTGATTGCAATGCCCACCATTAATACATTACTATTGTATTAGAGTAGGAGTGATGAAGTTATTTTGTGCTTAATCTTCAGTGTGTTGAATTTTGTAGTTTTGTCAACCTTGAATAACTGAGTTGGAAGCAGAGATGGTTATGGTCCATGCTGTACAATGTATGACCAACAGCAATGATAGGTATGAGCTGTTCAATGAAAAACTGATTTTTCTCTCTTGAGGCTGATCAGAGAACTTATCCAGTTGTTGTTTATAGGAAGGAATGTTAGCTTGATGGATGTAAAGCTAGAAGAATGGTCTGAAATTCAGTGATGTCCATCTTCCTGAGAATTGCCAGACAYTGATCATAGTAGATGAATTTATCAAATCCAAACAAACAATTCCAGATATTTCATGTGGTCACTGACTCACTGTTGTGTGTGGAAGGCACCTAGAAGCAATCAAGGAGCTTACATTGGATTTTGTTTTTAACTCTGGCTTCTTTCTAAGGTTTTGAAATATATTTTAAGATTGTTAATTTTGAAATTAGGGGCAAAGTCGCTTCACGACTAACAATAATTTTTCTGAACTTTTGTGACAGTAAATAATGTGAGACTGGTTAACTAAACAGAAAACCTTTCAGGAAGTTAAGGCTGGAGAAGTTCTGGAAGACCCTTCTARAAGTCCCTTTTTGATTATTGATGATGCTTTAGTGGATAAATGCATGGATGTTACAGACTTTCCTTATTGCTATTCAAATTACCACTACTGGTAAACAAAAGACAAAAATCCTGCCAAGGGATTCTGCCAATTCCATCATTTTGATGGAATGAATTGGAAGTGTTTTTGCTGACTCTATATAAGATGAGAGAAAAAACAACACCTTCCCCCCCCCCTCCCCCGCATCTTCCTTCCTTTGTCCCTTTCCTTTCACAAATGCAGGCACTGCATCCCCACCCCTTAGTTGCTGTTACTGTCTCTTTGGTTTCAGACTTTTCTTGGCCAGTTGTGCATTTGCATTCAGCTTGGYGGTCTGGGAGGGACTCCTCAGGTGCAGGTATCTGCTGCTGTCAGACAGCTTTCAGGGCATTGGCCAAACTTTGTACGGAAAGCACATTCCTTCTTTTTAATGACTAATCGTCTATTTTCAGATGTGTCCACAGAGATACTAAAGAGAGATACGTAACACCAGCAATGAACAGTCCTGTCTTTTTAATTTCAAGTGTAGAAGATGTAGATCTTGTAATGTTAAATCACTTAGCTTTTCATGTTATGCTGTATAAAGTAGCAGTTTTAAACTTGGGGAAAGGCAAGGAAGTGCTACTATAGATTTTTGTGTTCTTTTTATGTTTCAGGTGTTGCTGCTTATGTTGGCTGGCAAAGCTCATCAATTCTGAAACCTTTGCTTCAGCAAGGTCTCAGCGATGCTGAAGAATTTGTCATTTACAAGGCCCTCAATGCTCTTACTTGTATGTGCCAGTTAGGGCTCTTGCAAAAGCCCCATATTTATGAATTTGCTTGTGATATCGGTAAGTTGGCATTTGGAGACTAGCTGGTTTTTCTACTTAAGAAAAGAAATACTACATAAAGCTTTACTGTCAGCTTAGCTTTCCAGTATGCAAACCTACATCACAGTTCTCAAATCTATTGGTAGTTGTGTCAATAGACCAATAGACTGTTGCTACTTAAACTGCCCAGGAGTCTAAAATAATCAATTTGATGGAATGAAATACAAGATGAGAACAAACAA
>NW_028186479.1:4593970-4649352 GCF_003343005.1 Rhea americana | reverse complement strand
TTATTCCTCATATCAACCTCCAACCAGGAGAAATTCCTGGTTTCTTCTGGAAGTTGATCAGACATATAACTTGCAAACTTGCTCTTATCTTGTCAGCCTTTTGAGGGGGAAGAAAATTTCAACTCCTCAGACAATAATACATGACCCTATTTAACTCATCCACAGTCTAATAGAACCTTGAGTTGGTCTCCCCTGCTTCCCCATCAGGCTTATTATCTTAATTTAGACATGCACAGGATTCACCAGTTATTTGTGGAAAGGACTTTTCCTTTTTGAGACTTAATCTGCTTCTTTCTAATGTTACGGCTTTTAAAATACACTCAGAATTTGAGGCAGATAAACAATGATTATATCTCATGACTGAATACAGTCTTTTGATTAGAGCTATTTAAAACTCTCCTAATTTTGATGGACTTCTGAGCTTGACAAGAAAATTTACTGATATTCTTAGAGTATGAATAGTGACTAGGGAGAGGAGGGGAAGAAGGAATAAAGTATTTCCTTTAAAAAATAAACACTGGTATTAAAATGCTCCACAGTTGTTCAACTTAAAGTTAGGATTTGTTTTTAGATAAGTCTGTGCAAACCTAGAACTAGCATTTAGAGAATGAAATGCTTAAATAGGAAATTGTTTTTTGGCAACAGCAAGAAAAAAGCATTAAACTCTTGAGCATCATGACAAATCATGGGCCAGTAAAGTCCATGAAATTTTTTTCTCAGTATGTGTGTCCTAACTGTTGGTGCTCTGCAGGAGGAAAGACTGAATTTGGAGGTGATTCTAGGGGAAGGAAATGGAGATATCACAAGCTGCCAAATACAGGATGATTCTGTCTGTTGAGTTTGAATGACATATTTTAACAACCTAACTTTTTTTTCAGCACCTTTCCTGTGCCACCCTAATCTTTGGATACGTTATGGTGCAGTGGGATTTATCACTGTGGTAGCACAATATTTAAATATTGCTGATGTCTACTGCAAGCTAATGCCATACCTCCATCCTTTTATCACTCAGCCAATAATACAGGTAATGCAAAAATATTGATGTGAATACACCTTGACCAGTCATAACTCTGCCATGGTGCTAGGTATAGGAATACTAGACTTTTTTCTTTAGTTACAGTTAGAGATAATAGTTTCTTTATTTCTACTAACAGACATTGACAGACGGGGCTTTGGTTGAAGTTTTTCTCTGCCATGTTTGCAATCAATCTGTTGCAATATCATGCTAGTTTATAGGAGTCTAAAAGGCATGAAAAGTATGCTGTGAAAGTGCTACAGATAGGTAATCTCTGCAAGTGTTTGTATTCTGCATTTTTTATCTACAAAGCTGAGTATTCCAGCCTTGCCTGCCCCACTAGCACATGTGACCCCCTGWAAACATGAACAGTCTGTTAGCTGGTGATTGCCATGCTTGTGATTTCAGCAATGTTATTCATGTGTGTGAACATATTGCCAAGAGTGCTGGCAGAGTGCTCAGCATGAATGAGTTAAGTCACTGAATAACAGCCTGTGCCTAGTAATGGTCTGCGTAATGTTGRTATGTGATTATATAGACATCTTTCTGTGTAACTTTAGGATCTGTATAATGCATCTTTTGTGTGATTAAACAGAGAAGAAGCCAAATACGATTCCAGTGCGTACGTTAAAAAGTGCATCATGTCTTTTAACATTTTTGTAAACTGTGGAGTAACTTTGTTAAAATAATATTTTTCCTTGTTTGCATTTTCCTAGATGACTTTGGCTACATTTTAGGTATGGGTTGATAAATTACTGACTTCCTCATTTCCCACTTCATTAAAATCTCTTCTTCACTGTAAAACACTAAATATAGTAAAAACATAAAGGGTAACATTAAGTAGGATTATAATAAAGAAACTTCCACCTTGAACTCATTTTGCAATTGTTTTTTCATGTGGCCAGTCAGATAGAAGGAGCAAATTACAGTAATGAGATCTGCTGGCAGTATTCTGAAGAAAGAATTGCAGTCCCCTCCCTACTGCCCCCAGTAATTGTTTTTTTTGAATATTCAAATTTGCACACAGGCATTGATTGATGTCACAATTTGTGGCCAAATTAGGCTTAGCAGTTCAGCTCTGGAACTGCAGCTTGGTGTCCGTTTCATGAAAATGGATTTCCCCACCACTGCTACTATCTTAAGACCTATGCTCAAAACACAAAAGATCAAACACTGAACAAATGTGTATACTGAAAGGAAGGTTAGGGCTGCAAGTAGTTTGGATTCTGTGCAAGATYTTATTTCTCCAGACACTTTCCTTGGACACAAGTAGACACTGGTTGAAGACCTTTTAGAGTAGAAACCTGTTGTTTTATGTAATGGTAAGAAACAATCTTTACTGACTTCCCCAGAGTTAATAGTTCTAAATTATGCCTTAAACAGCCAACAGAAACTGATAAATTACTAATCTAATATGCTTTGAGTATTACTTAATTACATGCTTGAGCATCCTTATAACCCTGTGTACATAGGAGGAAACTCAGTAATCTGACAGATGCAGGGAAAGATCTCTTCTAATTAGTGTTTTTACAGGGTAAATGTAGGTCAAATCATGACAGAGTTTGAAATAGCCATTGCACCAGCAGTAGAATTTTTAATCCCATCTAGCAGTACCAAGTTAAAATTCTCAGACTGCTGTGAGAAGAGGGAAAGAGAACAAAGGAAATGTGACATGACCAATACAAGGAAAGATCTTATTTTCTGGAAAAAGGTTGAATCTAGGTTATTGGCAGAGTCATGTGCAGTAAATTTGAAGTTTGAGAATGATTTTTTCTTTTCTCTCATTGTAAGTTTGAAAGCATCTCTTTTGCATTTACTGTTAGCTTCTTTGCTGACTGCTTTTTTTTTTTGAATTGCAGATAGATAAAGAAATAGTCCTGCTAAGTGTACTTAAAGAACCTGTCAGCCGTTCCATATTTGATTATGTCTTAAGATCAAAGGATATCACAAGTCTCTTTAGACACCTTCACACACGCCAGAAAAAGAGGAATGGTGCTCTGTCTGACTGCCCACCACCAGAGGACCCTGCCATTGCACAGCTGCTGAAGAAGCTGCTTTCACAAGTGACTATTTTTTAATTTGTACTTTAAAAGTCAGGCTTGACACTCTTGGGCCCTGTATATCTACATAGAGCCTAATCTTCCAGGCACTGCTCTGAGAGGCTGCCAGTCCCAGATTTCGATTGTGCAAACTATTGACTTCACTGATTTAGGTATGATTGTAGAGAAAGAGTTSAGAAATAAAGGAAGATTCTTAAAAGATCCCCCAGAAATAGGGGAGCCACATACCTGGATTTCCCAAACACATCCTCTTTTAAAAGACTTTGGCTTTATGTCTCAAATTTCTGACACACCTGAGATGTATGAGTCTTACAGAACATGTGCTGTGTAGTGTGYTGGAGAGGCGTATAGGAGACTTAGTATTAGACATGTGTTTAACTTTCTCAAGGCCAAAGAGAAGATGGAAGACTTAGAGACTTATAAGAAAAGAAGTACGCTAAGAATCACCCACTCAAAGGAGTGAGTTGTGGAGAGGAAGGACTTGTAGCTGTCTGGGTATGGTTTTCTGCTATGAACTGTGAGTTTCTTATGAACTGTGAGCCTCATCCAACAGGCAAATAAGTAGTTTGCGCTGGACAGTGATTAAATGTTAAATGCTGTCTGCCCTTGCACCATTCCTAAGCTTGCTTCTGAGGAGGAAGAATATTGTCTTATACTACAGCAGCTTACTGAGATTTGTGTGAATGATAGACTGCTGTCTTGAGTTCTGGGGATGCACTGTCCTTTTACTTCTGAGATGGCTGTTAATCTTGTTGCTTTGTACATCTTCGTGCTCAATGCATGTTCTTGTTCAAAAAAGAAATAGTATTTTTTTCTCTTATCCTGTAGGGCATGACTGAAGAGGAAGAGGACAAACTGTTAGCACTAAAAGACTTTATGTTAAAATCAAATAAAGCTAAAGCCAATATAGTAGATCAGAGCCACCTGCATGACAGCAGTCAAAAAGGGGTGATTGACTTGTCAGCTCTTGGAATAACTGGGAGACAAGTGGATCTTGTTAAAACAAAGCAGGAGCCTGATGACAAACGTGGTTGGTACATTTTGTGGTCTTTATAGATAGATAAAATATAATCTTTCTTTCAGTCTCAGAAAGTGAAGTCTTTGATTTCCTTAGCAAATGTTCTCAATAATTCAGTCTGTATAATTATTAGCATTGTTGCCATCCTCAGTGAGTTTGCAGTGAGAAAATCCACCACAGTTTCTCTATAGCTTGATGCTGTTTGAAATGTGAGGAGCTAGAATGCTCTCTGAATCAGTGAAAGACTGGAATATTTGCCTCTGAAATAGTTTAAATTAGTTTACCTTTATCTGCAATAGCAGCATGCGCAGATTGTTCAGCTGGCTGTGACAAACAGGACTAGTTACCTGTGGTAAGCTAGTGTAAATGATGAAGGCTACATTTCTGTTCCCTCTCTTTCCTCTCAGAAAGTGATAAACTCTATAACTGTGAAAATTAAGAGTGCTTTTTTGAGGTACCCTTGGAGAAAATGAGATATAGACATGATGCTGAAACCAGACAGCAAAGAGGAGTGCTAAATGTCACTCATAAACCAAGTATACGTTTCTTGCCTTAAGGTTCTTCAGCTGCCCATCCACCTTCCCTTTTCCCCCTGCCCGTTCTCCTTTCTGTTGCCTGCTCTTCTTTCTGCTTGAAAAACCTCTTATTTCCCAGTCCAGTTTTGAAATCCACATACTGCTAACTCTGTTCCAGTTCTGTATCCCCCAAATTCTTGTACTTCAGGGAGTGTTTTGGCCTCCTCTTTGCTCTCAAACCTGTAAGTCCTTTTCTGTACAATCCTTGACAGGCACTGTGTTTTTAGATATTATATATAAAAAAAAAAAAGAAATATCTGCAAACTTTTTGACGATTGCCATCTTAGTTCCAGAGTTAGGTTCTTGTCTGCAAATGTTCTGCATGTCATTTTCAAGGGAAGTATGTTTGCTTTATTTTATTTTTTATTTTTTTGCATCCAGTGGCATCAGAAGTAGACAAGGTTTAAAAGTCAGTATATGAAGCCTGTTCTTGAAGTGATTTCTTTCACCCAAAACTGTTAGCCTGCCGAGTTGTCTTGCCTCTGACTGCTTTTCAAGGACTTCATTCAGATTTAAATTGTCTCATAGGTTTCAATTTCTCTTTTTATATTTTGTAGTTTTAAATGATCCCAAAGGAATGCTTACCTAAAACTCTAATAGATGCTCATCTCTTCTTATGCTAGTAATGGATTAACTCTTATACAAAAAAAATTGTCCTGTGAAGTCTAACTGTTCAGCCTTCTAGATGCAAAATATCCTGGTACTGGAATGAATTATTATTAATTGGCTCAACTGTAAGATTAGGAACATGTGAACAGAGCACTTGCCATGTGTGTTCTCCTTGCCTCTAAAATCCTTATTGGCTGACTTAACYTAGCAATATTCTCTAACTGTATAAATAATGAATCAGTTTATAAACATTGGACTTGCATGTAGCCTTAAAGTCATGATCAACCTAAATGAATGTTGTGATGATTACACATATATCTATATCCTTTTTTTTTCCCTCTCTTGACTGCTGACAGCTAGAAAACATGTAAAGCAAGATTCTAATGTAAACGAAGAATGGAAAAGCATGTTTGGGTCCTTGGAACCATCTAATATCTCCCAGCCAATACCCAAAGGACATGGGCAAACGACCGATCCTGAAGCCATCCAGGCTGGGAAACCACTGCGTTCAGAGTCCTCAGCTGGCATTTGTGCCACTTTGTCATCCTCTCCACAGGTACTGCTGAAAAATACTGTCTTTGCATCTTAGATTGAAATGATTCAATCATTTTAAAGCCAAGTGGGACTATGTTGACATGGTATTCTTGTTTTGTTTGAAGGTTATTCTGTATCTGTGCTATACTCTGGCACTTTTCTTTAGCAGAGTAGCAAACTTCCTATTTCTTATTTTTAAAATAAAAATTGAGAGAAGATAAAGGAAGTTTTAGTCACTTGAACAGCAGTATTTCACTAGCACATAGGTGCTTTTTACTAATGGATGGGGTTTTGTGGATTAAACAGGTGTTGGACTACTAAGCAAATTTTAGGCAGATGTTAAGCTGTTAGCTTGGAATCTATCTTGGCAGGAAAGACTTTCCATCAACTCATAGACCCTGATTCATGTTGAGAGGCAGAGAAGAGATACTGTGACTTTATGAAACATGGGAATTGGTATATCACATCATTGCAGCATTTAGGTACCCTGTTCTTGTAGTGCTCTGTACTGGTTATAGAGGGAAGGGTAAAGGAGCCCTGCAGGCTGTGGAGACAAGTCTTGACACTGAATACTGTTTTCTGTTCAGCTACTAGTTGGAGATTAATTTCTGCTTGCTTTAAATGAACATCCATCCTAGAACTAAGGGGAAACAATTGATGTTTATTTCTAAAGCCCAATATAAAAAAATAGTCATTTGAGAACTAAGTTGTTACTCTGTCAGGGTTAAGAGCAATAACTGTTTCTGTAACATTGAGGTGTGCACAGCATATTACAGTTTTACTAGTAGAATACATAACAGATTAAGCAAACAAGGCAGAAGAGGTAAATGGTTACATTTTTCTTTAAATAATATTTTCCACTATTTTTGATTGCTTTGCAGAAAGGATATTTTGGCTGAGTTTATATTGTGGTAGCTCTGAAATCTGTTTTCTTTAATTGGATTGCTGTTGTATACCCATTTTCAAACCAGTCATTTCTGCCAACACCAACTTTCTTATGCTAATTCGTGGCTAATTGAACTAAAAGTTTTTCATTTTTCTCCTGAAAAAAGAAATCTGCTTAGTGAGATGAAATAATTTTAAGAGCAGGATTTATCTGTGCATGTGTGTGCATGCATGTGCACAAAATAAGATGTATGCATTTTTAAATGCATTTGTCTTGCAGGCCACCGAAGGGATTGTTGTTCAACCTAGAAAACCGACTATACAGGTATTGAGTAGTACTGCATCCCCTTCTGCCTACCAGTTACKCATCACCACTTGCAAAACTGAACTTCAGCAGTTGATTCAGCAAAAACGAGAACAATGTAATGCAGAAAGAATTGCTAAACAGATGATGGAGAATGCGGAGTGGGAGAGTAAACCCCCACCTCCAGGTAAATCCGAGGCCACTGAGGTTATTAGACAAAAAAAGAAATAAAATATTTTTGAGTCAAAATATAATCACTCCAAGGGGAACATGAAAAAATAGGAGAACATGAAATTACCAGTATAGGAAATGTACTTACTAGGCAGAAAACCTGTGTGACAAAATATATGTGTGACCTATGAAAGAAGGGCTGGAACTCAGATCTTTACATGTATAGCAGCAGATCGGAAACACTGGTCTAGAGCCCTGTGTGTGCTCTCTGTTCTAGTGAGTTTTCTATAGTGGGAAGTTTGCAACAGGGTATGTGGCAGGTGACTTGCCATCCTATACCAGCCTGTAGCTTGGTTTGGGCAAAGGGAGAAACAGTGCTTTGAGAGGTAGGAAATGTATTTTGTTCAGGGTCATTCCAAATTCTCAGGTGTCCTGCATGAATGTTGTAACCATTTGGCTAGGTTTTCTTATACTGTGGCACCATACTGTGGTGGGCTGTTTCCTCTGCCCTCGCTTACAAAGCAGTCTGCCCCCACCAGCCATGGTGACAGTGACGGAGGTGCCCAGCCACAAACAGAAGATGTGTGCCCCTATGCTGCCCTCTTCCTTTTAGAGGGGAAGGGGGGATATTAACTATTGTTCCCCTTCCTTTACCAAAAAGGAGCAACACTCAAGTTTTGTTATTTACAGCTTTGGCACTAACCTTGGGAGAAAACACTGGGCTTTGAATCTCATCTCTTCCTACAGACCACAGTTAAATTTTGAAGCTCCAGACTGAGACTGGGATTCATCTAGATTAGAGCGTTTTCTCCATTCCATGTGCTGACTGTCCTCTACTAATAGGAGATAAACTGTAGTTTAAACTGCAGATGTTGGGAGCCGAACCTGTATCAGTTAAGCTTGCAATAATTAACAAGATGATGCTTAAGTCACCAAAAGGTGAATCTAATGTCAGCCTACCCACCTAGGCATATACAGCTACCACGTCACTTTAAAGGAAGTAGTAGAAAATCATCCGGAAAATGATCTGACCAGATAACATTTGGGCATCTCTTATCTTGACTGAGCTTGGCTAAGCCATGCACTCATCTTTTCAAGTGTTGTATAACCTGTAAAATAGTATGTCCTAAGAGTGACAGAAAAATGTTCATATTTAAAGTTTGTCTTATTACAACATGTGCCGTGATCTGTACTTCATGAATCTTCATCTGTACTTAAGTCCTCCCTGAAGCAGATGGCCTGTTAGAAGTGCAGCTAGATACTCCTGAGTTGCTATACTTCAGAGGGGAAATGCCGCACAGTGTTGACTGTTGTTGACTGTTGTTGACTTGTTGTTGGCAAGGGTTATTKCATGGCAGCTCAACTCCTCAATTTCTTTTTGAAGGACTTGAGTAGACTTTCTGTGGGCTTAGGAGAGCTATTACTGCATTTTATTAGGTACATAAGGCTGCCAATGTAGTACATAATGCAACGTTGAGTCTATTATTCAAGCATTCTCTAGGCAGTCCAGGAACTTAGGTCTGCTCAAATGTGTTGTTCAAAAGACCAAAACATACGTTATAAGAGGCTGTCATTTGCAGCACAAAAATTTGCATGGACTGATTACAGGAAAACTGCACTAATACCTCTACAATGTCTGTGCATTTTGAAGGGCTCTTTGTAATTTCACTGAATGTATGTGGAACCCATCCAAAAAAAAAAAAAAAACCCACCCAGTTCTGGAAAAAGGCTTTAGTTTAGAGTCTGGGAAGTAGCTTTTGCCTTTGGCTGATAAAATGTTATTTTTTTTTGTTTAACATAAGGTAGTTCTGTATAAGATTTTGTTGGTTTAGATCAAGCAAGATTCATTTGAGTGGAACTTGCTTTCACTTCCTCGTTTTGCTGCCAGCATCAAGTGTTAAAATAGTGATAGTGCGCACACATGCAGCACAGATACTGTGCTGATGCCCAGCACAGAGAAGATCCTCCATAGTGAGTTCCAGCAATGATGTGAGCAAAGGAGCTCTACCAGCCGCAGTAGCTGGCAAACTGTTTCTAGTCACTTGTTGCCAAAATAACAAGATGGAAAAAAGACAGCAATGCCTGGCTAAGGTGGTGATACCAGCAATGTTGGTATTGCTTTTGGCTGATCTCAGAATATCCTATTCAAGAGTAGTAAAAAGTTTTTTCAGAGGTGTTTAAATGCCTAATTGCCATTCATACCAGTGGAAGATTGGCATGTCAGTGCCTTCTGTGCTTTGGAACTGTGGTGGCTGTATCCCAATATATCTGTTGGTGGATAGGACTAGAGGAATTCTTATGTTCCTACTAGGTTGTAAAATCAACCCCAGACTTCATTGTTTTGCTTATCCCTGTAGGATGGCGTCCCAAAGGGCTGTTGGTAGCTCACCTTCATGAACACAAGTCTGCAGTGAACCGCATTCGAGTTTCGGATGAACATTCCATTTTCGCCACTTGCTCAAATGATGGCACAGTGAAAATCTGGAACAGCCAAAAAATGGAAGGAAAAACTACTACAACCAGGTAGATGCCGTGTTAGAATAGAAAATAAATAGAGTAAAATATATATCACTATTGTGCATACACTAGGGATTTCAATAATGAAATATACTGGTTTCCTTAGCATGCAACTATAAAACATTAGATTGCATTCACTGGCAATTTTTGTTCTTTCTGTAATTGTAACACCAGAGGGCCTGTTTCACAATGCAGTAATTACAGGCATTTTGAATTCACTTTTATATGTGTATAAAGATATATTAGCACTGCTGTTCAAAGCCACCTGAGGTTTTTTTGGAACAAATGAGCCTTATGCCTACCTGCCTCATCCACTGATATTTGCAGCAGGAAAGCTGTATTACTGGTTGAAGCACAAATGGGTAATATAAGTGCTGACAGCTCTCTGAGAAATGTCTTTGAGAAGAGAGGATGTTTGTCTCAAAATACCTTTGATAAAGATGCAGTGGACTGCAGTGCAAGTGAAATGACAGCAACTACAGTATGCTACTTTGATACAGACCTACACTAAGCTTTTATTCTGCAGTTAAGCTTGCATAGGCTTGATTGCTTTCTGATTCTGGAGCATTTAGAAAGTATTATTTTCATAGCTCTCAAAAGTTGTTGGTTTCGGAGTAAGTGTTTGAGAGAGAGATTTCTAAGAGTCTAAGAGTAGTTTTCCTAAAAGTACCACAAAAAATAATTCAATCTCTCTCTCTCTCTCTCTCTCTCTCTCTCTCTCTCTCTCTCTGCCCTCCTCCCTTTACTGTTTAGATCAATTCTGACATACTCTCGGATTGGAGGACACGTCAAGACACTGACATTCTGCCAAGGCTCACATTATTTGGCTATAGCTTCAGATAATGGTGCCATCCAGCTGCTTGGAATTGAAGCATCAAAGCTCCCTAAATCTCCTAAAATTCATCCAATACAGAGCAGGTATATACTTACAGTAGTCAAGTCTCACTGCAGAGCTTGAGCTGTTAGTACAGCCCTTGGTCAGTGTGCCTCTTCTGCAGGATTCCTGCTGGCTAATGCCAGGCTGCAGTGGAGATTGCAATTGGTGATCTTATCTTGAATTATAAAGAAAGACTGAACAGCTAGAAAGTGGGGCTAGGGATTGATAGCTCTAGATTATTGATACTTTCTGCATCTCTGGACTAATTATGTGCTTGAGCCAATCAGTGTGATTTATTTTCAATTCTTGCATTTATGCATTGGCATTAGTAGTTTCTTACCTCCTCTGTTTCAATGTTAATATTTATAAAATAGTTTTGGAGATTCTTTTGTAGATCATTTRTCTAAAATGTTCACAAATGTACATCACATGGTTTGGCCTCAGGCCTACAAGTTTTTCTCCCAAACCCCTAAGTGGAGGAAGGTGGCAAAGATATGGGGGAAGATTTTAATCCTTTTCTTATAGCTCTCCTGGTGAGCAATTTGAATATTTGGCACTGTTTCTCACAGCTCATTCTTCTAGCTTGAGTGAGGGTGCACATCCAAATTCCACTCTGGGCCCTCTTCAATTTAGCAACCCATCTCAAAGACCTATTTCTCTGTCCAAAGGCATGGGAAAGAGTTTTGTCCCAACTGTCCTCTTTTATGTGGGATTAAGTTCATAAATGAAATAAGACAAATATAGTGGATATGGAAACTGTAAACCAAAGACATAGCCCTTCTGGTGCGCACTGCATTTGTGCCCGAATGTGTCTATTTGCACACACTATAAGTGATTGATTACAATACCGGCAGTATGACAGTGCAGACGATAAAGCCRTGTACTATTCCTGCCCACAGATTTTGGGTAGATGAGTATCTAACAAACATGGAGTGTGAATCTAGCAGAAATATCTGATGCACACTGGGAGACTCAGGGCATGGATTTGTGTTGATGTTTGCAAAGAGTTGCTGACAGCATTTTACTAGCCTCCAGGTTTTGTAGGTAGAGAGGTTTGAAAGATTGTAAGCATCTGGTGTACTAAAATCGGAAAGTACTCTCTGGCAGAGGCCTTGGGAAGTAACAYAAAGAGGAAAATGCTGTCCAGTATTAGCTACTAAGAGGAGCATTAAGAAGCAAACATATTACTCCCCCCAAGCTTTACTAGTTTATTTCTTTTAACCCAGGTCCTTAGATTTGAAGGACGATGGCTGTGTGGTAGATATGCATCACTTCAATTCAGGAGCGCAGTCAGTGTTGGCTTATGGTACAGTTAATGGATCTCTGGTTGGATGGGATTTGAGATCTAGCAGCAATGCTTGGACACTGAAACATGATTTGAAATTAGGCCTCATAACATCATTTGCTGTGGACATACACCAGTGCTGGCTGTGTATTGGTAAGCTGGATTTTCTTAATGACTTGCTTTTATTATTATTATTATTTTTTTTTTTTTTTAACAATAACTGTATCTCAAGCTTCTGCTTGATCTGGTTGACTGAGGGTGTGCTTTTTTTCCAACAAGGGGAGGGAAATCCCTCCTGATCTACTTGTAGGAGGTATTCTACCTTGTAGCTACCTGAAACTGAAATCCCGTATGCCTTAGGAACAGAACACAAAGATACAGGTGAAAAATCTGTGCAATTATCCCTCTGACTGTGGAAAGCTTTCTCCCATCAGGTACAAGCAATGGTACCATGGCATGTTGGGACATGAGGTTTCAGTTACCGATCTCCAGCCATTTCCATCCTTCCAAAGCCCGAATCAGACGCCTGCTCATGCATCCTGTCTATCAGTCCTGGGTAATTGCAGGTAAAAGATGTCTTAAACGTAGCTAACAACTGTCAAACGTTGCAGCTAAAGAAGCCTCTGTTTTCTGCTGTCAGTGCTGGGACCTTTTTGCTTTTTCTCTCTTGCTTGTGCTTTGCGTGGGGAGAATGAAAAGGGAACACTCGTAGTTGTGTTCTGCTGCTGTGCCCTTCTTTGCTTTTTATAATTAAAAGAAAAGGAGGGGGGGAAGGGGAGGGCAGAGAGGGGGAGAGAGAGAGAGAAGCCATCGTAAGAACAACAGCCAATAGAATTCTAGTCTTCCAGAGCATTACAACTCTTACGCGGTTCCTTGCACTGTGTGCTGCCTACCACTTCCCCTTTAAAAGGTATAATATTATAAAAAAACAAGACAGGAAACCTGAACCCAAGCTCGTGACATCTGTTGAGGTTAATGGGAATTCTGCCCCTACCTTCAGTGGGTTTTGACGCTGAGCTTCAGTAGGTTGGAAATGGAAAGGCTGTTCCTTGCCTAGCTCTCGCTTTAATCTAACTCGACTGTTTTATGTGTTAGAGCTTTTGAAAATCTCCCAAGACTCCTCATCTGGTGTGTTCACAGCTGTTCATCCTCACTGTGTGTGGCACTGTTTTATGCTGTGCTAGTATTGGAAAGGACTTTATGTGGTTGAGTAAGGAGCCCATTCTGAAGTGGAGAATTCGCTTGAACTAATTCTGCGGTAACTCAGCTGATAAAGCTGCTATGAAATGAGAGTAATCTGGGCTCTAAAGAATAAACCAGTAACAAAACTTATCATTTTGGGATATTACTAAAAAGTGCTTACTTTCTAGGTTGATGTCAAATATATAAACAGTCCCTTTAACAGAATTCTTTCCCTGTGTACAATGAAATATGGGGGTGAAACTGCACTGTAGCARTTGAAGTCTGTAACCTTGCACTGTTCCCTTAAACTGCCTAGGATTAATCTCCAAAATCCCTGGTGACCTTGCTGAACAGACTGTCCATTATCTCAAATAGGGTCGAGAAGTTACCAGGGAGGAAACTATTTGTGTATATTATTTGTATGTGTTGGCAATATCTTCCCTGTAGCTGTTCAAGGCAATAATGAAGTCTCCATGTGGGATATGGAAACTGGTGATCGACGCTTCACTTTGTGGGCCAGCAGTGCACCACCTCTTTCAGAATTGCAGGTCTGGGATTCTTTTTAATTTTCTCRTTTCTATTTTTTATCCTGGGATAAAATAACTTCAGTCTCCATGTTGTGCATCAGTCCAGTTATCTGTCCCCATGACCTTGCCTGTCTGCCACCAGMAACATGCCCTGGGGTTTATTTTGGCTCTATGAATATGTTTTGCTGTCAAAATCAATTCCCATTTGTAAAACAGCAGTGTAACCTGAATTTTTGCTCATGTCTTCCACTCTTTGTGGAATATACGTGTGATGCTCGCTTGCTATATCCTTTCACATTCTCACAAAACCAGTGAGCCAACTGAGCCCGTAAAGATTTTAKCAAAGATAAAATTCGCGGTATGGTGTCTTGTGCTTACTTTTACTTTCTGTTTTGGAAATTTATGGGTACCTTGGTAAGCATGTCTTGCACACTGCTACTCCTTCTGTTAATATATGCCACAGCTGTAAGTTTAGAGTGTGAATTTCTTTTGTTTCTGTGAGTTAATTGGAGAAAAATTTGGAGCATCATCCTTACAACACAAATACATAGATAAAAATAACCACAGATTTCTTCTATAAATGTCATAAATGCAGATCTGGAATTTACCTAAACTTGAATTTGTGCAAGCTACAAAGATTGCAGGTTCATTTTGGTCATTCACTTTGCAAAACCAAACAGGGARCTTGGATTCAACTAGTTTTCTGTTGTATGCCTTCCTTCATGCCTTCATAGCTTAAAAGTTTGAGTATCCCTTTGCCTTTCTACATGACTCACCTGCATGATTCTCTTAGAAATAATCTCTCCCACTTGTCGTTTTGAGGAATGCTTTTTGGAATCTTAAAAATGTTGTTATGGGGCATTAAATCTATTGCATTGCTCTGTGAACCATATGTAACACAAGGAAGCATTTTACCTTCAATGTATTAAGATGTGACCTGTTAACAAAGTGCCTTGGCATTTGTCACAAATACTTCTAAATTGAATGAGTGATTATGGTAAAGAATGAATCTGCTTTGTGAAGCATGGCAACAGCTATTGGTGGTAACTTTTTTATATGTATCTTTCCCCTACTAGCCTTCTCCTCATAGCATCCATGGAATATACTGTAGTGCAGCATCTGGTAATCCTATATTACTGACTGCAGGCTCAGACATGAAAATAAGGTAACAAAAAAAAAAAAAGTTTTATTCTTTTTTCTTACTCTTACCCTGCTGGTGTATTAAATTTTGCCAAGCGTTGCAAAGTAAGCTTCAGCATTATTGTTTTGACTTTTTGGAGATGTGTTCATTAGTAAGCAGAGTTAGGGAAGTTGAGGGAATTGCATTCTCAGCAAAAGCAATGCAAAACTCGATCCTTCTGTGTGAAGTGCAAAAAATCGTGCCATTTTATTCTAGATAGGCTTCCTGGCAAGAAGTGAAACACATTCTCCTGTGTAAGCCTGATATGARTATTGATTTCTCTGCAGCTGTCTCTTCCACTAAGTTTAGAAAGCATATAGCATTTGTGCTCATTCATTTTTACTGTAAAAGCATGACAGCCTTTTAAAAATACGTATTAAAGATAAGAGAACTTAACACCACAACTTTATTTTGTTTTTTTGTTTTCAGGTTTTGGGATCTAGCCTATCCTGAGAGATCATATGTTGTTGCAGGAAGTTCTAATTGCCCATCTGTTTCTTACTACAGGAAGATAATTGAGGGCACAGAGGTGGTTCAGGTAGTTTGTTCTTTTGATAGAAACGTTTGGGATAGCCCTTTGGGTTAGGTTAATTGCATGATAGCTTTAATTGTAACTATCTTTTAAAGAATGGTGTCAGCATTATGTTTTGTTGTTCATGACAATTAGACATCAAATAATATTTGTTTGCAGAAGTCAGTCATATGTTTCTTTTGGGATATTGATTGTCGTAATACTTTTGACTTTGCATCTTTGGAATGTCTGTTACGTAGGATCTTGGCAATACAGTTCAGGATATATACCAAAATATTTTGGCAGCAGAACTCAGCAGTTTTTAATACATCGCTCAGAGTAATTTCTGGAACTGGTAGTTTTACTAGTTGGTGAACAGAACAATGTTTTGTTTTAGTGTAATTGAAGGAATGTTGCTTCAAAGGTRACCATAAAAAATATGGAAACATCTTTACCTGTCTCCATAATTTGCAGATGGACTAGACAAATTTTCGTATAAATCATCACTTTTGTAAGAGATTAAAAAAAACTTAGAGGCCAGGCCCACTGGGGTTTATCTATGGACTATGATAGTAGAGAGCATTTCATGTGAAATTCTGAAACATCTGTATTTGTGCTATAGAACCAGTGTTTGAAAAACGTTGGGAAGCTAAGATATATGWAATGCTGTAGCTTTCCCTTGCCCCTGAAAAGTCAAAACATAGCAGTTGTTGCATCTCATTTACTTCAATGACACAACTGTGATTTCCCTGATCAGACAGCTGTCTTGTCTGTTCCAGTCAAGACCTAGATTGTATGAGAAGCAGAACTGAACCAAAGAGTGATCAGAAGAGAACCAGCAAAGGGTCATTGTGGATTTTTTGTTGTTGTTTTTTTAATATAAAGAGCTTTGGCACTCCAGAAATATGGCTATTCTTACACTGGCAAATGTGAGGAACTGTTTGCAAATGCTCATCTTTCTGAATATAACTTTCACATTTTTTTTTGTACAGGAAATTCAAAATAAGCAGAAACTGGGGCCCACTGATGAGACCCCTCGGAAGGGTCCAGAGTCTCTCCCAGTCGGACATCATGATATTATTACAGATATTGCAACTTTCCAGACCACTCAAGGGTTTATAGTAACAGCATCAAGAGATGGAATAGTTAAAGTATGGAAATAGAAGTTGCACTAATATATAATATGTAAATATTTGTAATAAGAAATGGTGTTATAATGAAGTTTTTGAGGACTGTTTCCAGATCATGGAATAGAATGGACTTTAAAAACTGTAAGGGTGATAATAAAATCAGCTATCAGTATCTTGCCACCCTATTAAAAGCACTTCTTAATCTCTAGTTTTAAAGATATTTGATATCTGCAGCATTTCCTTGAAATACCAAGCAGTTTATGAAGAAAACATTTAGCCTAGAGATGACTACATTGTTCTTCAAGATTCATTCAGAAAATGATTTGAAAGAAGTCCCACATTACAGATCATAAGTGTGTAAAATGCAAACAACTGGCCAAACTACTTCRATATCTGATTTTTTCCTATATTGAATCTGAGAAATGAAATAAGAACCAGTTGCACTAATGTCTCCGCATATTGTAATAAGTATAATAAAGTCCACTTGAGCTTCCATGTTTGATCTGTCTGGGTCTGTTTATATCCATTGTTCCCTCTTTAGTCTCTGTTGCCAGAGCTACTGGCTGTTAATTATACTTTGAGACCAGCTTAACCTGTTCTCAGGTCCCAAACTGTATTKCAGTTTCTTGCTTTGAATTCAGTCTAGTGGCTGAGCTCTGGTGTCTTGGGAGCCTAGAGCAGCACTCAAGACCAGGGTGGTGTTGTGCCCTGTCCCCCAGTAGGTATATGAAAAGTAACCAAAATACAAGCTTTCAGCAGTAAGTATTTCCTAATCGTGCAGTGTTCCTATGAAAAGCAGTCCTGGAGGCCAAACTTGGAGGAGGTAAACTTTGTCACCACTCCTCCACTYTCTGGTCAAGTTTTTAGACTTCCAGATCTTCTTCAGTCTTAAGTTACATTACAGCGTAATGCTTATTCCGTATCTGCATTTCTAGCTTCTGCTTTACAGGGATAAAAGGTTATTTACCCCTAAAAAAWTTTTATTTACCTTCTCTCCGTGATGGACTCCGTGACTGAATGTCACTGACAACAAACAGCACTGATTTGACAGACATTCATTGAGGGCAGCTGGGAGAAATGGGAGCTCACTGCTCTGCAGTGTGTCTGCCAGGAGCAGGGAACGCTCTTAATCTGTGAGCTGGGATCTTCAAGAAAGACAARGGAAGAAATATGTTGCTTGCTTAAAAAGATTTTTAGAATTCACTGGAAAAAGAAATTTGAGGATAGCTGCTTTCAGAGACTTTCTCCTGCTTAATGTAGAGACTGCATTACTTGGATAATTTAGTGTAGCAGGGGGAAGCTGATCAAAGCTTCACCTGCTCAAAWCGTGCTCAAGATCAGCATGGCATTTCTCTGCAGACCTTGTCAGGATTCCAGTACTGCATGTGGTTTTCTGCCTTTCATTCTGCCGAGTTTGGAGGGGAGGGAATTTTTGCTTGTATATGGGAACCAGTTCTGCATATGAGATTAAGTATTTCTCCCATCTGTTGTATGAACGCAGGAACAAGGTATGCTTTCTCCTGGTCGAGTTATGTCACTGAGTAACAAGGGAAGGGGTGATAAATCAAGTTTGCGCTGCTGTTCTATCCATGTGGGCTTGTATGTGTATATGTAACTAAACAGGTCCTTATATACCTGAAAATAATTGCACTGATGAGTTGATGTTTTTGCCCACTGACAAAATGGTTTAATGGAAGAAGTAAAGCATGTTTTGTCTTCAGTTATTGTAATCCATTGACAACACATGAAGCTTGAGGTAAGATGTTTTAATTCGTATCAGACACGGGACTGTTGTGCATGATGGCTGCAGTATAAAAGAATTTGCACTGTAAGATTATCTTTTTACAATGTTAAAATATTTTCAGCAGAAGATTAGAAGTTACAAGCTGAGTCAAGCAGTGAAGCTTGAAAAACCAAACATAAACTGTATGTTATGCAAGGAGCGTTGCTTTTGGCAGTATCCACTAGTATTATGGAATGAAAAAAACAGGATACCTGATTTTGTGAGAAATCTTGTCAGACTTCAGTGGAACAACTTGTAAGGAAATGAGTTTTGGACCAGCCTTTAGAAATGTCAGGCAACAAAATTATTAGTTTCAGTAGTTCCTCTTTTTGATATGCTATGATGTCTTTTATACACTTCTGATTATTTCTGTTCCATTCTTYTATAAACAACAAAAGGCATTTAGTTTAAGAGATGGCAATTTGTTAATGATATCCAGATGAAACATGAAGAGTTTTCTTTGTTTTGCTTGGTGAATGTAGACATTTTCCATTTGAAAAAACTGTGCTCTGCTGTCATAAACTAGCCTGTTGGTTTCAGTCACACAATTCATAACATTATAGCTAATTGTAAGAATTTGGAAAACTGGACCAATGTGTATTTCCCCAAAATAAACACCTAAAGCTTGGGTCCTCTGAAACTAATAGTTTTTACTCCTAGTGATTTTGATGGAAAGCTAACACTTTGTCTAGAGCACAAATAYCCTTGAGAGAAGAAATTCTGTCTCACAGAAGGCATAAAGTCAAGAAACTGTTGGTAATTTCAGCAACTATGTAACAAAATGAGAAAGGAATTTTGATTTTTGGCTATCCATTTGCAGTATCTCATTTTGTAGCTCAATTTAGTGAGCTGCTATATAGGTACACTTTGCTCTTTATGTTTTTGTGTGTTTGCCAAAGAGAACACTGATGTATTACATTAATGTTTTGAAATCACTCTAAATCCTTTAATAAAATAATCAAAAAAAAAAAAAAAAAAAAAAAAAAAAAAAAAANAGAAGTGATGCAGTTTTTGCAGCTCCCAAGGAGTTATGCACATCAAAACTCCTGTGATGTCTTAGGACTATTAGAAAGACTGTATTTGAAGAATAAAAAAATCATATATGTAGTTAGCACCTCTACTTGAATTTAGTTGCCCAGAACCCAAAGAGACCAGCTAACTGGCCCACTTTGCTCTCTGTGGTTTTGACCAAGTCAATGGGTCCTACAGAATAATKGTTCAGCTGAACTGAGACCTTTTTCTAAAAGGAGAAATGCCTGTTACAGATTCCAGTTCTTTTCTAGCATTTTGTGCATGCCTTCAACACTTTCTGTAGACCAAACAACACTTGAGGCATTTTCAGGTTTAATTTCAGGTTTAAAGGATATGTACTTTAGGATATGACTTTAGTGCCTTTAATTGTCATTTCCTTTATCTAAAGTAAATTTCAGTTAAAGAAGAGGTAGTGTGTATGTGTGCATATGGAGCTAGGAAGACACTGCAGTGTCTTCCTAAGCTATTCCTTATCTCTGTGTGCTGCCACACAGTCGTTATGGAATAAAATTCACTTTGGTTCTTTCCAAACAGGTCCCACGAGAAAAATAAATTTCTCAGAAGTTTGATGCTGTAAATTACCTTCCTGACCCAATGAAGTGAAGAGAACTTACCATGACTGTGTCTAGAAGGTATACATTTAAAAACAAAACTTAGCGTATTCTTTGTAGCGACTGTTATTCCGAACAGGGAAGGTATAGAAAACTGACATCCAGAGGATTTTTCTGTTGCTGAATTTGCTGTCCCTCTCCTTTAAGTGAGGTCCCTGATGGAGCTGATTGATAGAGACATAGATGTACTATATTGAGGAAGAGTCAATGTGTAAGAAGTCTTTTATCATAAGCCTATCTGAAAGAATCACTGTTCCAGTATTTGATCACCCTAATAGTAAAATTTTTTTGTTATGCTTAAACAGTTTCCTGTATTTGTTTGTGCTCTTTGCCTCTTATCTTTTTCACATGATCCAGATTCTTTATTTCTCTAAGATAATGTTTAAGATGAACATAGATGTTCATGATGTTTTGTTCAAAGTGGTGATCTAATGGTTACAGAGGACTTTTTAATTAAATGGATGCTGTCAGATATGAATAGACCTATTCGGAGAAGGAACAAGATGGCTAAAACACATTTTAAAAGTAAAGAAAATCCCTCAAAAAGTCARTTAAGCCTGTACAGTTTTTAACTAGGAGCACATCGGGTAGGACATAGTCCCCACACGAGGCAGTAACCTACCTGCAGGACTCTGCTCACCACAAAACAGCTCTGCTGGCTGCACTGATGAAAGGAAGAGAAATTAGGGGAGATTTTTCAGGGACGAAGAGACACTGTCCAAAATGAGAGTTGAAGAGTATCAGCTGCAATATTTATCCTCTGCCATGGAACAAAATGTACGCTTGGGAAACAGGCTATTCTGTCTCCAGAAGTGCTTCTACAAAAGTGTCCAGCCTCCGAGGGCACCCACAGGCCTCACTGTCCATGCTCATGCCCCCGAGCCTCCCCCACCCTGCCCAGCCCACACCCCCATTTCAGCCCACCATGATGCTGTCATGGAGCCAGTYTCCAGCACCCCCTGACTCTGACCCTGACCGCAGTCCTGTGGAGGTGCCCAGTGCCTGGGGCTGCCCCCAGCTGCTCTGCTCCCTTGTGGGGTAGCAGGACAGGACCTGTCTGCAAGCTTCGTCCCTGGCACCGCCAGAAGCCCCCATAGCTCCTGGCTCCTGACCCCCAGGGAACTGCTGGCCCCTGGGGCCCCCTGAGGGTTCAAGAGGTTAAAAGGGCCAATGCACCTAAGTGTAACCGCTAGGTTAACTTCATCTATTCTCACCACTGAGAAGTAGACATCATTTCTTGGGGGCTTCCAGGGGTTTAGAAGCTCTTCAGCACTCAGCTGTGAACCTCCTCATGGCACTTGGCCGTAAGCATGCGGCAAGGGCTAGCACGCATCGTGTAGAGGTACACACAAAATTTGCACGTGGCCAGGCATAAGGGCAGGATGGAGCAGTCAACTGCAAAATCATACAGACAAACCCAGAGATCCTGATGATCCAGCAGGAAGAGGACGTGCCTGAAGCTGGTGCCCTCCAGCCTCGTGTGGCAGCATCCCTCTGCCTGTTCAGAGCTATCTCAGGAGACTACAGAGGGGTGGCATTTAACTGGGGAGGAGTGGCTTTGGTGCTTTAGTGAGACTGATACTATTTGTCAATATACATTGAATTTTGCAAATAGTTGTAGATTAAAAAAAAAAGCACATGGGGAGAGGGGTGGAAAAAGAGTTTTAACATGAATGGATTTTTCATTCAAAAATTTTTTAACGTAAAAGTACTTTTTATGAGAAGTTTCTGCTTCTTCTTCTTTAGCTAAAATGAACCCAGAGATTTCTGTTTCTGTTCAATTAAAACAAATTATTTTCACCTTAAAATCTTTCAGCTCAGTGCAAATCCATTTTTCACCCTTCTAAAATTTTAGTCTGAAGGGAAACACACCACCCAGGTTTTATTATTAAATCTCCTTACAATTTTAAAGAATATATTAGTCATTATGCAAAGATATCCACTCACCAAACAGCAAAAAAATCGTTCTACGATGTGCTTATTTGATCCAAATTWTTTTGCTATGATTAAAATGGCATATGCTATGTACATAACATATGGATCTTAGAGATACTAATCAGAGAGCCTCTAAAAATTGCTGAAACCAATGGCACTGCAAGATTCCAGTGGGCTTTCACTTTTAACCCTACCAAGACACCACAAATCAGTACTTATCCCAAGTAAAAGGAGGATTCCTATTGCTTATCAGGGAATATGTTAAAGTGTTGAGCTGTATTAGTGCACCCACTGATGACAACAAATTAATAATTTACTGGGAATGCAATATCTCTACTATAAAAATATAAATTATAAAAATATGATTGCTTGCTAAAGAAATCATAGAATCAGTAAGGTTGGAAAGGACCTCGCGATCATCTAGTCCAACCTCCCCGCTCAGCAGGGTCACCTAGAGCATGTTAGACAGGGTTGCATCCAGGCGGGCCTTGAATATCTCCACAGAAGGAGACTCCACAACCTCCTTGGGCAACCTGTGCCAGTGCTCCATCACTCTCACAGGGAAGAAATTCCTCCTTACATTCAGATGGAACTGCCTGCAGTTCAGTTTCTGCCTGTTGCCTCCTGTCCTGTCACACAGGACAACTGAAAAGAGTTTGTCCCCGTCCCCTTGACACCCTCCCTTCAGGTACTTGTACACATTGATAAGATCCCCCCTCAGSCTTCTCTTCCCCAGGCTGAAGAGGCCCAGCTCTCACAGCCGTTCCTCACAGGGCAGGTGCTCCAGCCCTCTGATCATCTTTGTAGCCCTGTGCTGGACTCTCTCCAGTAGCTCCATGTCTCTCTTGTACTGGGGAGCCCAGAACTGGACACASGACTTGAGATGAGGCCTCACCAGGGCTGAGTAGAGGGGCAGGATCACCTCCCTCGACCTGCTGGCAACACTCTTCCTAATGCACCCCAGAGACCATTGGCCTTCTTGGACACAAGGGCACCTTGCTGGCTCATGGTCAACTTGTCATCCATCAGCACTCCCAGGTCCTTCTCTGCACAGCTGCTCTCCAGCAGGTCAGCCCCCAGCTTGTACTGGTGCCTAGGGTTATTTCTCCCTAGGTGCAGGACCCTACACTTGCCCTTGTTGAACCTCAGGAGGTTCCTCTCCACCCAACTCTCCAGCCTGTCCAGGTCTCTCTGAATGGCAGCACAGCCCTCTGGTGTMTCAGCCACTCCTCCCAGCTTGGTATCATCAGCAAACTTGCTGAGGAGGCACTCTGTCCCCTCATCCAGGTCATTGATAAGATTGTTGAACAGGATGGGACCCAGCACTGAGCCCTGGGGGATGCCTCTAGCTCTCACTCTGTATCCCTTGTCACCAAGGCCCCCACCCCATCCAGTAGTGGGCCCACATTTTCCCTAGTCCTCCTCTTGCTGCTGATGTATCTGAGGAAGCCCTTCCTGTTGTCTTTGACATCCCTTGCCAGACTCAATTCCAGCTGGTCCTTAGCCTTCTTTGCAGCATCTCTGCATACTCCGACTGCATTCCTACAATTCTCCCAAGTAGCCTGTCCCCTCTTCCACATTCTGTGTATTTTCTTCTTCTGTCTGAATTTGGCCAGGAGCTCCTTGCTCACCCATGCAGGTCTCCTGCCCCCTTTGCTGCACTTCTTACTCATAGGGATGCACCGCTCCTGGGCTTGGAGGAAGTGATGTTTGAATACTAGCCCGCTCTCCTGGACCCCTCTTCCCTCTAGGGCCTTAACCCATGAGACTCCACCAATTAGGTCTCTGAAGAGCCCAAATGCCTGTTTGAATATGTATACATAGATATAAAGAAGGTAAGGTTATAAATGCAGAGGAGAGAGAAAGAATGTATCGGGAGATCTGTATAGTTATCTATCTGGAAAAATCAAATAGTCAAGACATTTTTAAGGAAAAATCAGGATATCACCAGGCTCACGGCCAGCAGCAGCTAATAGGATGGAGTTCAGTCTTCTCTTCCTTATCCTCTTGAGTTTCCTGCTAACCTGGTTTGGCCATACCAATCTTTATTACTCCTTCTTGCAATTTTGAGGAAGAAGTACAAAGACTTCCATTTCAACCAATATTTTTAGAAAATCCTAATTTTTGATTTTTTTTATTTATACCTGGTTTTAGCAGAAGGTTTTCCTCAAACAAAAACTGCAAGAGTGTCTCAGTAGCTGAAAATGAAGTAAAATCAGAAAAAAACAGCCGCAGAAGATCATGTGTAAAATCAGGAAACTTTCCCAGATGATTTGTAAAAGCAAATTTTGAAGAGACTCTATTTTTAAAAGTCAGCTTTTTGAAAGACACAGGGCAGAATGAAAAGGTGAGCACCTTGAGGAGGCAGGACATTTGACTTGCAAAGTTTGCAAACCTTCATCTTTTTTAATAAAAAGGTAACATATAAATGTTAATAGCTTTTTATTAAATAACACAAGTCCAAATTTTGATGAATCTTAGACTGAAGCAGAAGAAGGCCATTATGTCCTAAGCCTGGAAAAGAACAAATGGAAGAAAAAGCCTCCAGCATTCAATGATACTTTCCCATCATCTGCAGCTCCATCAATAACACTGCAAATTTTCACTCCTTATTCTGAAAAGCAACATGGGTTGCCTAAGTGCATCTATCATATTGTATCAGAGTAGAAGCAGGAGTACACTGGGATACCTGTTGGTTTTTCAGTATCATTTGGAAAAAAAATAGCATTTTAGAAAAGTATTGTGTTTTGGTAATTTGTTCTCCAAAATATGCTACGAGTGAAAGCAATCTGTACAAATTAGCCATAGGAAACTACATAATCACAAGGCACCTGCACACAACAACCTCTAACAACTCAGCATATTCAGGGTTTACAGTGCGAACATTAATGGGTATACATACAACATATGGTTATATGGATGTCTTGTGAGCTGGTCAGAAAACGCATGGCAATATTTTTGGTTTTAATAAGGATATGACAGAYTGTTCTGTTATCTACATTCATTTCTTCCCAAGTTGCTATCACAAATTCCTTTTTTGCTCGAATAATGAGGTGACCACTCACATGACATTKCCCTCACAGGAAACATGCGGCAAAGATCCAGAATCATTAGCTCAGTGATGTATTTAGTCAGAGGAAATTAACCAGAAATCATTCTCCTGCCTCAATCCAACTTTCATTTTTCATTTAAAAATGTGAATTTCATCAGAATCCGTTGACCTAGGTTGTCACTTTTAAAAAGAAAGTCTTCCATGAGTACAGTGATGGTCTGGCCATTTGGAGGGAGGAGAGTGCAGTACAGCGATTTGTGTGATTTGTGTGGTTTTGCTGCAGCCCTTGTAGCCTTCTTTCCCATGAAGATAAGGTTCAAAATGTTACCTAGTCTGGCTGTCCATCTTGCCACAGTAGAATTGCAACACTTTGGGCAATTTCTTCTGAATTGCAACACTTTGGGCAAKTTCTTCTAAATGTGATGGAGAGGTAGAGGTCTCAAAGTCATGAGGCGTCTCTCCAGATCAGTGCAGGTGGGGGGGGAGAGAAATTTAATGCCCTGCGAGGGGCATTTCTCTGAGAGAGAAAGGACGGGGTGCGCGCTCAGCTGTGACCTGTGTTGTCTCAGGAGACACATCACATGGACTCAGCCGCAGCACCCGGTTCCTCTTGGGCTGCAGAAACACGGGACGTTTCGGAAAGAGATCAGCAAGACGGAGGGGAAACAACTGGAGTTTTGTAGGAAGCCCAGGAAGGAGTTAGGATTGTTAGAGTAGGTTCCTGAGAAATAGGACATGCAAATAACTTGGAAAATAGGCTTGACAAGTTGAGAGAATCAGGATCAACATTTCTTCTCACTGGAATTATCTTCCTGAAACCAGTGCCAGAAAAAGAAGAAACAAGCCATGCAAATATCAAAATTGTAAGCACAGGCTTTCTTATATTAGGCAATACAAGTCACGTTTTCCAATAGGTTTTTTTTCTTTGTATTTTTGTTCTCAGCCTCTTCTGGTGTTATAACAACAACAACAACAACAAAAAAAAAAGCCAAGTTTTTTGATGAACTACCCCAGATTTCATGCTGCACAAAGGTCACATTATTAGATCGTTATTAGATTCTGAGGGGCCCCACTTCTCTATAATCATAGTTTCCTAGAAAAGATCAAGAAACTAATTATYAGATGGGCTCTCTTCTCCTGTGTCAGGTATGGACATATTTTTTTTTAAGGAAAAACATCTTTAAAAAGTGATTAAAAATTGTGATTACATTTCCTAACCGTCCTGAAGCACCTCTATGCTAACCTTAGTATTCTATTAAACCTTCCTATTCAAATGGTAACGTTCTGTGTTAAAAATGTGTTCTAAAGTGTTAAGAAAAAAAAAAAAAAAAAAAAAATCAGATACTGTGTTAGGGAGATGATGAAAATGCTATGTTTTTATTTCTAAACAAGTCAAAAAAATTATTTTAAGAATTAGCCTCAATATGGGCTTCATTTCTAAATGTTCTTGGGTCATGATTTGTGAAAGAAAGCATACCAAAAGAGATCTGTCCAGTCTCTTAAGTTAAAAACATTTTACTAAGGAYATATCTAAATAACCTTTCATCTGAAGTATTACCTTTTTTTCAATTACTTTCTGTAAGTGCGTTCCACCCATGAGCATTTTGGTACCATTATTTTGGTGCCAGCACTATTGCATTAGTTGAGCTATGTAAATGGCACACAGTTACCACATACTGCAACGTCTTTGAAATCATCGCAGCAGATGAAACAGAGTGACGAGGAGATTTGCCATGTGGGACAGAGAAAAGACGTTGTGAGTTACAGCAAGCAAAATTTTATGGCACTGTAATGGGTACAAGTGTCTTTCAGATGAGCTTGTTCTGCGTGACTCTTGGAAACACTGAAGAGAAGCAGAGATAATTATTGGAATGCAGTATATTTCTATGCTAAAATCACTAGTTATTTCTGTTGGTCTTCCAGTTACTGTCTTCTTTTTACAGGGGCTGGGGGAGAGAGGAGGAAATGTTTCCCTTTTCCAAACATCTGAAAAGCAAATCAAACAAAAACATCTTATGAAGGCAGGAATTAATTTCTTTTGTTCATTTCTCTCCATTGTCTGCATGCTTGTATTTAAGATAGCAAGTATTTATCTAAGAAAATCCTTTCCCAGGAAAAATACTTAAACCCACAGACTAAGTGAGCCCTCCTGCAGGACCCTCCATCAGAAATACATGCAAACAGAGCATCTCTCATTGCTGTGGAGCTTTGTAGTTGATACTGTCAAAACACACCCCATTTCCCCCTCCTAAGGATACTGGAGAGAAAGAAAAAGGGAGAAGGAAAGGATATGGAAACTGAAGGATCCACAAACTACAACTTCAATTCATCTCTAGTCTGGCRTGAGTCTAGAGGGTCTTTATTCTCTAAATAATCTCTCTCTGAAGGACCCGAAATCCCTGCATGTGGCCTCCCATTGAACAACAGGGTCTCTCTTTGTATTCATTATGATTTTTCATGGCAACTGCTACTAAAACAGACAATTTTAAAATAAGCCATCACCAGATCAGGATTTCAGCAAACATTGCTAATGCACTCTTAAGGGACAACAAACAGCAGAAAATTGCATGGGAGAGCCCTTTCATCTCTTCATACTGATGAGTTTCTTCTTACACATGCTGTCCAGGATGAGTATTCACTCCTCCAGAAGAACATTAAAGCTAGAAAGCATTCATTAACCAGCTGTAAAGCATGACTTCACATCTGGCACATCTGTCTCATAGCAAAAACCCTAAACCCCTATCCTGAAGAAACTCAATTAAAAAGAAAATTAAGAATGATTTCCAGGACTTTCTCCACAACAAGGTCTGCTCCTGTTAGCTAAGAACCTTCTGTCTAATCTAATGTCTACTCTGAAGCTCTGTTTGTCTTCACTTCACGCCAAGAAGTGGCGGGGAGTGTGGAACTCAGAATACCAAGAGGAACTAAGTGCAGGCTGGGAAGAGAGGACGTGCAAGCGGAGAAGGCAGYGGCTTTCCACTCATTTTAGAGATGCTTTTGCCAGAAAATGGACAGAGGTTTATGAGAATCATTCATCTGTAAATAGAGAAGGAGAAATGCAATGAAAAGATCAGCCTGAARCAGGGGCAAGGGTGGAAAAAGAGAGCTCCCTTTTTCTACTTGCCATTGTAAGGCTGACTTAGGATGACCCATGGCTGGTTGATGAAATGGTATTACTGCCTTCCCTTCTTGCYCTTTTCTATCAAACATATATGCCACATTCACCCACAGTCCTCATTTTCATTCAGCCCATTTCTGAAAACGGTGCCTTCAAATTCTAGTTACCCCARTTTTGTTTCTTCTTAGCGGGAGCTCTTGTTTATGAAGGAGTATTTTTTCTATCAGCCTGCAACATTCCTCTTGGGTACTGTTGACGAGTGTATGGAATAGCCTCCACGGCTGCCTTCTCTTCTTTTTCAAARCTAGGGACAAAAGCAGGACACAATCAGGACATGATATGATAAAACTTTCACAGGCAGCTCCTTCTAAAACAAAAGATCTGACTTCCTTAAGAAAATTGCTCACAGCCTGTTGGCAGAGTGGAAGGCCTAATCATAAAAGAAACATGAATAGGCTGAAATTACAATGTATTATGCTGAAAAAAAGAATAAATACTGGGGAAAACTGGAGTTTTCCCYCCTCAGAAGATACCATTGAAGAGAACCGCAACCTCCTAACACACAGAAGAAGGACAACATAATTTTTTTTTTTTTAGCATCTGAACAATGTTCTGCCTGTAGTCACTTCTCTTGAAAAAAATAAGTTTCAAAAATGATTTATGTATAATGAAAACGTGAGTGAAGTTTAGAAATGCCTCTGCTTCGTACTTGTGCAGAAAAGCGTAAGAGAATGTACACTGCTCTCAAGAAAATACATCAAGCTTCAGTGGGAATGAAAAAACCACATTAATTGTTACAACTCAGTGAGACTGCTACTATCAGCCATGATTCAAGGCAATTTATGTTTGAACTTCTGCTACAGAAAACTGACAACAGGGCAGTTACAAACAAGAGATGATGTTTCAAAACGCAATCTCCTTTTGGTTGCCTTGCTTCCTGCTCCTCTCTGGCTCATGGAGTGTTCTTCATATTTGTCCATTTGCCATATATTACTTAAACTTAAACAAAGGTTTTCGTAAATAAATATTTCCAATATAGCTCCTAATGTCAAAAAAAAAAATTTTTCATGCATTCATTGAATTGCAGTTTGCTCTTACATCCAAAAATCAGTAGTCACTGTATCAGAAGAAACATTAAAACTCATTTGTATAGTAGACTAACTACATGAATTCCTATTTTTAATCTCAGCATTTTGTTTTAATATTTTTAAATTCTTATTCTGTGATATTATCATCCAGAGAATTAGAAAAAGATTTTGGAAGATGTTACCAAAGCAACAAGACTATTGCAACATCCTTCCTACRTACCCTGCAGTTCTTGTTATCTTCAGATTACAGCATTCCAAGAGCAGAAGTAATGAATGTCAAAAGCTTTGGTTTTGCTCACTAATACACCATTTTTTCTCATATGAGATTTCAAATTCTGCTCTAGGATCATGCTAAGGCTGCCATAACAAGTAGATTCAAGCTGACATTGTGCCTGCCTGCCTAACAGAGTATATTATGGTCTATACAGTAGTACAAGCCAGGAAAACCTGAGAAACTTCAAGGTTCCTCTTCACTACCCTTTAGGAAACACAGCCTCAAGGAGCCCTGGAGATAATGGCCTGGAAGTGCTCCCCTTGATGACCCAAACACAGGTCTCAGATGGGTGAAAACAGGCCTCACAGTCCTCGCGCAGCCCTGCCCTGGTGCGTGTCCTGCTGGGCAGTTCCCCAGTGACTCCCTGCCCGGAAACTAGCAGTGAAAAATGAGCCTTGTGCTTTGATCTAGTGTTCAAACCAACTGATAACTTTGGCAGGAGGAACCACAAAAGTGACTGCCACCAGTGACTGACTTCCTCAGGTTTATTTCTTCTTTCTCATCACATTTAAGTCTTCATGTAATAAAAAAGTGGAAATTTTATTTTGAAACATAATATGGCCCTTGGAAATTTTCARACGTGCATGATATACAATTTTGGGTGACTACAAAGTTATGTTTAAAACACAAGAATAATATAAAGGATATATATTTCTGTATCATCTAAAAAAAATTAGACTTATCTTAAAATACAAAGTGTTAGGCTGTCCATTTTTAATATCTATTATGCKCCAGTTCTACTCTTTGTCTTTTAAACAAATTTCTACCAATTAAACAAAAAAATCTTGTTGAAAACACCCAACAAGGAGAATGCTTCAAAATTATTATCTTGTTCACCATTAATTCCCCAGATAGTCAAACAATTATGTAACAGACTTACATATATCGTTCACTCTGAAAGCTGAGACTGCTGCACTTTGCTTTGAGTTCTTCTGGTGGGTAGCTATTGAGGTCACCTGTTCAGAAGATGATAAGAAAATTCATTAGTGTTGTGGGATTTAGAAGATTTTGGCAATCAAGCCTTGCCTGATATCCAAGCATAATTGCAACTCAGGTGACTTCATTAATTTTATACACATATCACAAACACTGCATATAGTAAGATGAATGCCATGGAGGTTTGATTCTTCACTCATCAATAGAAAAAGTGCAATCCACTTGAATGCAAAAATGAAGGACCTGAATATACTTAAACTTAAGTGAATATGAGGACTTGTTTATGTATTTCCTTAGGAAGTTATCTGACTGCTTATCTAAAAACCACTAACGAAGTCTATAAAAATTATAATGATGTCAGGTGTCTTTTTACATGGTCTACTTTCACAATGTAACTTGCTTTGTAGAGTTACAATCACTCACTTTGTAGAGGCAATCATTATCTGCTCTCATTTTCATTACAGATTTTTTTTATTTTTATACAAGCAAAAAATCCAGGTCTGGGATTTCCAAGGGCGAATRATGAGGCAGAAGTGCCAAGATCCCACTGAAGACCAGCTGAAATTGATCTTTAGTGGGAGCTGGGCACTTCTCAATATTCCACTCCAGTTTTCCAGTAAGGCAGAGAGCATTTATCCTGACAGCCAGTTCTCTCCTCTAACTCCTAGCAGTGTAGCAGGATTTCCACATACACATTACAGACTGAATACTGACTTCAGTTCCCATTTGCATTCTCCYATGGCATGTATTTAAACAACTCTGATGATGGCTGATTTTCCCCTTTATGTTTTCCTTTCTGAATATATAATGTGCCCAGGACGAAGTTACTCAAAGAACTGCACTGAGGATTTTGTATCCTGTTAGAAGCCACAGATATTTCAGTGATGTTAAGATCTAAAGACAATGACAAATTCTGTCTGACAGCTAGTGTTCTCTGCACGAGAAAGTTAGTGGTGTCTGTGCTTTTGAAAAGAACATATTTATAGCCATATATTTATGTCTCAAAATCAGGGATATTTTTAGACAAAGGACAGGGTTCCTGAGGGTGCCTGAGACAGGCAGCTGTGCTGTGTGGCAAAGACAATTTCAGTAGGGCTTATTTCAGTATCAAAGTCGATTCCATTGCATTAGTTGTTCCTCCTTAAAACTCTCTGTGAAACAGACAGCAAACAGGCCTCCTAGATACCTGTTGTCAAACTAAAGACTCATGGAATGAAGCAGCAAGGATATAATCTCTAGTTTTATGCAAAGAACAAGGTTGAAGACCTCTGGTAAAGGAGAATGGGGAGTAACTCCCATGAGGACACTCATGGGTAATCGCACACATCCATGAGTACACATCCAATCTCATCCATCCAGTGCTTTTGTGGAACACTGAAATGTCACAGGAAAACAAAAAAAAACCACCTATGATGTAATGACTTACTCCTGAGGAAATATATGAATGGCTTCAAGAACCTCATTACGTAGTCAAGTGCTGGCTTGTGGATTCTGCCAAGCTGAACCAGGTGCTGTTCCAGAGGAGTGCTTGCGAGCTCTTCCAGCTCATTTCTGTCAAAGGACTTTCCTAGGGAAATGGTGAGTAGTGCATAACCTTGGCACTTAGCTTCCAAGGAAGCTCTCTTTAGTGTTTCCCTGTCCCATTGACTTGTTTTTCCAGCAGACACAATGATGATGACCTTGAGCTGTCTTGGATTGGGAACTCCTGAGAAAACATTAGCAATTGTCCATTTTATGGCATAGCCTACAGCAGCCTCTCCATTCCGCTGTTGAAGAGATTCTTTAAGATATTTTCTTATTTGCTCTCCACTGCCGTAGGTAATCAAGTCAAATTCTTTCTTTATGGGCTTTCTCGCTGTACCTGGTTTGAAATCTGGTAGTGTATGGCTCACCACGGCTATTCTATCCCCTACAGTGGAGGTCTTGGGATCAGAGGAAATGTTGAATGTAGTGATTGCTTTGCTTATGAAGTCTTTGACTTCATCAAATTCAGCACCACTCATTTTCTGTGAGCTGTCTAAAACAAATGCAGCATCCACATATGCCCTTGGTAAACGGCGCCTGGGACGTTCACAATAAGCACCTGGGTTACATTTGTCTGCAAAAGAATGTAAAATTAGTTAGCTTTTTTTGACAATTCTGAAAGTAAAGCTGTAACAATGAATGTGGTTATAGATATGAAGCGTCAGAATAGCTAAATAAAAAAAACAGAAAAAGAAAAAAAGAAAACTCTTAGAAAGTTTTCTAAGTGATGTAGAAAAAAAAGGCTAACTCAAAACATAGAACTATGCCCTAGGTTCTGCAAGACAATTGRCACTCTGTTTCCCATTGAAATCACAAAGGATAAACCATGTTACTCAAATAAAGATCCAAAACAAGTCACAGGATTAAAGTTAATTACATTATAATTGTTTATTTTTTGGATAAGTATAAAAATAAAGCAAGATCTAGAAGAAAAACATGAAATTAAGTCCTTGYTTCCCATTACACCACTAAAAAATAAAACCTGTCCTGTTTACTTCATTGGGTACTTGATAAAGGCCTTAAATTCTTTGTTATGACAGAGATCACTACACACAACAACTGCAGCAGCTTTTTATCTTTCATCATACATTCTGAACTTGTCATAATGTATTTCACYGGCTATTTAATTAGATATTGTAATTATCATGAATATAACTGCTGAGAGTTTTTTTTTTTTTTAGGAAACCAGATCTCTTCAGCCTTACATACTGATGAAAAGACCATAAAGAATCATCCTAAGAAGAATGGAGAAAAGGATGGTAAGATAGATGTAGGCACTAGCCCTAGCACCTTTCCTTACCAGTCTGGGAAGATTATTTGTTTCACAGAAGACAGCACTGATTACCACTGCTACAGCTTCTTAAAGACTAGTCATCTTTCTAATGCACAGTGTTAAAACTGAAGGTAATTGGTAATCTTGCTCTGTTATACTTAACCAACATTGCTTTTAGGATACTATTAAAATAWTTTTTTTCAAGAAGGCATTCTCATCAGACAAGGATTCAAATTATGTGGATGGAAAAGCAGATGTTCATCCTAGGTAGAAGGTCCTATTCCCTCGAAATGGATTTGGCAGCTGTGATAATRCAGATGATAAGTTGCTTGTACATAATGATGAACTGCAGTATTCATAGGAAACGCACTCCATCCAGGGAATTCAACACACCAGTAAGAACCAAGAACAATTAATTGTTTTAGGGTTTTGCAGAATCAGAGGAAAACCTCAGCCTTCTCTCTTATCTCACTGCTCTTCACCAAGGAACTCTAAATAATACTATATATCTGCTTTATTGAGAATTTAAAATATTATATAGGCCTTACCATAGCACAGAGTGCAAAGATGAAAGCTTTGTAACGTTTCGTTATAAGACCGACCACGAACATTTAGCACCTGAAACAAGCCAGAATCATCCTTCTAGAAACAAAAAATAAAGATGTCAGGTCAGTACAGCTAGAGTACATACTCCATGACTTCTAACTGCTGATGAAACATAAGTTTAGTGCACAAAATTGGTCCAGAAGCTCCATTTAGGGAGGTATGCACCATCGACAGTTAGCGTATATCCCAGTTCTGGTAATTTTCTATGGACTTATTCCTAACTATGACTTAAAATGAGATAAAAATCATTTTTCTAGTGTTAATATACATGTACAAAACCAGAAGTCCTATCTGAGTTAAATATAATCAAAAGCAATTTTGTATGATTTTCTCAGCACAAAGTGCCAGGGTTCCTGCAAATTCCCTTGTTTTGAAACTAGCAGAAGACTTCAGATCCATCTGTGTGTATGTTAGGTCCTCAGCTGACAGAGCCCAATGGAAATTCTGCATTCTCAAAGTGTGGAAAAATGTGTGAGACAAAGATTGTCATACAGAAAATATTGTAACACAGTCAAAATTTCTGGCAATAGATTCAAGTTAAAAAAAAAATATCAAAAGTATAGGCCAGCTAAGMAATCTGAACTGATGGCTATGCCTTTAAAATACAGAGAAGCCTTACAAAATTGGGACTTATCTGAAACACTACTAAGAGTCTGTGATATCAGATTTTTTGTCCCGTTCTAAAACATTGCTTCAACACTTGGATTCTAATAGTTGTTTCTTCCTAAAAAGAAAATCAAAAAGCTACCAATGACACAAAAAAAATCATGAGAAAAGTGAGAAAAAATTTACATATTTCATAAATGTCCACACATATGTTTAGATATATACCTTTATATATACACATTGCTTCCATACATTTATATATATTACTAAAGTGTGAATAAACTGTCATGAAGTCTGCCAATGAAGTCCAGCATACACATGAAGCTATGCGCAGTAAATCTGAAAAAAGTGGCAGGTCAGATCCTGCTGGGCTTGTTCTTGTGAGCAAGACATTTGCACAAAACCAGAAATATTCTGTAGGYTTCAGTCTCACATCTGTAAATCTCTGAGTTCAGCATAATATTTGAAGAAAAGCAAGTTTTTCCTTTCCAGAAAACTCAGCTGCAATAGAAACCACAGCGATGGGACTAAAAGTCAGTCAGTCCAACTGAGAAACACAGTTAGTCTCCCTTTGGGGGTTTCACACAAATTGCCACTGCACCTAATATAGTCTCTTACTTACACGATGCATGATGTAGGAGTCTTTGTCCCAGACACAAGTATTTAATTATTCAAGTCAGAATCAAAAATAATAGGCTAAAATAATCTTGGGCATTACACCATGAGTTTCAACTGCGTATTAGAGAAACAAAACCTAAATTTAAAAACTAACTGTTCTACTTTGTAAAGTAGGGAAGAAAGGGAAGAAACAGCTCCTTCAAATTCTCGAAGTCCTTCCTATGTGGCAGCGTTATAATTTCTGCAAGATCAGTTATTATTTATATTTTCAGCCTACATTAACAAAACCTAAATCAATAACTCCATAAACTTAATGTAAAAATCTTTCACGTCCCACTCATGATTCCTTCTTTGTGTAACCTTTCTTTTATTCCTCACTAGACAGAAAACTAAAAAAAATCTTTCATGTCCCACTCATGATTCCTTTTTTGTGTAACCTTTCTTTTATTCCTTACTAGACAGAAAACTAATTTACTCCTAAACCCAAAGTTATTGTCACTGCATATTCTTTTTTTCATGCTTCCATAGAAAAACATCCTGCTTCAATAGATTTTTTAATGCCAAGTACATGTCATTGACTTGGAGTCTTTCTATCTAAAATGAAATCATATGATTTCTTAGGAAATTTTTAATACATAAATCACATTTTTCCTGCAGGGCCATTTGGCAGCATTAAATGAAATTATCGGTTATGAAAAAAAACTCAGTTATGAAATCACTTCTGACATTTCTTCTTTACAGAAAGTGTCCGCAGAATAATATGCTTTCAGAAACTAGACAGCCAAATAACAAAAATTAATGCATACTTTAGTGAGTTTTCAGTATGCACCAACCCACTTTAGAGGAGAAAGTGTTCTTGCAGTACTTGTACAAAAGCCCTATTAAAGGGAACATGCCTACTAATAATTCTGAGCTTTATTTTTTTTAAATATAAAAGACAAAAGCAGAAATCACCTCAGAATAGGCTTTGAATCTTAATTAACTGCTCTATGAGCACCCTTAATTCACCTCATACTTTTCAAGAGGAAGTTTGTTGGTTGGATGATTTTAATGTCATCATGATAAGAGCCATCTACCTTAATAGCATAACTCTTATTTCATAGAAAAATGAATTCCAGCAGATGAGCCTTTTGCTGCTGTCAAGAGCAGAGTGCTTCTGAAATACTTTGCCAGGAAGGTAGAGCTCCGAGTCCYTGGGAGAAATGACCATGCTCCTCTATTACTCTGTGTACTCACATTTTATTCATTTTTAAGAAAGTACACTCTGAAAGGATGATGAAAAGAAATCTCAGTAAAAGCTTTCAAGTCCCATTGGCTAGAAGCCAAGGTTTGTTTTTTAATCAGAGATGTTTCAGTGTCTAATATCTAGCATCCTCAGCGTTGAAAGTGGGAGTGCTTTACTAATGCTTTTTCTTATCTTTATTAAGATTGTTTATATCTAGTAACAGGGCCAAAGGAGGAGGTATGAGCATGTTCCAAGTGCACTGGAAGAATTGTCAGAAACCTCCAGTGCCAAAATACTACTTTTTTATCCTCCCAAAAGTTAACTTATGAAGTCCAGACAACAGGAAAAGTTGTCCTTGTTGTGTGTGACACAGAACGGTCCTAGTATTTTAACTATTCTTGTGGTTAGCTCTTGAGAAAACTGAGTATCAAAATATGCCAGCATCAGACACTAGTGATGTTTTACATAAATTATGCAATATCATTTTTGTTTTTAAAATTTTCTCTTTCTATTCATTGCTCCATGTATTTCATATAAATTAAAATTGTAGAGATCTTCATATGGAGAACAAGAGGGTTTTGTAACTCTGTATTTTGTATCAGAAGCCTTTTGCACAGTTCCAGCTTCTTTTGGTAGCTTCTTTGCTTGGGAATAACATGCGGATTTTGCACCTGGTCAGTGTAGCCAGTTACTGTATAAAACTTACTGGTTGCCCTGAGGTTATTTTTACTAAACAGGTTTTACTGTAGAATGAACCATCTACTGAAAGCTGAGGAAAAGACGGCCTCCTGTTCCACGGTCTGCCTTTGAGGCCTATAGCCAGATGGGAATAGTCCCAGCACATTAGAATTGTAAGACATGCTGCAATAGGTAGGTTACTGGGCAAGAAATATCCCCTCCCTCCATTTATAAAGTTACCCATGKAACTTTTATTGTCCACACATGTTATCTTTGCTGTGGTCTGCTAAGATATGCTTACCAAATCTCCAGTATTTGCACACCTTTCATTAGCATCACTGAAGATTAACTGACAGAGGGCAGTTTGCAGAATTTGGAATGAAAGTTTAATACAGATGAGTCACTATGCTTATCTCACACATAACACTGTTAAGTGTAACCTAATATGTTTAAACTTTCTTGTTTTAAACTAATTCTACTGAGCATAAAGAAGAAAAGTTTAGAAAATTTCTTACCAGGAAAGCTTGAGAGACAGAGGGTGTGTCTTGAAAAGCAAAAACTACTGGAACGACTTCCATCGCACTCATCTCCAGGACAGCTTGTTTAACAGAAGCTGCATTTTCACTTGGCCCATGGCTAAAAACCACAGCTATTTTTCTCACATTAGGACCTTGGATAGTTCTCTTGAAAACATTCCTGGCAACGAACGTCATCGCATTGCCAATATCCCGTTCACTTGAAGAGCTCTCATAACGAATACTTTTTAGTGCATCGAGAAGCTTATTCTTGTTGCGAAACTCTGAGAAGCGGATCAGGTGGTGGGCAACCGAGTTGTAGGAAATGACAGCAACTCTGGCTCCCACTGGGCAGTCGCTGTCTCTGATTTTGGCACGATTCAGTATTGCTATCATAATCTCTCTCATTTGTTCAAACATCTCAGGGGTGACAGTCCTAGAGGTGTCTAAGGCAAACACCAGATCTGTTGGATGTAATGGGCATCTGATTTTTCCTAGAAAATAAATAAATAAATAAATAAAAGGTCAATTATTTATTTATTTCCCTTAGATCTCAGATATGGAGARCAATATATAAAAGATATATCTGCATCTCAGATATAGAGAGCAGTATATAAAAGGTATATATAAAGTGACATAATGCCAAACAACATCTTGCGCCTCATGGGTGCACAAAGAAAAGAGGGGGGCAGATAAAAGTCTGTCCAAGATGATACTGAAGGTAGGTATAGAAAAATATGAGTTCCCTGTTCTTATGAAGYGGTTTTACAAAGATGTTTGTAAAACAGTGCTAGACTATGTTGGCCCTGTTTTTAAGACAGAGTAAGGTGCAGCAGAGAGAGTGGAGTGGCTTTTTCAGCATCACCCAAGCAGCACAGGAACAGTGCCAGGAGCAGAACATGATCTTCAGTTTTGTTTGAAGTCCGACTAGTGCTGCCTGTACCTGCACCCCGAGCCAGCAGGATGTGAGTCAGCTGCAGTCCAGGGCCCCTGACTGGGCACATCTGCGGAGGCTGAACCCATGCTGATGTGCTCAGAGCAAGCTTGCGACCACCTGCATCAGCTTGCATACCGGTGTCCTGTATCACCCGCATACAACACTCCCTCTTAAAGCTCCTGTTGGGCACAACATGGGCCAACATGTAGTACTGCAGTGCTGCTCAGGTGCTACTGATTTGATGTTATTATTACCACATCATTCTCTCAACAGAGTATTTAACCCCTGTGAAGTGAACAAGCATCTCAGAATCAGATGAATTAAGTAAGCACGGTTGCTTGAGTAGAGCCTAAATCCACAAAGCCAAAGTGTTTCACAGTTCGTGAGGTCTCTGCTACGTCAGTTTTACAGATGAACACCCCCATCCCATCTACTCACTAATAACAACATAGGAATAAGTAGTACTTACCATCCCAGCAACCTAAGAAAGAAAAAAAAAGGAAGTTTAATCGAAAAATTTTGCATRTGAATAGGTTTAAAAATAGAAGGTGAGAGGCTGGTGTCCCTGAAGCCACTGGTGGACCTTGCACTGAATTCAGTTTCCCCCAGTTCTAAAGACCTTAGGACTTCCAGTGACTTACGGTGCATGCATTTTTGTCTTATACCGCATGTACACCTTCAAAACTCTTTGAGGTTTTACTGGAGAATGGAATATAAAGGACAAGCAGGACTTGGCCCCACTCTAGACCGAACATTTTCACAAGGTTTCCACCAGAATTCAGAGATATAACAATAACATTAGTTGTGAAAACTCCCACCATTTGGCATTGGCACTAGGCTAGAGAGAATAGGAAAAAAAATCTAACAAAATTATTTTGTGGTTATATTCTAACAAATGTTATTACAGTAGCTTTGAGAAAAGGAATTATCCTGAATTWAAAAAAAAAAMYWAWWWTTTTTGCATACCAAAYCCTAACATTATTTTTCAAGGATCTGCCTGCTAAGACCAAAAACACCAAGGAATGGTGAAAACAGAACTAATAAGATATTAATATGACAGGGTAGGAAGTAAGTGCTGACTGTGAGGCTTGCAATATCAAAACAAGATTAAATGCTTACGGCTGTGTCTGCGAATGTAGTCAATGAGTTCACAYGGCTGCAGCACAAGAACAAAATAAAGACATAAATAAGCAAATTATTGTGAATAGGAATGGTGCATTGTGCAAGTCTGCAACATAGAGTGTGCTAGAGAATACATACAGAATATAAGGTTTTCCCCGTCAATCCTTTACTCCCCTAAAAATAGGAAAAAAAAAACAAGTTATAAGAATACCTTATCTTCATCTCATCTAATTGCTTAAGCTATTTTTCCAATTACAGGAAGGAAGAATTCACAGAATTAGACAATTATATCGAGCAGTAGCTAACTGCATTACACATTTTGTATTTTTTATATAATATGTACCAGGACTTGGAATTATTGAAAGCCTTTACTGCAGAACAGGAGGTTTCTGCTACCTGTTATCTGTATATGTTTTTATTTCAGGCAGGGTGAGAAAAGACCAATTTCGCAATTCTGGATTTCCAATGTTTTGAAGAATTTTTGTATATGGTTGTTGTAGCTAATTACAATTATGATCTTATTTTGAAGGTATAAGCTATTCACAGCACGTCATTACATGTCTGATAATTTTTTACAAACCATTTTTTCCCATTTTTGACTGGGAAGGGTACTTTTAGTGTAAAACTCATTTCTACAAGGTGGCTAGAGTAAYGACATTTCTATCAAGAAATCTATGTAATTGTTGTGGTCAAAGTCACATCTGTTCAGTCTAGGGCCAAAAGTAAGTTTCTGCTTTGTTTCACTTTCGYATTGCGGAGTTTACAAAGCAAGAAAGATGAGCTCTTCATTATTGTGCTTATTTGACAGAAATGACTCCAAAAACTCCAAAAAAGGCAAACTTGATATAAATGAATATAAAAGAATGTATTTTAAAGGACATGCAAAGTATAAAGAGTCTAGGTCTTACCCTGCGTCCCGGAGATCCCCKGTCTCCTGGACTGCCTATCAGTCCTGGAGGACCTGAATTCCCCTACAAATATTGGCATATGTTACATACATGGYATTCAAATAACATTAACAGCAGACACAAAATTTACATTTTCTAATGGAAATGAACTRACATCCTTCTCTTTTCATTTACTTACTAAATGCTTAAGTTCCATAGTCTTGTGTGTAAGTGAGAATTAGAAAAGAGGAGCATCTGGCATGATACCATTTTCATTTTTAAAAGAGAAAAACTACCTGGATAGYGCCATACCACCAATTTTCTTCTAATATTTCAGCTCATTTTTGTCAAGCATGTTACTCATTCAGTCAGTTCAAAGCCCATTTAGAAACACAATCCTCAAAATAAAAATAGTACCTGCCTATYTTTGCTTTCGGTGGCAATGGTCTTGTTTAATTTCTGATTTATCTTGGTGGGGTTAGTGTTCTGCTCTTTTGATGAGCAAAGTCAGCTCACAGTAACACTCAGAAAAAGCTGAGACAAGATATAGAGCAGAAAGGAAGGGTGAGAGGTGGGAAGCAGGATTTTGGACAAGCAATGAGTTAATTCAAGTCGCTCCTTACTGTGAAGCTCCTTTTTCCTGTTGTGGCCCCACTGGCCCGACACCACCAGCAACGCTTGCCCTGCCTGCTTTTGTCACGGCACACTTGCGATTGACAGATTCACTGATGCTAGTTAAGATGCTAGTTGAGTCCAAGCCCTCAAGCAAAAAGTGTTAGAAGAGAGAAACASCGATTTGCCCATGTTCTGAGTGAGTGCTGTAGACCACACATTTCTGTTTCGGAAGGTATTTAAAAATAAATGCGTAAAAGACCTCTTAACCAAAAAGATCAACATATAGGTATCCATTTTATATATATATATATGTATGTATGTATGTATGTATGTATGTATATATACAGGCAGGGTTAAAGCTCCAAGTAACATCTGGAGGCAAAATCCCATCTACCCGAGGCCATACCACAAGATAATTTTAAGGTTTTCTCACAGGGTGGCATGTGGTATTTTTGCCGCTCATCGCAGAACTGACAAGACCCACCAGAAAGCCCGTCTGACAGCACGGCAGGACCCTTAGCACACCCCCCACAAGGGGTTTGGTGCCGGGGCTCAGGGCCAGCTCCGAGCCATCACAGCTGGGTGCTGCCACCCTTCCTGCTGGCACCACGGGGAGAGGCTCCCAGGCAGCCCCACCACATCGTGGCCTCCGCCTGGCCACGGCAGATCCCGACTCCGATCCGCAGACCGCCTACTTGGCCCAGCCCTGTCACCACAGCTTTGCCCAGCCATCCTGGGGCTGCATCAGACCGTGTTGCCACGTGGGTATCCAGACCTGATCCAGCCCCCAACCTGTGGGCCAACTGCCCCAGCTTCAGACCAGCTCCATCCACAGGGAGGTGACCAAAGCCCAGGGCTGGAAGTTGCCCCTGGTTGCCCACCAGCCTGCCCTGCTCCCTTGCTGGGGTGGTGGGACCAGCTCCTCTCGGTGAGGGCACTGCCCTGCCTGGCTTGTTGCCACCCTCAGCTCCTGGCTCTCCTTCCCATGGGAAGCAGCRGGCCCTCACTGCTCCCTGTCGCAGCAGAGGAGATCTCATGTTAATATAGAGTCATGGAAACTTGGAGAAAAAAAAGGAAGAMACACACAAGAACCTGGGGAAATTAGGACAACAAAATTAAATGGGGAATAAATGCGGAYCCTTACAACTCTCTTAAAACAGCAAATTTCTTCTAATGTAGCTTTTTATCTAAAAGACACAAAAGAAAGGCGATGTGGAATAGTAGGTAGGACATTCATAAGTGGTTATTGCTTCTGATTAGTGCAACATACACAGGCAGAGAGTAGGGGCAAGATTAGCAGCCTTTGAAAATCAAAGACATAACATTTAAAATCAATACAAGCGTGCAATCAGAAAGGACTCCATTAAAACCAAAACAATCCATAGAAGAATGACCTATGATAAGGTACTTGCCATTCTTCCTCTATATCCTTTTGGTCCGTGTGCCCCTTTAATTCCYTTGTTCCCAGCTTCACCCTAGTTATTTGGGGGGAAAAGAATTAAAATATAAAAACAGGTTCTTCTGATAAAAAAGGGACTTCTTAAGACATTATGACAGTATTTTCCTACTGAAATGAATGCATATGAAAGGCTATGCAGACAAAAGATTAGACATTGGCTCATACAAAAGAAAGAAGTACACCTACCAGGGAAACAGGAACTGAGATGCAGCCATTACTTTAATGAGGCATCGTAAGATAATAGAAAACTTACAGCATCACTTGTGAAAGCACTTTTCTCTCTAGTCTGCCAAAACCATGATGTTGATGGCAGTGTATTCTCTATATATAATACCCTAGCAGAAGTGCACTGCCTCTAAAATGTGATTTATCTGCCTGTTTACCAGACCACACATTGATTTCCCAAGAGACCATTAAAGAGCTGGCAGCTCAATTCATTTAACAAACCTTCCAAACAATTTAACTGAAACAGGATCACACCCTAATTACTGTGCAAGTAAAAATATTGGAGAAAATATTACCAAATAGTTTCTGGCAAAAGCACAAAGTGGGAAAACACAGATTATTTAGGGTAACTCATGTGAAAACCTCAGAACTACTGAGGAAAAAAAAAAAAAAAGATACCTTTAGTCCAGAATCCCCAGGCAATCCTCGATATCCCTACAACATAGAGATTAGAGAAAATTAAATTCACTGTATCATACCAGTGTTGATTTTCCATTGTCATTTGAAAGAAATATGCAGTCGGATGTGTATATGTACGAATATATGTATTATATATATATAATACCCATGCGTAAGTATACTTATATATATGTGTATATATATATATACACACACACACCATACCTATAATACTCATACATATACATATATATAAAATACTACTGATAAAAATCTACTTGAAGTTTTAGTTTGTCATGGAAACTTGTGAAAAAGTGAAATTTTCAAAGCACTGTAGTTAAAGGGAACCAAACTTAGCACATCAAAACTCTTGAAGTATGTTTCTGGTAAATCTAATATAGGACAAGAGCCGGCAGCTTGACTGCTGTGATATGTAACGCTGTATTTTTCATTCCCAAACAAGAGATTAAAYGCACTAACGAGAACTTAGCGGTGGCCAGGAGGTAATGTTTCTCGGAGAAGCAATATGCCACTGAGCAGCATCTCATCGCTGCGTGAGCGCCAGCTCCCAGCTCTGCTGAGTTCTGGCTCCTGAAGGAGCCTGGAGCCAATGCCTCTCCTGGCTCCCAGCTGCCACCCCAGAGTTTGTCCCCTCCTGCCAAAGATCTGCCACTTCACTGGTCCCCAACTTCCTCTGACATTTGCTTCAGTAACACAGAAATGCACTTCTCTTGCTTCAGATGAGAATTTCTATAAGCACGGATACATCCTAGAAACACTGAAAGCTAATAACTAAGTGTAAAATGTTACAAGGGAATTGACAGTGTCAGTTGTTCCCTAGTTTYCCTATGCTGAGTGACTCTTAGACTGAAGGAACAGCATCTTATCAAGTACCATCAGTGTAYAGGACTAGCAGATGGTACAGGAATAAATCCTCCGGTTTCAGGTTTCGGCACTACTCCTAGCAAAAGGTTGTGTTATTTATAGTCAGTAAATAACTGTAAATTAATAAAATATATAATTTAAATTAACAAATAATAAGTAAATTATTTAATTAATTAATTTAATTTAATTTAATTTTAAAATAAAAATAAAAATACGCTTTTGGCCTAGCTGGTTGTTCTGTAGGATGCTTCTGTAGGAAAAGACATTGAAAATGGGCTGGTCAGGTGGCTTCATTCACTGTTAGTTATTTTTAGAGGATAACAGTTTCTATTTTTTTAATATGAAAGACAGAGTCATGGTTCATTTGGCCAGCGCTGGATCCAAAGTCTCTCTTCCTCCATTATGTTATTTCTCAGGGTCAAGCTGTTAATGCTTCTGTCAGCGCGTTGCATGAGCATCTCCAGTTTGTCTTCTCATTCCCAYACAGAGCTCACACACATTTTCACCAATCAACGCCGCAGTCTCTGACTCTTCCCAAGGAAATCACTGAGGCCAAACAGTGCACTTCTCATCAGGACCTTGTTAAAGACTTTTTGAGTAGCATTACTTGTGTTTCAGCTGTTTGTCCAAAGGAGCTTAACGATCCCTTTAGACGTATTCTGAATAAAAGACAACTTTTGCAGCTACCAGCTCTCATAAATTACAGAAATGTAAAACTAGGAGGAACTTGCTATGTGATTTGCCTGACGTTTCTGCCAAAACATCATATAATCCTCCTTCTGAAAGTATCAAGCCCCGTTAAAACCTACTGAGGCCTCCCAGATCCTATAACCACTACCAGAAATTCATTCTAGGACCTGAATGAACTAGCTTCAACAACATGCCAAATGATGGCTYTTGGCCTTGGGACCTTATAGTCTAAGGTGCTTAAGGACACAAAACCCACAACAATCCGTACCGATTTCAGCAACGCAGTGTTTGGGCTCAGGCATGTGTTTAAGCAGAGCAGCTGGCAGAAGGAGGATCTCAGTCACAACGAGTGATAATTAGAAATATAAATCAGTAGTTGTGCAGAAGGTTAGAGTTCTACTTGATATGGCTTGGGTTTAAATTCAAGGGTCTACAAAGGACCCCTGCTGTCTGCATTTCCCCCAGCTTTCACCCTTGTTGTAAATGGCTTCTAATATAATGGTGAAAATAATAACAATTTTCTTAGGGTTCCTGTTCAAGGCCTACCTTTACTCCTTTTCTCCCAGGTAAGCCGTATGCAAAAGCACCATCTTCTCCCTGTAAAGAGACCATTTTTATTTAAATATTTCTATTTGTACTCTTTTTGTGTCTATCTGCACCTTAGTTTACTGACTGGGTGTTAGTTCAAGCGTCTTAGAGTGCAAAAGTTACGGACCACAGAAGGTGCAACGTAAGGGATTGCAACGTGTTGGGGAGGTGCAAGGTGTCTGCTACTCCTTCGCACCCCCCGTGTGTGCGCRCAGTGCTCCAGAAGCGGTTCAGAGAGAACCTAAATCGCTGCAGTCTGCTGGAAGCAGGATCTTAAAAGCGAACACAAAGGTGGATGTTTGTCCTGATCCAAGCTGCAAAGACAGGAAGGTACGGGAAGAGGGAACACGTGACGTTGTCTTCAAAGCTGACCCGGTCTAGCGGAAGGGAGGGTGTTATACACAGAGGAAACTCAAGTTCGCAAAAAAGCTTCCTGAGATCATTGATTACTCTGAAAATGCTACTGCGCTGTTTCTAACCRCACCTCAAAGTAAATCTTTGGGAAAATCTAACCCAAAAAGAAAGTTTTTATATTATTACTGATTACCTGTCAAGCTCCTGGTTATGTTCTCTTTACAAACAGCACCATTACAACCCTGGTCCAAAACCTGAAGTGCCTGACCACACTTTATTTGCTAATTCTGATGATATATGTTCTCTCAAACGGTTACGCTTATTATCAGATCTTAATTGATCATCAAACCAAAATTCTTTTTGATTTATATGCCTTTTACCACAGGTCAGGCTTCCTGTGTGAAAATCTAGGGTACCCCAAAACAAGCAGCATAAGGAAAATGGAAGTACAGACCCGTCTTCCACGCAAACCGTATGGACCTCTTTCTCCCTTTGGTCCTGGATCACCAGGTCGTCCCTATTTAATAAAAAAAAAAAAAAAAAAAGAGTAAAACATTCCCATACTCATTTGAATAATGCTTGGTTAAAGGCACATTGTGGATTTCAAAATGAAGTGCTGTAAGGGAAAACTGAAATACTGCATCGAACACATAACATAAGGTTCGTCTTCTGCTCTCTAAAAACAGGCAGCTAGCCAGATTATTCAAAGAGAATACGATTTCCAAATCAAGGAACAAAATGTTTTTAGCATCAGATCCAACAACCCTTTACAAAAAAGGTTAGATATCATATAAAAGRAACCAAAGTACTGGCTTCGGAAAGTCTGCATAAAGTCTCACAATTCACTTTCCTCACCCTGGGGAATACCTATGTGGCTGTAGCAACTACAGCCCCTCACACACTCATCCACAGACTCGAAGGAACTTCACTGATCTGAAAGAAGGTATAACAGCTGATGACTTTCAGGTTGCTCTCTTATAATTTATGAAATCAGATTAAGCAGCCCCCAGGACTGCAGGCAAAAGAAGTACCTTAAAGTAACAACTTTTATGCTAAAAGCCATTTTGTATTTATCTTGTCTTTAGATATGCAAATGCTGGACCAAGTGATCCAGCCCAAAACTYTTTTGTGTATCATTACAGAGACACTCATATCTACACCTATGAAAATTGTAATTATTTATTTTTAGGACGGCCTGCCCATCCTACAATGCATAAAGCAAGCATTTAAAATATCTCACACTTTCATCCTAAATATTATTTCTCTTTTTTCTAGACATTTTGCCTTTGGAGTCTGAGCTTACACAGCATCATGATTCCACAAAGTCTGAGTAACAAGTGAGCGCTGAAACTGTGTTATAATGGTTTTATTGGAATCACTTCTTCTGATCTTCGTTATGTGAAAGTTTACCCCCCACTCCGTACACCCCTTGCTGTTAATAACTATTTTAATCTGGCACAGAGCTTACAATTTCTTTCAGGAAGAATAAATCAAGTAAACATCAACTATGAGCTCCTAATGGAAGAATTGTCATTTCACATGGCTCAACATGCAAAATGGTACCAAACTTACAAGGCTCATAGCAGTAACTTATCATTTTACAGAATCAACAAACTAGCCAGAGTGTAAAAGTTACATCTACAGGTTTAAGCACAGAATAGACGAGACAAACTTCATTCGCAGGTCTACTGCCTTGGAACTTCTGCATCACACCCTGACAGGAACAGTGATTTCACATTTTTGGATGATGTGTTATGATCCTTTTGATGAAACATACGGCAAATCATTCAGATTTCTAGCAAAATCCTTATCTACAWATTACAAGAGAGTAAAAATAAAGTAAAATAAAATATTTGGTGTTGTTCTAGAGCAATGCCAARTACCAAGGGCAACATGAAAGCACTAACTGCTTCCAGACTTTTCAGCTAAGAGAAAGTCTAGATCTAAAAAGTACACCTTCATAAAGAGCTCTGTGCAGCTGCGACCAGAGCCATTACTGACATTCCTACTGTGCTGGTTGTGTTTGCTTATTTTTTTYCGAAGGAATTTAAGTACCAAAGATATGAAGCAATTCAAATGCTTCATAAGAAACATGATAAAGCTTTCTTAATCATCAACACATAACTGCTACCAAGGTCAAGAGGCTGATCCTGCAGACATCCCCAGGACCTTTGCCTGGGAAAGAGTAATGATCAAATTCCRAAGGAGGATTTATCAAGGACAGAATAGGCAAGCATTTTTAAAATCTACTACATTAAGGGATGGGGTGGGAGGAAATGAACAAAATTAATCCAGTAATTGAACTAGGGGAACCTTACTTTATTTCCTGTTTCCCCAGGAATCCCAGGACTCCCTGCAGGACCCACAGCTCCTGGTTCTTGCTGAAATAAATAGGAGGAGACAAACATTATGATATACATTAAGAAAACAGGGAAAATGGATTCTTTCCCAGGCTGGACTTCCATTTTTATAGAAACTGACTGATGACACAATCTATGTAGGTTATATAACCATTACCTACCCCTCCTGACAGCCCCACAAAGGGTAGGAGYCAGCAGGGTTTCAGGAAAAAGTTGATCTTTCAGTTAATACACAGAACAATAAATCCATATGATCAGCTTCTGCCCCCACCTGAAGCTTCCTGGGTTTCCTCTGCAGTCCATGGTAKAACAGAATGGCTGAGGAGGATAAAAACTAAATAGAAGAAAACTGTAGGTGCTATGCTTTTACTTGCAAATAGAAATTAAGGATATTCACAAAATCTGTCCTGAAAATGGTCCAGAAAATAATATCCTAGCCACTATTTTTTCCAGGAATTTAATCTAGATATTTTGATTTAACAAGAGTCTGCTTAATCAAACTTTGCCATAACCTTTAGCATCTCCTCTCCAAAACACCTCRCTGCAGAATGACAATAATCAATCTTACCAGTTAAATACTTTCCTCCATACATTTGGCAGGGATAAGTCAGCCAAAGAAATAARACTTAGCTCCCTGGTTGCAAAACAGCACACTCGGCTGTTGCTTTCCCCTCCCTGATACGACACAGGTCATGGTTACTTTGGTTAGGAAAGAACATACTTGCTAGTCTCAAYCCTGCCAAACTTTTCTTTTGCCAGTTCTGCTAAGTACTGCTACACGTCCTTTTACTCTGTCCTTTACCAAAATGTCTGAACAAAATCACTAGCAACTATCCTTTCACCCGGCCACCTACAAACCTTCAGGGCRCTTCAGAAAAATATCGTAATGAAAAACGTTAATATTGAGCTCCCTGAGTGATTACATTCCCAGTACCTTACAGTTAAGCTACATGACAYGTTTTTGGTATATTACTTACTGGAGGACCTTTATATCCTGGTCTTCCTTTCTCTCCTTTCTGACCTTGAATTCCCCTTTGTCCCTAAAAAACACATTAAACATAAGAAAGCCCAGTTAACACACATAAATTAATGGTGTGAAATAATACCCTGTTCATTCACAGCGTTTCAAATTTAAGAGGTGCTCTAAATCAAATAACCTGTTAAAGTTCACTACCGTGATATTTTGATGCTTTTGTTGTTTTACAGGGGCATTTGTGTATACAACCAGAACCCCAAACTGGGAATAAAGACACTATGGAGGAAATTTGCATTAGGCAAAGTGACAGTAAGACTTTCCTCAGAATATACTGTGACTGGAAGTCGTAACAACAATGTTCACCTGAGGTCCTCTGTATCCTTGTTTTCCTTGCAAGCCATCCTGACCAGGCTGTCCACGACTGCCCTGTTTTGAAAAGACAAGTTTTTAACTTGTTAAAGTTTTCTCATGTGACCAAACAAAAAGTAATATATTAGGATTTATTCTATTAAAAATACTTTTTTCCCCTTAATTCTCCCTTCTGTGGAAAGCATATTTTCTTGCATTTATGGATGTCAAAAATTTCCAAAAATTCTGTGTATCCAACCTGATTTTCACACATTGAACACTGTAGTCCCAGAGTGAATCAAYGCAGCAAAAACAACAAACATTTATATATAGTTATATTATACATAGTACTCCTAAAATCATGCAGTAATAATGCACTTGAAATAAAATCTTGTATGCGGACAATATGCAAGGAACTAAAAATCGTCTAATGGTGTAGTTTTTAGGAATGACTTGCTCAGCACTCAAAGCAGTGCCTTCTGTTTTAACAGGCCTACTGCTGAAAAAAATGACAAATAYGAGAAATGTAATTTTATATATCTAACAATAGCTATGTGCAAGTTAAAAATAGCCAAAATTTGCAGTTTTCTCTATGCGATAGTTGGAATATACTGCTACAGATGTTTAGTGTAAATAATACGTATACACACACATCTACTGGTACAAAAGAGCAAACTCACGCCTACACACTTCTGTGAGTTTTCACACAGACGCGTGGATGCTAGTGCTATATATTGATGCTAATGCTTAGGGAGGAAACACAAATAGTATTTGTAAGTAAAGCTTGTTTTCTTTAGCTGCAGAATGTATCACCACCTTATATTATTCAGAGGGGAGACTTTTGAAAATCAGTTTACATGTCACTGCATCCAAGGAGTTTAACTTTATACCAAAGGTGTCAATACAGTGAAGCAGTAAATGAGAAGCATCTTTGTTGGTGTTGGATTTCATGAAATCTTTTAGTATTTTTGTTTATTTGTTACACAGACGTCTAGCTTGAAAGTACATAAAAAAATTTATTTAGAAATATCCTTCACATGGCATTAAAATACAGTGCAACAGTCTGGATTTCTACGATGCTGTTCCCAGAGCATCAAGACCGGTTGTGCCTACTTTATTCACAGAGAGAGCATCAAGTATGTCAGTACCACTAGTTACATAAAAAGGCGAATAGGCTCAGGCTCCTGGTCAATACAATAAAATATTTCTTGAACTGCAGCTATTTTGAATTCTCTTTTTCAAAATTCTTTAGAAAATCAGTAAGCTTCTTTGCTGGACATATAGTAGACATAAGACAAGAATAGTTCTTACCTCTGGTCCTTGTTGTCCTCTTTGACCTGGTAGTCCCTAAGACAAGGTAAAAAATTTGCCTGTAAGGCTTAGCCAGGTGTCATCTGAGCACTATTTAAGAGTAGATAACTTGTTGCAACTATATCATTAAACCATTTCAGGCTGAAAGCTAAACAAATATAAAATATAGGTGAGATACTCCTAGCTTCTTACAAAGTCCCATTTATTTTCTTGTCGGTGCCTGTGATGTATTAATACATAGAGGCTAGAGCTAGCAAGGCGGGTTACGTATTCACACAGGGCTTCCAACTTCACCTTTGAGGCTTCCAAAAGAAACACAGAGCTGTGACTTAACTGGCTGACACATCACTTTAAGGACAGTCTGTGGCATGATTCCAGCTTTAGCCTCCAGTTAAATTCTGGATGTCGCTTAAGAAAATGTATTTTTATTTAACAGCTAGTGCGCTCAATTCACCAAACTAAATGTTGCTACGAAAAGTGCATGCAAGGTAGATGCAAAAAGGCATTCGCCTACTAAATCAAGCCCCCAAAATAATGAATAGTTTTTCATTTTCTTCACTGTATACAAGCTTCTTCGGTTAAGGAAGCTTACCATACTGCCTGCTGCTCCTGGAAAGCCGTCTGAGCCTTGTTGTCCTCTCTCACCCTGTGCAAGGAAAATTTAATTTRATTTAATTTGTTTAGCATCATTGCAGCTTCTCACRTTTTCACAGGCTTTCAGATCCATTTTTGCATGGCACATCTGTAAGCTGACTACAAGTGGGACTTCCCCATGGCAACATTTTCTGTCGAAGTCTTTCAGTAAATGACATCTACCTTCAAAAGCAATCAGCTATGTATCATTAAATTGRCCTGGCTTACAGCACTATTTAAGCACTGGCAAACACCATTTTTCTTCTCCTCAGAAAGACTTCTGCAGGCCCACAGCAAGTGCGCAGGGCTGGGGATTAGAGAGATGGCGCATTTCTGCCTTTCCTTCTGGTTTGCTCTTTGATGGTGGGCAATTCACTTCCTTGCTCTGCACCTCACGTCACTCACTCGTAACGACGAGGATRATGACAGAGATTGCTAGTGAGGGTGTACTCTTGCAGAAAAGTACCGCACAAGAAGTAAGCGTGTGTCACAGGAGAAAAGACTCAGTCAGTGCCATCACTCCCCATGAAAGCGGCAAGGGGCTTACACCAGGCCACCCTCTCRCATCTCTCGTGCCAATGACAAAGCCTGTCTTCAGTTCGATCTAAGCACAAGTTGTGCTGTTGCTTTTCTGTTGAGGTGGCTGGGCCCAACACTCTCAGGTGGTATCATCCTACCTGCTCCAGTGGGGAAAGAAGGCGCCTGGTTCCCTTGCTCTCCTTGTTGTTTCTTCCCCTACCCAACCATTCACTTAAAAATCCATCCTTAAAAAACCTACCTGTGTGACATGGGTGGCTTCTGGGAAGATGAGGAGAATGTGAACTCCCCTCTCTCCTAGAAGGGTGGGTTGCTTYGAAGCCCAGGGTTTCAAGTATTGTAAAACATGTTAACCATCAACTCAGTGCTATGGTCCTGTTGCCCTTGCAAGGCCAGATCGCCCCCAACCTTGCACTCCTTCAGCACAATTAGAGCAAGGCCAGATCTGGGACACCTGCGAACGGTGTCAGCGTAGCTCCACAGAGCTAATTCGCATGGACAATAACATGCTCATGAAGACAGGCCCATTCCTAACACCTCAGGGTGGATTCTCGTACAGCTCATTTGGAGCTGGCTCTAATATTTCACAGCACAGAGCAAGCCCRTCACTGCAGTCTCTCCTGCCTTTTTTACTCATTTTGAACAGATGTTTATGCCAAGAAATCATACTGAAAAATGCTCTTTTATCCTCTGTATGTGTAATGCAACTTTTAAGAATGACAGTGACAAAGTAATTAGAAAGATTTAATAATAACCTATGGACCATGTCTCCGACAACCTCTGATTCATTACTACATTTGATTATTTTGGTTAAAGACTATTCAGTAAAAGATGAAGAGCAAATAACAAGAAAAGTGATAAATGGAACCCAGAGAGCTGCAAACAGTAGTGAGTAATGACAAAGAGCACAACTCCCTAATCAGTGATAGACGAGCCATTAAAGGAAGTTCTCAGGCAAAAGCTTGTGGAGGGTCAGCCCAAACTCTGTAACTGTGTAATGACTATTGTAGGATATTTGAGGGAACTTGTGGGATGGTTTGATACTTACTACCAGATATCTGAAGGGGCTTATGGGATTGTGTAAAAAATTATGGAAAGACTCAAGATCCGGCCAGAGGATCTGAGCCAAACCTGCAAACAGGAGCAGTAGTGGTGGTATCCATCAAACTGGGACAGAAAGTGGTCCCAGAGTCTGCGGCTATACCATCACATCCTTAACATTCCTCCTTTCTTAAAATTGGAAATTTATACGATTTGCATATTGGAATCAGATCAGCTTTTTGTCATTCACTTACGGACCACTTACAGTGGTACTCTTTCCTCTTCAGTGATATTTCTCATCAAAAACCTTTCAGATCATTGTTAGCATCACAGCTGATAAACAGTTAGCTCCCATACCCTTAACATAGATGTATTTAAAATATTGTAGATAGCAGGGGGAATTGTGTAACTGGTAAACAAATACCTTATAGAAATATCAYATATTTCTAAATCCGTACCTGCTCCCCAATTTCTCCTTTAAAACCTTTTTCTCCTGCTATATCATTGTTCAGTCCAGGGTTACCCTGAAAAATGGAAATATTCCCAGTAAGAATGCTTTGTGTTAGAAAGTCACAACCCTATTGATATCTTGAAATAATTTAACATGTTAAATAAACAAGTGAGTCCTTAGACAATGCATATGATTACCATGAACATTAGGAGGAGTTCTGTTTGGAGAGAACAGATCAGGCTTTCATACCAAATATTTTAAAGTTTCTTTAGCAAAATAGTAGAGAGATTTACATATATGAAGGGTTAATAAAAAGCCTATGTATTAAACATGCCACAGTCACTGCAACATGATGTGAACACACTGGAAGAACATCTCTCTTTTGTCCTGTTGCACAGGAGACTACTTCTAAATTCTCATGGCTACCTACAAGATGTCTGTTCCTAGAAAATAGTGCTGCATTAGAAGACCACCTACAAAATCTCCTCGAAAGCCCTTCTGGCCACGATCACCATGTGGTCCTCTTGGCCCTGGAAAGCCCTGAAAGAAGAACATATCTCAGTAAGAATCTGAAACAATCCTTTCATGCAGGAATTGCCAAGAGATGGTTCTCAGTCCCAACTTTCCAATCTTCATTTTTAAGTGGTTTCACACAGTTTCTTCCCATTTCCATTCCAAATAAATAAATAAATAAAATTATAAAAGAGGGCAGATCTTGGACAAGTAGCAATGGGGAAACAGCACAGCGCTCTACATTTTGTTTCATATTTTATTGGCTTTTTAACTAAAGAATTAAGTTCAAAATACTGTAATGAAACAAATATGATTCCAAATGTCAAAGAACTTTGTAGAATATASTTTGAAGAGCATAGGCTAACATACGCTCTTTGTTTTAAGCGCACTAGTGCCTTGCCTATGAATGACCAGAGTCTTCTGACAGCACAGTCAGCTCTTTGCCTCCTCAGGCACCCGTGCAAGGGTGCCCAAAGGTGCAGAAAGGTTGAGACAGCTTCTGCTGGACTCCAGTTTCCTCTGGCAGCAAGATAGGTACCAATCAGTTATCTCAGAATACTGTTTTCCACAAGCATTTGAAACTGGTATCCAGTCTACTGCTGCTGGGATTCAAACTATACATGCACAGACCTGCTGGCTGCGAACCAGCCTGCAAYCCCCAATAGTAGGCATTGAAATGCAGAGGTTAAACCACATCTATCCACCTGGATTTCATGTTGTTTCCCACCAACTGTTTTTATTACATAGAAAAAGGCAAAATGTCAAAGGGTCTCCCAGGGTGATATTTTGCTTCATTTCATCATCCTAGAAACAACCACCTCGTAAGTCAAAAGATAGAGGATCAGTTGTCTAACTCTCTACTGAACTTCCCAAAATCTAGTGTCTCTCATTGCCTTTTGAAGTCTTAAGTTACCACTGATTTCAGACCACAAGGTAACTGGGAAGGCAAACGGGCTGCCTCATGCTTTATGAAAAAAGTTATCTTGGTAAACAGAGATAATGAAAAACTTCAAAACTTCTGTCTTGTGTATATGAAGCATACAGGAAAACTGCAGGACAAGGCACAGGTAGGGTGAATTGTATCTATCTTTAGGCAAATAAAAATTAATCATATGGAGGAACTACTTGAGCTCAAGGTAATAAGTGAAAATGCTGATCTACAGTACCATAGGATACAGATTTGATTTTTCTTTATTTTCTAAATAGAGACATCCTACAGAAGAACTTCTTTYTGGGGATATACTCTATTTAAAAAATACTTCCTGGCTATTCATCAGTAGTTTTCTCCTCTTTAGATGCTGGAAGTCTTATAATGACTCTCCTGATGTGTGTTCAAACAAAAAATGTGCTAATAACTTGGTGATATTGAGCTACTCCTTGTGCTTGAAAGTTTATTAAATGCATTGCTCACAGGGACAGTTTTATGAAATAGCCATAATATTGTTCTCAAATCCAATAAAGATAACAAGACATTACCGGATAGCCAATGTCACCCTTTTCTCCTTTTTCTCCAGGAATCCCAGGAAATCCCTTAAAGATAAAATGTAGTACATTACTTCACTTCTATCACTCAATAACCTTGAGGTCAAGAGGCAAAAGAAGCAAAATAATGTACCTCTGCTCCTCCAATTCCATCAATCCCATCATCGCCTTTGTCACCCTGAAATAATAAAATATACATGAATGGTTATTCTCCACACAACCAGCTGCTGCATATTTACAATGTACACCAAGAATGGGATCTACATTGCCTTCTGTGGTTTTTTGATCATGAGCACACACACACACACAAAAAAA
>NW_028186479.1:4538806-4593950 GCF_003343005.1 Rhea americana | reverse complement strand
TGAATGCAGGAATCAATACTTTAAGCTTAATTTTTCATGTTTTACCTAAGAACAACTATAAAATGGTTATTGAAGCAGACATCTGCAAAGCAGCCTACAAAGAAGTAACACTGCCTTAGTGCTCACTGACTTCTATGTCAAAGCTCTCAGAAACTCCATTTAAAGCAGGACRAAGCCCTAAAGAATACTGCATTTACAAACATGGGCTCTCTACAGATGCTAGTCTACTAACTAACCTCTTAGGACTCAACTAGGTTTCCACAGCTGAAGTGACCAATGAAACAATTGGCATACAGAAAAAAAAAACCATCTGCTAATGTAAAGCACRTAGTAAGACTGAAACTCAAATTGTTATCTTTAAGTCATATTAACACATATTAACACTGAATATTTTTCAGTAAATGAAGATAGTCATACAGTACCATTTTTCCAACAAATCCTCGAAATCCCTAAAAAGAAAAGAAATGGTAAAAGTTACAACAATATGTAATGAAAACATTGAAGTTTTATTTTAAGTCACAATGAAAACAAATTTCAGAACTTTTTTTTTTTAACCTTTTGACCCCTTTTGCCTGGACATCCCATGCCGCCATATCTTCCTTGTGGTCCAGGTGGTCCTCTTGGGCCCTGAAAGAGGGAAAACAGGAATCCAATTGTGATATTTGTCTGAGGTTTACAGAAGCCGACAGCTAATTCATCTGTTAGGAAGGTCTGGTACTATGGTCCTGCAAAGGCTTCTTCCCAAGAAGTTTAGCCACAATAAAGTCCCCTGTTGACTGCAGATTAAAGAGGCTGCAACAACAGAGAAATGTGTGACCACAAGACCTTCATAATTCAGTGATCTCAAATGAAGGACCAAATATATCAGCAAAATCCTATCAAATGTTTGAATATTTTGAAAATGATATAATTTGGATTTCTTTTTAGCCATGTGCATCATTCTGTTACATCACACTTACAGTCCCAGAGTCTCCACCTGCTGTTTTGATGAATCTGACTCYCATAAAAAGGTATCACTAGGCCAGTGGATCTTAAATTCGAAGCTGCATGTAATTACAAAAACCTCATGGTGTAGAACTTACAAGCTACATTTGTGGGCCTGGCTGATAGKTTTTTTATAAAAAGTTCCTTCCTGAAAAGTATGATGAAAGTGAATCAAACACAGTCACACAGCTGCAGGCCTGAATTTGGTGTACTGCATCTCGATGTGTGAGAGAATAAGACTCTTCCAGAGCAATGTGGTCTGGATGGCCATAGAAAATCTGCATCTAATTTTGATACAACTGAAAATATGTAAAAATACACACCTAGATTAAAAAGCTGGCTTTGCCTGCCCAGAAATGGTTTATTAACAGCCCCTTCTGTGGAAGATGACTGGTTTYGGCTGACGTGTTCATTTTTTGTTTCTCTATACAAGAATTGTTTGATTTTTCAGTAAAAACTTAGGAAAAATATTAAAAAAAAATAAAGAAAACAAAAAATGKTTTTTTGTAGATGTCTTGCACAGGAATAAAAATATGTTTCCAAGTAGCTTTGCTAAGTGGCAGTTGCCCACCTATGTACATGAGCTAATCAGGCAGTTGTAATGAATGTCTCTTACCTCCCAAGAAATGTTACTCAAATTTTTATGATCTTGTCTATGTTTTATTCAAATTATTTGGGGGAATTCTCATCTTGAATATGGAATAGAAGTTTATAAGTTCATTACTGAGCTAGCTTAGGTACTCTTTCTTTCTTTCTTTTTTTTTTTCCTGCTGAAAAGTTTTTGTTTTCAGAAACAGAGGTGTTTTAAAGTCTTAGAACTTACCGTTTCTCCTTCATCTCCAAAATATCCTGCGTGGCCTTTTACACCATCAGGTCCCTGAAATTAAAAGTTAAGAGAGAATGCTATAATATTTGGTTGACCTTTAGAAACTAATGAGGATCTTTGGAAAGATTAAATGGGTCAATATATTTGCTCTTTGTATATTCTATCCCTCTGTTTATTGTGTGCTTCAGATACTGCTGAAACAATGAACAACTTGTTTTCTGATCATTTTTCTCCTAACATCCTCCCCTGATATCATCAACAGATTAATTCATTGCTAATTTGTCCCACGTCTGAATTTGAAGGTAGCCCAACACCCTGGATGCTCCAGGGTGAACGATTGTCTTCCACAGAAGGCCTCAGGAAGAGCTTTTCGAAAGATGGAGAAACTCTCCAGCAACTAATCATACATTTCAAGACAACATTGAGATATATATTCACTAACGAATCTTTTAAAGATGATAGGAAAAAAAAACAAAGAATTTTGTTCAAGATCATAAATTATCACACATAAATGCTTATTTTGCCTTCTTACGAGGAACGTTCATTGGTTTGGGTAGAAATATTCCTCAGTTTCACTGTTTCCTTCTGCTCCAAATAATTTTCATCTGCTCAGAGTCGCTGCTTGAATGTCTTCTGTAGCAAGAGCTGTCAAACATCCTGTCTTTAAGGGGGAGGATTGGAGCTTCCTCAGCGACACAAAAATGATTGCTTTAATGGATCTCTAAACAGCTCAACATTCGTCAGTGAGGATGAGCAATAGAACATACTTAGAATGACCAAAGATCAATCGTCACCCATAAGATAAAATATACCTTCTCATAACTGTGGAGATAAAGCCCATTACTTTTGACACAAGCCAGACTGAGGATTTGATCAGAAAGGAAATCTGACCTTGCAGGAAAGGAGTCTGCTTTAAAAAATAAGCCACTTGCCTCAGGTAGACTTTAGCCAGGAAATATTTCTAATCTGAAGAGTTATGGTGGAGACTTGGAAATTTCTGTGTAGAGTCCTTCTTTGTGTAGCTCTTTGTGTAGATTTTTGAAAGAGAATCTCTTCCCAGGCCTTGCAACCACGTAGAGCTCCAAAATGTCTGTGTTTCTGATTTAACATTGTTCTTTCGTGTTAGTTTTTATTATAGACCAACCATTTTTGGCGAAGCTTACGTAACCCCTCCTGCAGCATTTTATAAGAATAGAAAGCACAGTGCTCACCCTAATTTAGGAGCCCGGTAAAAAACCAAATTGTGGGAATAATATTTTAGAAGGGAACTGTTTTAGGAGTGATCTAATGAACAAAGCGCACCGTTCTGAAGCCAGGGTGGACATCTCCTTTGTCCCCTAGCTCCGCAGAGATGAAAGCTGCAGGAGGAGCAGCTCTCATGGGCTTTGAATGTTAGCGCAGGCTTAACGAGAGCTCCGAACGCTTTGGTCTGAAACAAGCCTTGCTGAGCGGAGGGCGGTCTTTCAACCTCTCATCCCATTCCCCTGCGCAGCAAAGCTTCGAGGGCAAAAAGAAGCACAGTTTCCACTCAGCTCCTGTCTGAATTCAGAGGCCCCTTTTGCAGCAGGGTAGGGTCTGGAGCGTGAAAATCCAGGCAGGCCCCGTTGCCGGGGTACCGCGCTCTGAGGCAGAGCTTCGTGCGAGTGGCTGTTTTCTTCCGCTCGGCTAAGGGTGCTGCCAGGCAGGGGAAACGCTGATCCTGGCACGGTGTTTTGTGAGAGCTTTCTGGAAGGTGGAAAGCCTTCACATATTCCCTCAGCTCAGAGAGAAATGGCAAAAGGAAGAGCGTTAACATAAATATATGTTAACTAATGTATAAGCCTGAGCTGCCTATTTCTTTAGCTGCTGGAGCTGGAAAATCTGAAGCCTCCAGCAGCAGTGGTGATGGCTGTTGAAATCCTAAGGAGCAACAAGTGAGCAGCAACATCCATTAGTGGCCAATTAAGATGCTGAGCTACAGGAAGCGGGAAAATCAGGATTGTATTTAAGGTAATACTTTATTTACAAGAGGGACATTCTTTCCACCACATTTGCACTCTTGATGACTGGAAGAAGTACATTCTTCAAGTGTCCACATACTAGAGCATGGTTTTATTTAGAATTAGTGCACACATTTGACAGCACTCTCCAAATTGTTTTGAAATTAAAAATAATACATTAAATTGAATACTGTTTAACATTACAATAATGTACTTCCATACAGCGTTTTCCACCGTTTGGTAACTACACCAAAGCAAATGAATACAGCAAAAGTGACAACCGTCTGATRTTTAGGAGGGCTCCACTGCATTCCTTAACTAGAAATCTAGTTAGTCAAAAAATGTAACCGATTATTGTTAGTTTGTATGTTGTATTTATGTATTACAGATTTCATTGTCCCAATCGATTGAGGTAGTTATCATTAAAGCAAAGGACAGATAATTATGTTTAAACTATTTTTGCTTGTTTATATTGGTTAATTTTTAAGGCCCTTGCCTGTAACATTTCACTGAAATTAGCTGGTATCTTCCCATTGACTTTATTGGAAATCTTTACAACTTAAATGAAATATAACACACTCAAGAGGTTTTGGTCCTTTGTGAAACAGATTGCTACCCTAAATCATTTCAAGAATGTTGGAAAATGAGACGCACAAGCCTTTATTAGCTACTTTCTGGTGGCTCTAAATAGAGATCTCTATCTTAAAGACCCACATTCTGGGAAAAAGCAGGCAAGCTGCTAAAGCAAAACTAGTAGAGCTCATAAATTATGAAATCTTCCCCAAACTCCATACTAATCATAACTATGGTTGATTCCTCCTCCTGCRTTGCTAGGCAGTGGGCTATAATGTCCTTTTGGAAGATTTATCAGAGTCATCCCTTAGAATATATTTAGATAGTTATCTCACTCCACCTGCCTTTTTCCAAAGCAGTCACTAGTAGACGGCTAAAACTGAGAGAACTGACTGGCTTAGATTTAAAATTTACCAAAACAAATAAAGGAGCTAAATCTTTAAGACAAGATTTTTCCTTTGTATTTATCATTTTCTTATATCCCCAAAATGGGCAGCCTCAAAAAACTGGTTTCATTTTCATCTGAATCACTCAGTCCAACTGAATGGGACTATGGGAAATCTATATGCTGCTCCATAGAGGCTGAGAAAATGAAAATCTGCCTCAGTTACCCACAGCTCTTCCTGTTGATCTGCAAGGTTATAATATCAGGCCTTCCCAGATCTCCGCAGGCCTTCCCAGAGGCAATACGTCGATGAATAGTGATTACCCTCACCAGAAGCATTGCACTCACGTGCAGAATCGTTCTATGCACCTCACACATCATGAGTTGTAGCAGAGGCAGTAAGTACTACCTGCGTGCTGGGTCCCCAAGGTGCAATTTTTCCTGTGTGCACCTAGCCGATCGTTCCAGTCACAATTCAAAGCTTGCAATACAAAGCTAGGATGTATTCTTACCTTTATCCCTTGTTTCCCTCTATCTCCAATTTCACCTTCTTCCCCAATGCATTTGCAAGCCACAGAGCAGCAGGTCCTCTCCGCAATATTGTTCTTGAAAAAAAAAAAAGTTACCGAAGATGAAACTATATATTCCAAAAATATCCTCATTGCTCTGGTTCTGCTCCCACTGGAAGCCTTCTCCATGAGAATATGACTGCACTTTATGCTCTATTAATAGAGTAAGTCCTTCATTAGTCATATTTACAAAACCTTTTAATTATGGTCTGATTCTACAGTTCTTTAATCCAAGGTCTAACCGTATATATTGGYTCTTTATCGAATAACTTACCAACATCTTGGACAGCCTGCTGGCAATATCGGTCATGTCAATACCTAAGTGAGCGTCATATTCAAATCCTTTCCCAAACTCAATGGATCGAAGTTGCTTAAAATTGGAGGCCCCTTCCAGAGCAACAGTTATAAGTGCATCCAAACCTAATTAAAATAAATGTTAATGTACATACCAGTTCCATGGAAAAACAAGGAACTAYTCTGTGTATATATACATATATAATGTATATATGTCATATCATCATATATCTGTACCAAATAYATATATATACACATATATATGCATCATGAAGAAGGGGAATGATGCCAGTTAAGACTGCAAACTGTAAAAGCTACACTCTTAATTGTATACAATTCTGTAAGTGATTAAAATGGAGGCGCCAGTAAAGGACTTAACATAAAAATCTTACTAGTTGAACAATGACTAATAACTCAAGGCTATATGGTTGATTTGGGTTATACTTCTTTTTAAATTAAATAACAAATATTGGTGGGTGGAGAAATGCTTAAATTTGAGGCAGCTCCAAGTTATTATTTCACCTACTACAGTAGTGGGTCTAGAGCTGAGGTAGACTTCAGAGAAATTGCACTGGGGTTCTAGGGTGAAGCCTAAGGAAAGAGGCAAATCCACACAGGAATATGCTAGCCACAGCAACAAGCAATACTTTTCCAGGATTTCTGACTGGGTCTTGCATCCCTTTTGTATAATTGTACAAATACAGCTAGCAATATCAATAGATTCTAATCCAAACAGACTAAATTTACTCTGATTTAAGTAAGTTCACAGAATCTAGCAGACAGATTCCTGATTCACTCCAACAGAGCAGAGAGCAGTTTCTAGCTAAATGATAGTGCACAGTCCTAGCATATGAAGTTAAAAACCAAGCAAGCAAAAAACCCCCACCCAAACCAAAGGCCCTAACATATTCTAAAATCTTAACTCAATCCCAAATTGCAACTCACTCCTAGTACCTAATTTGTTTATTGGCACAGAACAACTGACCAACAGTACAGAACTCCACATGGAAAAAAATCTTCRGTAAGCTGAGCTAACCGTTTAGGTATACCCATTTTCTCATCCTTTCCATGTGGCTGCCACAGCGTCAAAGAGGGCCTCGCATCCTGCCTGCTGTTACTGCTCTGCAGTTAGCTGCATCTTTGCTAAAAAGGCTGTTCTGCTCCATCTGGCTACCTGTGCCTGTTGCTCTTATACTCTGCCATAGCTCTTCTTGCCTGCTCAGGTAGCTCATTCTTTGCAAGACTGTTGCTGGGAAAGAGAGAGAGAGGCAGCAGACAGCAGATGTCTGTACGGGATGAACCACAGGTGAACGCCAAAGGGGACAGGTGCCAACTGAGAAGTCCTTTGTGTTTCCCATTAGCAAATTTAGGCCTTTAATCACCACCCTGTGACAGGAGAGGCAGCTGACTGTGCATCTTGAAAACAACTCTTGCAGCCAGGCTCTGCAGTTTCTTTCTCTTGCATGGCTCTAGGGAACAACCACTTGCTATATGGGCTTCCACTTTTCAGTGTTTCRTGTGTGACATGATCTCCTGTACATACCAGAAGGGCTTAGCCTATGGCAGCTTCTCCATTCCTCCTGCCGTACCTCTTTGGCCCTAGGCTCTGAAATCAGCTGGCAATACAGATACTGGAGCCTTAGGGGCAAGGTGGCAGACAACTACGTCATCTATCATATTTCTGCTCCCCTGGGTTTCTGGGTATAGCAGATTGTGGGGACAGAAGACTAATCAGTGAAACACAACAGATTAGTATGACCTATGGATGATTTCAAACGCAGTGCAGAAGCTCGGTAGATGCGAGTCAGCGAGGACTTCCCCAGTATTTGTTTCGTAATGTGTTGTCAGTTTGTGGGAAATTTAGGTAACTTTATAAAAGAGATATTGTTTCACATCATGAATCTTTAAATAGGGAAGCCAGTCTCCCTCTCCCCTCTCTGCAAATGAAATGAAATGCTTCTCATTCAATTATTAGGCCATGTGATAAATGAATCATATTCTTACTTTTCTAAAATAGATTATACCTTTCTTTTTAAGTTCTTCTGATTTTTGTTCGAGAGCTTCTAAGTCATCATCCACACCGTCTGAAAAAACAAGCAATACCTACAAAAACATTGAAGATAGATAGAATTTAAATCACGTGGAAGCAAAGAGCAATAATTGTATTTCAGCCTTTATTATACCATTTTTAACTAAAAGACTTTGCCTAAGTCATCACATTACCTTTTTTTGAGTGTCATCCACACTCTGAAATGTTTCCCAGAGCGACTGCAAGAACTCAACATTAAGTTGGGACGGTCCCTTGATCACAGCATCTGTCAGGTTGTTTAGGACAGATTCCCTGTCAATGTGGAACTTTGCAGATACAGGAGTAATGGTATTCTCCACCTTAACAGCCACACTGCTCTGTGCCTTTGACCCAACATTGCAGCTCACATCCCCTAGGGACAGGAGGGCTTGCAGAATCTCAGGGAGATGCTTTTCCAGTTTAGTCTGTCCGTGAAATAAGTAGTGGCCTTCCCTCTGTGACGAGATGTCAAATCCCACCGTGACATCCACAAAACAAGCAACTGTTGGGAAAATCATAAATAAGTGCATTAAACAACATTCTTTTCAGGAAAAGTAAAACAGGAGAAGAAAAAAAGAAGAATGAGGGGAGAGCACGTGCATCACAGAATTCAGGTGACCTGGCAAGAGCATTTGGCACCATCTGCCATCTCCATCTCTCAGGCAGATTATCTTAAATGAATCTTTAGGTCTCTAATTCATTTAGATAAATTTTTAATTATTTAATTATTTCTGGAGACAAAAGCATGCAAAGCATGTATAAAGTGTTCCAAAATCCCTAAATGCCTTCAGCTGGAAAAGTTTTACGAAATAATCAATGTGTAACAAATCTGAGGGTCTATTTTTCAGTTCTGGAAGTTGTTTTWGTGGAGGTACTTCTTGGCTCAGCAATTTGCCTCGCTTCCTTCCCCTTATTTCCCAGCTATAAACAATTGTGCTGGTACCTATTAAAATGTSAGAGAAATGTTTATTTTTAACATGTTGTGCTGGAGAGTTAACAAGAACTGCTATAGCAATCTCATTACTTTAAAGGTCATGCTGTGCCTAATGTTTAAGATTTGGGTCAACACTACTCGTCCTTTCCTTGCTTCCTCATTATGCTCTCTGCCTGGCTTCACTTTTGCTGTGGCATCCGGAACACTGCTACTAGCAGTCAGAGTAGGGGACCCAACTCCCAATATGCATTTTAACATATTTTTGTCACTGCATGTGAGTTAACTGGGAAAGCAGGAGGGAAATGAAAGCACATACCATAAAAAGGCCAGTGCTGCCACCATACCCCTCACTCAGCCATGTGAAGCAAAGACCATGTAGTAAGCTGTACTTTGAGTAACGAAGGGGATAGCAGCGATGCACTTTAAAACTCAGAAATGTAGAAGCAATTAAAACTAAAATCCTCAACCCTGGGTTGCATAATGTCGATCAGTTCAGCTTTGCAGAAATGGGAACTTAAGTACCCAGGTAAGTTAATGGGAAGCAGAGTGGGTGTGAACTTGCAGCACACTTACCAAATTCACAGTAACTGTTCCTACACAGCCTTTTACCTTGCCTGAAGGAGAAAAAGGGGAACTACCTCAAGTACCAAGAAAGGAAAGTATTTGCATGGGAAGCTGCAAGGGAGCAGCCAATACAGCACAAACGGACATGGGTGGTTATTTGTTTGTCAGTTCAAATCCTTTATTCTAGGGAGGGAGCAGAAAGAAAAAAATGCTGGTCATTTCTTTCTGCAAGTTTAGAAAGATCAGATGTATATAGCTAATTTATTCCACATAGATCGTTCTCTTCATCTGAGTCAGAAGAATTTTTCTACTCCATTTTCAGAGGGGCATAGAAGATCGGTCTGAACCACTCTAACTGGGAAGCATACTTAAAGCAGCACTCCAAGATCTTAAAACAATTTGGTTCAGGGATGCTTACCTTTTCTGCTATCATCTTCACAAATAACATCAACCAGTCTTTTTTCTATAGTCTTYAACTTAGAAAAATCATCAACAGCAAATTTCCTACTTGATGTCCCAGTTATCTGTGTTAGCTGAGAGTGATCGATGTTCCCCACACCTATGGCATATATATCAACACCTCTCTGTCTCAGGCTTTCTGCTGCTCTAGTAGCTCTACCAATTTTTCTTCCAGTAGTGATTACCAGTAAAATCTGTTGGATATTTTCATATATTCTGCTACCCCTTTCTGGTTGGAAGTATAATTTCACTTTCTGAAGTGCATTTTCAAGATCACTTCGATGTCCTTTAATTTGTTTGATGCTTTTAATTTTAAATTCTAGATCTGATCTGTTCGAAAAAGTGCCCAGGCTGAACTCTTCTTCATAGTCATTGCTGTACTGGGCAACGCCAATTTTGGTATTTTGAGCAGTGACAACCGGATCAGCCACATTTTTCACGAAGTCCTTCATCTTCCTGAAGTCTTCCTTGTCTATTTTTCTGGAACCATCGATTAAGAAAATAACATCTGCTTGCTTTGGACAGTCTGCAGAAGGCAAAGGAAAATACATTACATTAACAGAGTACCAGATTCTATTTCTATTTTCATTACAGGATAATCCTGCCTGTACCACYCATGTCCTACTAGTCATATTGACAAAAAAAAAAATCTATAAAAGTTTCAGTATGTAAAACACAATGTAGACGAAAATTCAGACATCTAGGTCTAGAATACAAAATATACTGCTGCAAGCACTTACATCCCAGAGTAAYCATAGTTACTTTGTCAGAGGAAAATGTAACCTAAGTTATGTTGGCCTAACCAAACATCTACAGGACAACGGTATACTTCATTTCAGCATCATGCAAATACCTAAAATGGTCATGAGACTCACACCCCCAAAATGCCTATTTCTTTCTACCACTGCCTAAAAAGGGAAACTACAGTGATTAAACATGACAGCTACAGACAGCTGAAGCTAGGTAAGAAAAATCCCATCCTTTGTGTATAAGACACATAACCAGCCTGCCTTCCTGGCTGACCTGAGCACTGTCATGTCTATACAAAAAGACTCTTTAGGCTTCATAGACGAGGTGCCTTCCCGGCTGAACCAGATTGCCCTCAGCACGCTTAACGCAGCCTGAAAGGATCAACTTCCGAAAAAAGCACAGCAGACACAGCTGCTTCCATGCAGAAATGCAGTGGGAGGAGAAGGCAGCGGAGGAGCAGCTACACTGCCAAAGCTGAACCGAACAAGCAGGGAACAGAGATGGGTGTAAGTTAAGTCACACTAGTCAGAACAGGTGATGGTGTCTGTATCAGCCAGATACCTATCTGGCTTTGCAGAAGCTTCCTTCAAATACAGGTGTAGGGGAAGTGGAAGTTGAGCGTAACAGCCAATAGTGAGTACACTTACGTGGTGGTGAAAGATCACATATGTCACGYGTTACATTTGCAGTTAAGTTTCTAAGTCCTTCAAAGGTATTCACATAGAAACATTTATCTTCTGATCCAGCCATTTCTAGCAGCTCCTTTCGATCTGCTCCTTCTACTCCCACTGCGTAGATGACAATTCCCTTGTTCCGTAACCGCAGGGCCACGTCATCCAGAACGGTTTCGTCGTGAGATACCCCATCGGTTATCACGATCAGCACCTGGGGAACTCCTCTGCTCTTGCGGCTGCCATGTTCCTCAGTGAAGAATGTTTCCGAGTAGGTCAGCGCCTTCGCTGTGTAGGTTGTTTGTCCTATAATGTTATCATTCTGGATAGCCTCAGTAATCTCCAGTTTTGTAGTGTATTTATTGAGATGGAAGAGTGTTTCTGGCTGATCAGAATACTTTAATGCTCCAAACTGTACTCCGTCTGGGCCAACATACGACTTGTTCACCAAAGCAACCATAAAGTCTTTCATGGTCTGGTACTGTGAGAAGTTTATGCTTCCAGAGCTGTCTATCACAAACACGATGTCTAAACGTTCCACCCTTCTGCATGCTGTAAAAACCCAGAAAAGGAAAGATTTCATGTGCAAAATTCMACAGATTATTGTAACTCAAGCAAAGCATATTAACATAGATGGCTTCTTGGTAGCATCTTGATAACAGATATTACTAGGGTTTGTGTAATATCTGCTTTGTAAAAAACAAAACAAAACAAAAAAACAGAACAAAACAAAAAAGGCAGATACCAAGAGCTTAATTAATGCCAGAATTGCAAGTCCTCTAGAAGTTTTCAAAATGATCAAAAATCCACTGGACAAGGGAAGAAGTGCACAACGAGGCACAACGATACCAACTGTCATTCATTGGTTTTGTCGTAAAACATCGTATGCAATACTGTGAATAGCTTAGTGCAGGTGAGACTCCATTTGCTGCCATATGCCCCCTTCACATATTAGGGTACAGAGTTTTACATACGAGGCTAATAATTTTCAGCAGAGTCCATGCTTTGAATCTACTGAAACTTTTGTTCCCTTTTTTCTAGGGAAGATGCACCTTCCCCTGTCCCCCATGGATGCTGCAGGTCTCCCTTTAGGATAAACAGCCCCTCAGGGTCTCTGTTTCAGGAAATGAAAAGGGTTGGAAAGTTATCCTTGAAATCACCCGCTATTATTCAAACTGAATGCCAACATAAATGAGAAGCAAGTAATAAGATAATTAGCAGCTTTGGGAGAAAACTCTTATGCCTTTAACAGTAAACACATTTAGGACATACGTTTTTGACATGCTATATCCTAGGTTCAGTCCCCAGAAATGGGACCTACAACCCGCCAAAAAAGCAAAGAAAAAAAAAAGAGGAAGTGCTTTAGGGAAATAGCATAAAAGCTAAAAACTAAAGCAGATGCTTTATGCTGGTTTGTGTATTAAGTTCTGTCAGGAGAGAGAAAGATTACAAATAGCTTCATTCTTGTTTAAATGTCCAGTCAAATCTATTTTTCAGTGTTATATGCAACATCTGGATAACTTTGCTGACAGACTAGTTTGCATAGATAGCTGTATTGCTATCAGTAAGCTGTGTATATGACAGCTTCTTATTGCTTCTGTGATGGTTAAGCATGAACTGCATGATTGCACTAATCAGAGCAGAGTTAGACTAAACTGAACATTTGCATAGTTATTAAAAATGCTACAGTTTTGCTCTGGATGCTACAGTACGGAGCTTATAAAACAAACAAATTATGTACTTAAGTTAATATTGTGGAAATATTTCTATTAGCTTACAATATATAATGCTATTCTTCCACAAGATATTAATATTCCTGAACCTCTTCCCCCCACAATCTTATGTACAGCATTTTTTTTGTCAGTGCATACTTCCATCTAGCAGAAAAATATCTAAATGTTTATGTCACGCCTGAGTTAACCGTAGCAGCAAGTCTGCCTCCTGGACTCTGTATGCATTGCTTTGAACAAGCYGGGATGACTTCCTTTCTCCAGGTTGCTCCTCAGCTTCGAGGATCGGCTGCTCCCTCTGAAGGCAGCATTCTCGCCGCCGCAGACACACAGAGCAGCACGGATGACACCTGGTGACTCRTTACATTTCAAACTTCCCTATTTGCACCTGATTTCTCACTGCATAAGCTACTGCTGCCCTTTTAAAAGTTGCTGAGAAGAAAAAAAAAATGGTGCTTAGGGTCTTGGCTAATTGTGRCAGAGTCTAAATTGCAACGGCACAAAGTTATAGGCATGTGCCTGAATGCTGGCTGCTTGGACCTCTCAGGACTCTGGATCAAAGGCCYTTGCATGGCTCATGCTTTGCTCTGGCCCCCAGCTCCTGCTGAAAAAGAGGAGTTTTGAAAGCTCAGGAACYGGATGCTGGATAGGCTTCAGTAGCGAATTTAACAGTTCACCTCACCTCATTTAAATGAGCACAATTTCCATGCCTGATGCAGTTAGAAGCTTTGAATTTCAGTTTTTACTATATGTTCCACTTTTCTACAACAGAGATCAAAATGTCCACCCACTTTAAAGTCTTTTGCAGTGTCACAGCAATAGAACAGACTTCAGTGCAACTGAGTTAGAGACAGTGCATAGCTGGTACTCGAATGTTTTTTGACTCCTATCTCATGTGTGCAAGCATAGCTGACATCTATGAGAGCCCAGAGGAGCAGGACATCTCATCTACTTCCTTCTGCAGCCCGGCCCTTTTCCCATGTACATCCTCAGCTAAAACTAACATCCCAAGTACAGAATAATCCCGTTCAAGTAGTTGGCCAAGTCTGTAAATATTATAAATACTAAGTGCAAGGCTGGCTGTCAGTATGGTTTAATATGCCTATGTTCATTTAACCTGCATGGAAAAAAAATCAAAAACCAAAACAGAATTGCTTGAGATAGCTTGTTTTAAGTAGATGCTAAAGGGTTGATAAGTGGCAATACTAGTATTGTTTAACAGAATTCTTCTAATTTACTCTGGTGTTTTTGACCAGAAAGGGCAGCATCAGGCAATATAGAAGAAAAAGAAATTTCTGGTGGGAGTACAGACATACTCTTGCCAAAGTCGTTGGTGGCAGCCTAGTTGCCTCTGGCCCCAGAGATTTGAATTCTGAGACGCAGTAGGCCCTTCTAATACTGTTATTCAGAAAAAACAGCCTGAATCATCACAAGTTCCCCTTCTTGCCTCGCATGAGGWGTGCACAGAAGTAGCAGCTGAAAGGCAGACATAGCAAGAAGACAGTAAGCAGGAAGGAGTGAGTGAAGCTTTTTCCCCTGTAAGCTTTATTCCCCTTGCAAAATGACTCATATTTTTCCAAGGAAGGTCTCTCATTTCCAAGAAAAAAAATGAGAGACACCGGTGGTCAGCTAGGCCACCAGGGTATGAAGAGAGGATGCTCAGAGCACCACAAGCCGGAATGATATCCTGGGAGACTTGTGAAATGCCGCCCCCAGAGAGAAGGGGCAGTGGGGAGCAGAAAATGTGCACAGGACAAACTGATGCAAGGACAGAGAGGCAGTCAGCTCTGCAACTCTAACACTTGGTCATAATGAGGTCAGAACAAAAYTCCCACACATGCTCACACATTGACAAATTACTAAATTGCCATACTTACGAGGTTCAGAAGGAATACTGCAAATGTCAAAAATTAGGGTATCTTTAATCCGTTTTAGAATATCAAAATTTTCAACATAAAATATCATCTCATGCTTCCCACTAATCTCTTCAAGCTGAGTTTTGTTTGCATTAAAAACTCCAACAGAATAGATAATAATGCCTTTCTCTCGGAGTGCTGCGGCAGGGGCTTTAACATCATCCTGTGCTTCCCCATCTGTGATCAGGATGAGAATTTTTTTAACCTGGGGACGTGAACCAGTACTAGCTTGAAAATATTTAGGCATGAATTTCAGTGCTTGTCCTGTCAAAGTAGTGGATTGAAGGGGAGATATCCTGTCAATAGCTCTGAAGAGCTCTCTTTTGGAGGAGTAGGTATTAAGCTGGAACTCTTCCTTTGGTTCRTGGCTGAACTGGACAACGCCAATCTGTACTTTGTCTGCACCAATATCTGTTCTGTTCACTAGCCCTCTCATGAAGGTTTTCATTTTCAGAAAATTTGTATCTCCAATACTTGCAGAACTGTCCACCAAAAACATGATATCAGCTTCCATTTCCTTGCAGGCTGTCAAGAAAAAAAAATAAAAAGTCTTTCAACTTGAGCTTTACGTTTTTTTGAGGCAAAAAATAAACATGATAGAATAACCTCAGAAGAGGAAAGAAAGAAAAATAAAATCAGTATAACCCTTTTCAAACTTTAGCTTTTAATAGCTCATTGTTACATTATGATTGTGACTAAAATACTTTACCCCCTCAGATCTAACATAGGGTAATATTAACATCATCATTTGCAATTTCATCAGTCAGTATTAAATCCCACAGCCAAGCAACTGAACAATAACAGGGGTTTTAGAAAATAAAAATCTAAAGCCTGCTGCTGGCCAAGTTTTGAAGCCTACAAAACCTGAACATTTTCCCTTCACTTCAGTGAGAGAGGACATGGGAACTTTGCTCAGCAACTTGTATATCTGCCCTACAGGAAGAGGTGACCCAATCAACAGATGGCTACACATGCAGAGCCTGCATGCTGCCATGCCACGTTTCAACACATTTTTTTTTCATTCATGTTTTATAGAGCTGCTAGAAATAAAATGGGAGTGGGGATATTTGTGCAAAGCAGGCTTTTACTTGTTTCCTGATCAATGCTGGCCAAAAAGTCACTGAAAAAGATAAAATACAAGTAAACYACCAGTTGGAGAAAACTTGTTTCTACATCATTACTTTAAACTTGGAAAACACTTTATTTGGACTTCAGTTCATCTCAACTCTAAAATATTTTTTTGAGAGATTTGGTATACCTGTCTATGCCCRATAAAAGGGGCTGGTTTGTTTGTGATAGGGAAAACAGCATGCTCAATAGACAGCTTTAGGAAAGATATGTTCAAAATTAGATACATTTACAGGCTAGGTGTTCAAGAGTGATTTGGAGTGTCTTTTACATTGTTAGTTCAGACAGAGGAATATGACAAACAGGCAAGACGTGCTTGGTGTTTYAGGAAATAAAACTTTTCATGGTATCTGCCAATACTTAAGGTACACAGAAATCACTATCAGTCTCTGAAAACTTCAGCTGACACACGACATTGTTCAAGCTAGGAGAAGATATCATAAGTTATTCAGGAAATAATTTGTCTATCAAATTAAAAGCCATCTATTTGTTTCCTGTCTTCTCAGGAGAAAGTGAAAGCRTGGTCTTACCTTCTTTGGTACAGATCTCTTGGATAACTTCATTTTTTATGTCCCTCAGTAAGTCAAAATTGTGTACAAAATACACYCTCTTTTCTGCTCCTGCAATCTCATAAAGCTGTGTTTTATTAGCTTCTCTTACACCAATGGCATAAATGTTAATCTGGTCTTCCCTGAGTTCCATAGCTGGTTCCTTCACACTGTCCTGCGACTYCCCGTCCGTGAGAACCACCAGATGGTAGGATATTGTAACTCCACGCTGCTTCCTGGCCTTTTCAAACAACGGCTTCATGTAAGCTAGAGCTTCCCCCGTACTGGTATTTCCACCTATTTGCCGGACATTTTCAATGGCTTTCATTAAATCACTCGTTGTCTTGTATTTATTAATTTCAAATTCCAGTTCTTTGATGTGTGAGAACTGCACAAGTCCAAATCGAACTCTATTCAGTCCTACGCTAAAGTGCCTAATCACTTCTTTCAAAAAATTCTTCATGTCCAAGAAGTCTGAATAGTCAAGACTCCATGAACCATCAAYGAGAAAATAAATATCAGCTTCTTCTGTTTCCTTGCATCCTACATCAAACGAGAAATTCTGTTACTTCGCTGTTGAATGCATGAACAAACATCTATTTCCCTCCCCTTCCTAATATGTAAGTAAATGGATAAACTCTCTATCTGGGAAAAGAAATAATTGGCAAACTTACCTGCCAGGTGTCTGAAGCAGGGCAGTAAGAAACGGAGCATCATTTACCCATGACTATATCACTGCTTTCCCCACAGAAAACAAAACCAAAAGCTTAGAGTTTTCAGCCACATCTGAAATGCTTTTAAAGCAACCACTTCTAGTATTTCCTAGACTTTTCAATAAGACTTTTATCAGCCATCAGAATTCATCATGCATCTTTCCATAGCCATATTAAACACTTAATCAGTATGATTAATTTTACTATTTAATAAGGTTCCATGGACCAGCTGCAGTCCACTTAATGGTCAGATAGACCACAGCTGGAAAACAGACTTAGTGCTATTAGGCACAAACCCATTGGCAATTTAAATTAAAATGTTTAAGGCTGCTCTGTTGTTATTGTTATTAATATTAGTTTTACTATTATTTCTACACTGGTCTGAAAATTTCAGCCACTTCATTTTGCCAGGACATTCACCCTTAAGATCTGCTTAAGATGGCTTAAGATGGCTTAAGATCTGCCAAAAAAACATAATGTGCACATTCTACCTTGTTTTCTAGGGCAGACTGACTGGAAAGTTAACATCTCTACAGAAATCTCATGCAGATGCATCATCTTCCAACAGATCAAGCTCTAATGGTGCCTCAGGAGGTTTATAACTTACTGCCTAACAAGGCAGTTGACATTTCTGCCAGCATTAGTCCTTCTTATTAAATAATGGTATAAATAAACGAGCTTTTAATACGACTGAAATTTAGCAGTATGCTAAAAAGTAAATTGTGAATTTCCTTTCATTTTTAAATACACATTTCTCTTATCAAAAGTTCAGGATTTGAGAAACCTCAGTCATAGTTCATGATAGTCTTCAGTTAAAACCTCTTGACCTGGAGAGAACCGAAGTTATTTGGAAAGCTTTACCTGTTTTGAGAGTCAATTTTTTTTCAGACTGGACATAGAGATTGTTTTGTATTTGATTCAAGATCTTCTTTTGAAAAAAATCATGCTGGTTTTGCAGATCCGAAAATGTCTTGAGACTGGTAACATAYTGCTCTTGAGGATACGAGGCAATCTGGACCAGCTGTTGGTCAGAAGCMCTTTCAATGCCTATGGCAAACAACGCCACCCCTCTTCTGCGCAGAAGAGCAGCAGCATCGCTCACGTTGTCTTGAGAGAGTCTGTGAGTAACCAGAACAGCTATTTGCTCTACCCCTTGCTTCCTCCTACTCCCAGCACGTTCACTAAAGAGTTTTAGCCTCGTGGTATTAATAGCTGCACCGGTGTTGGCTTCTCCCGGCTCAGCAGGAAGGTCCTGTATTTTCTGCAGAAATTCAGTTTTGTGCAAGTCTGTGTTCAGACGAAATATCACTTCTTGCGTATCAGTGTATGTCATCAGGCCAATTCTTATGCATTTCTGCTTCACATCAAAAAAGCGTATTAGGTTTTGCAGGAATTTTTTTAGATCTTCAAAGTTTGACTTCGATGTACCACGATCAACTATGAACACAATGTCAGCAACTAAGTCTCTATCACATGCTKTGTTGGAAAAAGGATGAAAAGAAAGCAATGTTAGTGGCTACCTTCTAGGCTGTTTCTATAATTAACTAACTATGGACTGTTCTGTTTTCTCAAAGACAAGGTTTTCTTCTTTATTTTAAAGTAAAACAGGTTTGTCAAAATTAATTTTCAGCCAAAGTTGACAAATTGCAGAAAAATGAAGAACCTCATTTTAAGTTGAAATAAATTACACCATTACTTAATACRTTAACATAAAAAAATCTAGGGGATACTTCATGCAATAATCGCAGAAATATTTATGGTTTTTGTCTGAAGCATGTTCTTGTAAGCTTCAATTCTTTCTTACATTTTCTGGTGTGCTGATCTAGAAGACATACCCTTAGGGATTGGGTTGGACAATGCATATTAAAATCTTTTTTCAAATATGGATTTATTTTTAAATTTCTTGATGACTCATCTAGTACATTATAAAAAATATCCCTATACACAAGCCAGTTTTCAACGCTACATGAAAAGTATGAGTTTCTCAACTGCACCCTTATGGATTGGATAATGGAGAGTCTAATAAAATTCTTTTAATTCATACTCGCTGAAGGTCTTCAAAAACTATTCATTAAAATGCTAACTGTAGAGAGTCSATAGCCTCATGAAAAGCTGTATTTCATAAAAAGACACTTGTTGTATCAATCAATAATGCATAAATGCAGTGATTATTTAGAATTATACTGGGTGCCTGTAAAGGATAAAAGGACTATCATGAAAAAATAGCAATCTAAAATTCAGCTAATTACTGCCACRATGATGCCTTCCCTGCTTTCTGTCAGCCAGCATATGATAACTGTGACTTTTCCATAAACATTAACTTTATAATAAAGTATTGAGAAACATTCTTTGGCTCATGGCTTCTGGTGCTTTACAAGTGCTTCGTGGACACCCTGAATTAGACACATTTTGAGGGATTTCCTGAGACTACAGAGGACTGGATTCAGCATCCTGGCTGCTCAAGTGTGTGTGATCCTGTTGCACCATAGTCCAGTTTAATTTTATGAATYAGTGGTTTTCTACTGAAAATGAACAAAAGGAAAGTATTATCTTCCCATTTTGTCAATGGGAAAATGAAAGCTCAGAAACTGATTCCTGGAGGCCTGARAGCTGGAGAGAAGCCTTCCAACTTGTGTCTCTTGCTCATTTGGTCTACCTAACACAGGCTCACTCTGCTTCCCAACAAACAGAAATATCAGCAAAATTCCCACCTTGTTTCTTATGCTTCTTCAAAATTGCTAAAACAGCAAAATCATTAGGAAGTTTACAGATTAAGCTGTGCCCTTTCTGATACACTTATGAGTCAGTGGTAATTATAACAACTACAGAAATACCTTTAGGAGTAGAGGCAAAATTCTTGAGATGTCAGCTTGTGTTTAGGGGAAAGGGTGTCAGTTCACGAGCAAAGAAGAGCAGTTCTATTTATTTTCATGATCTTAGCAGTTGTACTTATTTATTTTAATTGCCACTCTTTTTCTGTTGCTCCCATTACGATATTTTTTTATCTGATAATGGGAGTTCAGAAGGATACCTTACAACAGCTGTGTGCAAAAACCCAGYGCTGATCCTAGGTTTGCTAGGTTTACTTAGTGCAGTAAGTTGGGCCATATACCACAGACCGTCCCACAGACGGGTACTGAAACTCAAGCTGCATGTCTGAAAGAAAATAAGAATCCCTCCCCTTGTGGGACTTCTTGGTCTCCATCCTTTTTAGTGTGAAAAAGTACAAGCATATCACACACACACGAAAAAGCACCAAGTTTTCAAAATATTACCGTGAAGTGCAGCATTTCTTGGACATAAGAGTGTGTCCATTTTATCTATATTCCCAGTTCACTATTTTAAAATATGCTAAGGATGGTCAGAGCTTTTCCTTACCTTCTGCTTCTGCTGTGTCCCTATGCATTTGGAATCCTGCAATCATGTTGGAGACGTTTTGAGAAAACATAGGGAGTTCCCATTCCTTAGGAAAATAATAAGAGAAGGACTGTGTGGCAACCGAGTTCAGTTGTTTTTTCACAGCTTCATGTATCCCCAGTGCTATCACTTTTACTCCACTGTCTTGTAACATTTTGGCTGGCTCTTCCACATCATCACTAGAAGGCAATGTAGACAGAACCACTAAAACCTGATTTCTGTCTGCTCCGTCAGCTGATTTTTTGAAATACCTCTCATGAACGTGACGGAGCGCTTTGCCAGTTTTCACCGGTCCACCTTTCAACTTTTGCAGCTCTTGCAAATGCATCAGCATATTCTTCTTTGTTTTATACTTGTCTAGTGTAAATTCTTCATACACATCATCATCATCATCATACTGGACAATTGCAAAACGGGATTGGCTAGACTCCAATGGTAGATAGTACATCAGTTTGCTAATGAAGTCTCTAATGTATGGAAATGGGTAATATTCTGGGCCTTGCTGGCCAGCAAGCAACAGGACAATATCCGCAGTATCTGTAGAGGAGGCAAAAAGATTGAATTAATGATTTTTAACTAAGTTTTCAGATTTAGMATGAACACAATGTTAAGGCAATAAAGCAGCATAGTACTCACTTAGCAGGAGTCCAAGAACAGAAATAGAAAATCTGAAASAGTTTCTGTAAAATCTACTTAGTTTTTACTTTTTTAAAGCCTTTTAACTGTCTTTTCACTGTTAAATAACATTTGTCTAATGGTGTTCTAAATAAATACTAATATGCACAAAACATGAAATTCCTGCAGACTTCGAAAGGAGCTGTCACATTCATGACTTCTCAAGAACAGGTTGTATTTTTGTTTTGAGAAAACACTCRGGCCTATCACTCCTTTTCAAGAAAAGGAATTCTTTATATCATCCTTGGTAAAGAAAATGCATTAAAGTATTCAATTTCTTTCAATATTTCACTACTTGGAAGCAATTTCTTTTGTGCATCTTCCTTGAGTTACAAATATCATGGGCCTGGATTCAATTCATTATGTTTTATAATCCAGCACCAGAGTTCTGCTCCAGCTGACTAACTACTCACAGATCCTTTTATACCAGTTGTTATGGAAGAAGATACAAACAACAATATTTTTAAAAGATTGCAACAAGGCCACAGAATCCATCATCTGGCATTTGATGGATCCAAAACTGATTTCAGCATCAATTCTGCCACATGCGCACCCTATAGCAGCTCTTTCACACAAGGTGGGAAAACAGCTTCTATCTATCTATCTAAAGTCCTATCTAGATTTARTGAAGTTACAAACAGCTAAAAAACAATATTTATTTTCTCTTGCTACCGGTCCCAATGAGAGTGTAGGCAGTTGGATGGAAAAATCTACCAAACAGTAGCTCCGTGAGATGCAGAAGCTACACTGTCCCCAAGCAGCACAACCACGCTGGGCATGGCTGGAGATGTGGCACTGAAGTGGGAGATAACACCACTTCTGGTTTTTCTCTTTTTCTCCTGTAACAAACCGTAACTCTTCTTCTTCTCTTCCTAGGGTWTCCCGGATAGTAGAATAATGTTTATTCCATGGAATAAAGCAGGATTTAGGGCTCTCTAACTGAAAAAAATATGTTTTCAAAAAGTAACCAAAAGTTGCCATTATCTCTGAGSAACATCATCTAATTCCCTGCAATTGCATTCATCCTGAAGCACCCTAATAGTGTAACCATGTAAGCTATCATGTCAGAGCTAGAGATAGGAATCAGAGAAGGTTTATAGGCAACCTTAAATTGAGTATTTCCCAAAACTATTYGCTTTTGTAAGCAAAATAACTATTTTAGTATCTACTTTTAAATATCAAATGTGAACATTCTAAACTGTCCTGGCATCTGTAARAAGTTCCCTTTACCAGCAATGCTCCAGCACAGAAATTTACTGTGCCTCTCAAGAGCCTCTGAAAAACCTGTTGACTCGCCTACAGCTCTCACTGAGGATGTGGATATGGAAGAAACACTGCTTGCACYGAAGCTGCAGCACAGAGTCAACTGCATAAACCAAAAACTATAGCTCAGAGACACAACGCAAACACTGGAAATCCAAGTGGAGTCTAAAGAGGAGGAGATGATGAGTAACGAAAAGCAGTCTTCCCATTTTGTCTGCCACAGAGCTAATGCCTTAATCCAGCTGAATGATAAGGAGACTTCTTCAAGAACGAGCTCACCGGTGAAGCTGCACTCCCTCCCTTTCTCTCCTTTCCCACCTACCCATCTGTGTAGCTGCGTGATACGCACATGACAGATTATACATACACCACTAACCTAGTATTCAGAACCTGATATCTAGCTGCAAGTCCAGAAGAAATATTTGTTAACTTATTTTGTGTTTTTGATGGTACACGAAAGATATCTTAACATTTGGAAATAGACTGCAATAGAATCCAACTTTTCTGTGGGATCTTTTTTGTTACAGTGCTGGAAACGATCATCACGACCTATGGCAAAGAGATGACATGCAGTAGCACAGCTTACCTTCTTGCACAGCTGTGTCAGAGAAATCAATTAGGTCTGTTCTCATCAAGTCACTGACTTTAACTTGGATAATATCAGCAATGATCTGGGGCATATTTTGCGAGAATTTAGGCAGCTCCTCTATCRCTGGATTTTTGTAATGAAATGGCGGGGTGGCAATCTCAAAAAGTTCAYTGTGCAGAGCTTCTTTTGTCCCAATAGCTATTATCTTTACTCCAAGACTCTGTAAATATGTGGAAATATCTTCTACATCATCTTCTGAAGGTGCCGATGTCAAAACCACTATGATTTTTTGCTTTTCTTTTCCATTAGTTGACTTCTGGAATAATGTCTCATATGCCGCAGCGAGGGCAGCTCCAGTTTTTACTGCGCTCCCGCCAGTGAATGTAAAGTTCTTCTTGATATGGTTCACCATGGCGCTCTTTGTTCGGTAAGTGTCCAGCATGAATTCAACGGAGATTTCATCRCTGTACTGAGCAAGTGCCAGGCGAAACTGGTTAGGCCCTGTTGGGAGGCTGTTGATCATCTGGATCATGAATTTTTTCACGTAGGGGAGAGATGAAGACTCCATAGCTTCAGAGCTGTCAACTAAGAGGACGATATCTGCAGGGACTGAAACAGAGAATTTACTTTGTCTTCGGTACCRCTCCTGCTGGGGAGCAAGGCCAGCGCCCCCGAGCCAGCCCTGGGGTCCGCTCCCACATGCCACACACAGGGCTGGGGAGTTGGGAGCTCCTCCGCGGAGCTGCGCGCCCTCGCRCTGGGGGCCACGTCACGCAAGAGCTCCCGGGTTGTGTGTCCTCTGGTGCCTCATGCAAAGCCAGATCCTCCAACATGTCTTACACATACCTTTGCTTTGAGCGATACCCCCACCCCGACCCCACGCCAAGCCTCTCACATCTCCTCCATCTTCCATTACTATGTTGCCAGTCTCCAAACTCAGCTTCAGCTAGTGTGCATGCATGCAAGCATCTTTAAACTCTCAGGCTTTGAATCAGGATTTAATACAAAAATGGCAAGTAACATTTTTCTTCCCATTAACAATTGCATTAAAAACGAGGTAATAAAATACCGAAGTTCTGGGTCATGGACGTGTGGGTCCCAACAAGGAAGAAGAACAAAGCCAGCAGCATCTTCATCTCCAGGCAGAGTTCCCCTAGTATTTCTTCAGAGGGAAGTGAAAAAAAGGCCATAGTCAGAAAGTTGAAGAATTTTTTTTTTTTTTTTTTTTTTATCATGTATCTGAATCAGGAAAAAGGCAGAATTAATGAAGTCTAGATATATCCTGCTCTAGTTTGTTTCTTTTAATTTAGAGCAAACTAGAGAGCACTTAATTAACTGTCTACTAATAAAACAGTAATTATTGCTACAAAAAAAATGAAGTGTATTTTGAATAGCTATTAAGCCACAGCGAACAGATGTGCCTATGATTTCAGCAAGGTTGGGTATCTCACAGTTAAATATTACTATTCCCCATGACAGGTTTTACCTTCATTTGTTTCCTAAAGTAATTGTGGTGTGGAGTTTTTTACACAAATATTAAGACATGATCCAACTTCCGCTCATTTTAGTGGGAGCAAGACCACACTCTGAGGCTTGACTCTTGCCAGCATATTTTAGCTGATATTCAATGTGCTAATCTTGCCAAGGGAAAAGCAGGTTCTTTCTRGCTGGATGTTAGGGTTGCTGACCGGCCGCATCAGTGCCAAAAGAGCAATGCCCATGAAAACATAGGAACATTTCACGGACCTGTTTATATCAAATATCAAAGAATCAAGTGCAAAATGTTCATGAAAATGAACTCATGTCTAAAGGGGTCATTGCTCTCCAGAGCACGGCTCCTGCTCTCAATAGCCACGGTGGACAGGCAAATAATCAGGACTGGTCAGAGGTCCAGATTTTTCTTCACTGTTTTGTTCTGGGTGATGCACAAGTCAACGTGGCACAGCGTGATGTGAGGTTTTGAAGAACTTTTTTCTTTCTCTCAGGAAGGAGGGAATGAGCTGAGCTGGTGGGCTAATAACAAATGCYTGATTTGACTTCAGCCTGAGAGTGGTGTTGGGTGCTGGTCTTTCGGGGCTGTGGGGACTGATGGCAGAGACTTTTGAACGAAACTCCTCAGCCCAAACAAGGTCCCACCTGGCACACACGAAAGACACCCCCCCCCCAGCTAGGCAAAGCCTACCCTCTCAGCCCCTCCTCAGTCTACAAGAGCTTTCCACCTTTAATGCTTCAGCACTTCTTGGAAATACCACCTTCACGTCAAAAAGTGATGGAAATACTTGCTTTTTGCTTCAGGTGCTTTGCATCAAACCAGAGGGGGCAGGCATATGGCCAGGATTATGCTCAAGGCAAAGGACCCCTTGCTTTGGATGTCAGGTGCTGGTGTGGTCCTTCACAGCAGCAGAAAACAGCGTTACACGCTGTGCACACACATAACGTGACACTCATTTTGAAAAGACCTGGGATTGCCTTCTTAGGGCAAAGATGCTGACGTCACTGAAAATGATACGACCAGTTCTTCCCAGCAAGGATGTAACCAAACGGGATACATTTGCAAAAACTATTGGTTTAATTATGTCTACACATATTAGAGCACCTAAACTATTTCACGAAAGCTTAAAAGTGAGATCATACTCCTTCATGTCTAATAAAAGATATCTATCTTTGTCTTGCAAATGCTTAAATCATCAAGCTAAACAGAACAATTRATCTAGGTACAAAATTTATCATTCATGAAGTTTAGTGTGTTAAGAAAATATGTTTATTTTAAATGAGAGGGAGAAGCAATTGTTTTTATTTGGCACCATTCAGATTTCATAGTTTATTTTTAAAATTTTGAAAGCTTTAAAACTATGCTTTTATCACTGTTATTTTGTTTTTGGTGGGTAAGATGAATCACTAACTACAGTAAATTAGTGAAAAAACTGGATGTGTACTTGATGGTTTAAGTTTGATATACAGCACAGTAGTGAAGSACTTTGCAAGCCAAGAAGGATTATAAAGTTCTTGTTCGTATTATCATTTGGCTTTCACTTCATCCCTCAAAGAACTGGATCCTAAAAAATACAGGCTGAACACATCACTAAAAAAGAATATTTAAAATACTTGAATTGATCTAAATTTTGTCTCTCTAGACAACCATATTTTTATATTTAGTTGCTATTTTTTTCATTTTTAATATTTTTATTTGAATTGAGAATCCCTAACAGATGGAGACCTGTGTGTGCACCGTGAGTAATTCGTTGTTTGCTATATACAACACATTTCCAATGAAAGGTTGAAATGTCTGGCACGCTTTTCTGAGCACTTCCAAGAAGTTCAGATCAGGGCTCTCTGTCTCCTGGTCTCCAGCTTGTGAAAAAGTTTAAATCCTACTCTGGTGAAATGCACCCAGCAGCAGCAGATCGTTTCACCATATCGAAATGAATTACGGCGGAGGAAACCATAAGGAGGGGAAGTGCATCAGGCAAAGCAACCTGGATCATTCAACAGACCGCATTCATTCAAACAGGACACGCTGTAAGACAGTCAAATGCAAAAATGGACAAGCAAAAAAGCCTGCAGAGCAAAAGCCGTAACAGCAGGTCCTTAAAACTAATGAGCTCTGATTTCACGTGACAGTATCCTTCCGATGTCTATTAGGAAAAGACATTTGGGGCCTCTTCACTGAAATAAAAAATATGATGGGTATCTTTGGAAATAGATAGCTTAACTGCTGCAAATAAGCTTGCTTTCTTGTTAGGACCAAATGCTCTGGTCCAAACCTGTCTGGAGGCCAGATTTCTAGCCAAAAAAAGAGAGCAACCCAGTATAAGAGGTCCAGGGTTATTCCCACCAGTAAATGCAACAGCTGTATCACACGTCCTCACATGTCTGCAGCAAACTGAACCGGGGAGTACATTTGCTCCAGAGTGCCAGGAACTCAAAAAGCCAAGGCTTTTGGGGCAGCACTCTGGGCAAGTTTGCCTGATGGGCTAAAAACAACCAACCCCGGTTTCCTCGGCCAGAGAAGTTGGGGGCACCATCCATGCGGCCCAAGGGCCAACACCTCCGGAGCAGTCCGCTGTACTGAGTTAGCACAGCCCCAGCGAAGCAGGGGGCAGAGCTGCTGTACCGCAGCCCTCACCAGTAGGAAGGACTGCCAGAGCACCGCATGCGCGGAGGACAGCGGTGCGATCGACTGGACAGCCTGAGCGGTTAGAGAACACTAAAAACGCCCGTGTCATCAAAATAATCACACATCTGCTTTTGTGAGACGTTCTGCAGTTTTCACAGTACTTGCTATGGTAACGATGTTTAGATGGTTTCATAGCACTGTATCGGACAAGTTTTCAGACGTTATTATAGAGGTTCAATAAATCCTAGGAATTAAATTAAATTAATTCAATTAAATTGAAATTCAAGGAACTTACAGAATTGCCACCTAGTCACAACACAGCCTCACAGCTTAATTCGACAGCAAGCACAGAGCCACACTGGTCACCTTAGTCTAATGATACTTTCTAACTCTTTACAGATGAATGGGGAGATTGCATTTCTCCTCCATAAATGGCTGCCCTGAATGCTAATGATTGCATGAGATGCTATCCAGAAGGTACTGAGCTGTCAACTTGTTACATAATGATTAAATCAGCCACACATCTGTCACTGCAGAAATTAAGCCAATTTTGAAACAATTCACRAATGAAACAGATATGTTGATACTAGCCTAGCTCCGGTGGCCATTACAATTATTTAGATGTTCATCCAATGTTGATAAAATGTCCATGGGAGTTAGATATATATAGCTATGCTACTTCACCAGTCTAATCAGTGTAATTATAACAGCCTATTTCCCCTGAGACCTGAACTATAATTCATACCACTGCTTCTTCATCCACTGATAGGAGCATAGCTAGAACTGATAAACAAAAAGATACTGTTTTTTAAGAGATTTATTTTACTTCCTGCAACTTCCCAGCTGCTGTTTTCCACTTGCCAAAGGCAACAGGGTCAGAGGGAGCTGCTGCCTTATGCAGTACTGCCAAAGTCCCTCTGACACCAAAGATCAAGACAAAACTGATATTCAGCAGTAGACAAGCTACTGAGCTACAGTACAAGCTCTGCGTTAGAAAGAGTTAACATCAGTCTATAGAAGGCTCTRATAAATTCTTAAGACTTGGCAACCTAGAGATCAAGATGTCTATTACTAGAAAAAGATCCCAGCTGGCCATGCTTGGCAGTCAACGTGGAAAAGTAATAGACTTCATTTCTCTTGAGTAATCATCACTGATAATTGAATTTTAAAAAACTTCATATATCGGGAGGTTCTGCCAGTCAACCTTAACTGGATGGAGAAATCAGCCTGGATAGGGACACCAAGATGAGAGGTAGAAGAGAAATAACTGAACATAAGAAAAACTCCTTTCTCTAGTTACATATCTCATACGATCTTCTTTTTCATAAAGACTCTCTTTCTCTCTTTTTTTGTCCCTTTCAAAATTGTCTGGACCTCATAAAAATAGTGAAGTAGAAAAAGGCAGAGAGAACTTAGAAACTAAACAAAAGCCAGTTTTAATTCAGGCCATAAAAAAAAAAAAAAAAAAAAAGGCATTCTTTTTTGTTTGTATCCTTTCCTCTTTATTTTCTAACTCTATCTTTTGCTTACTCACCACCGAACATAAATATGATTTACTTACACTGTTAGCCATTTATAACTTGGATTTGGCTATGAAAAAGTTACAAAGTAATCTTCTGCGAGGCAGACAGAATTCATTGCTCACTGGACACCACAAGCTGAATAATAACCTGAATATTGTTATTTGAAATTAAAGTGCCATGGGTATAAGTCTATGATGCAATAYTCTAATATTTTAATATTCTTCAGGTACTCATTTACATAAGTTTGTACTGTTTTGTTTGTGTGTATAAATGTGCTCCAACTATACAGATTTACACTATCAGCTCTACAGTCATATCAAAAGAGAGATCAGATTCACACCTATAGATGAGTTATTCAGCCCTCATATAGTTTGAGCATGACTCAAAGATCTTGATYCCTCAGACAGTTTTTCCCTTGACCTTCTCACTTGCATTCAAGCTACAAATATATTTGAATTTAGAAATATTTTGCATCATCCTAGAGCACATAGGCAAACTTTCAGAGGCAATACACTTTTTTTCTTAAAGCCCATTTGGTAGCCCTCCTTAGCCTAACACTGCTTTCCTCTCTGCCACCATTTTCCATCACCTGATGATACCTTCCTGCAATGTAGAGAAGGGAGTGGTCAGTGTCAGCTCATTTTCCCCATGCCCTGTTGAGATAGATATGGTWCAAGTGATTTCACTTTGGTTGAGGCTATTTCTCTAAAAACACACAACAGAAGACTGCCTTTAGTACCTCAGATAACACTTTTGGTGCTAGRTCAACAAAGCAACTTCCTTCATCACCGCTGCATCTGAAGAGCCATGTCTCATCAGCATCTAATCCTATGAGAAGAAAAAAAAAAGAAAGATATTTATYTTAAAGCCAAAATACGGGACACATRGCAGCTCTTATTTTACGGATTAGGTAACAGGACAATGAATAGGGGGGAAATCCCAGAGGATCTTATCTGCTCACTTTAACCTGAAAYCCCACCAGCCCTTTAAGATAGAAAAGAGAGAGCAATGATTCRGGAACTGAATGGCCAGTGCAGTTATCAGCTGGTACAAGGGCATTTCAGCATATTTGTCATAGGGCCTGGAAGACATTCTGCTTTTGATGAGGCTGCTAGTCTGAACGGGGACCCCAAGGGGCACCTCAGCATGTGCGCAGTGTGTGCCCTGGCAGCAAACTTTAATTCAGAGGAGCAGTTTTTTATCTGCAATTCTTGTCACCTGAAAGGCACCCCAACAAAAGGAGCACATGCAGTACTTTTTCACTGTGCATCTCCTTGGCAATACAGCCAAGAGGGTTCAGAGGCTTTTCTCATCCCAAGATAGCTTGATATCCAAAGATAGTTATTAATTTTTTGGTTAAATACTCAACAGTTCTTCCTCATGAATAGCTGTGACAGCGAAAAGTCTCAGCCAACATGCATTAAAATTGTATTTGTGAAATAGCCTTCTCTGTTCTGTTCTTCACCTTTCCTTCTCAGTGATTCCATCTGGGCAGCCAGAGAGCAAAATATGACACTGTGGAGAAAGCAAAGGTGCCACAGGCTTGAAGAGGAGGATAGTGTCCCCATAGGCACTGCAAATGGCACATGCCAATGCCAAGGGTTGGCCTGGAGAAAGAACAATGTAAAAGAAGACATAGAAGAAGGCTTTCCATCTTGCAACTTGTGCAACTTCATGTACAGATGGTCTTAATTCCTGATGTCCCTTCACGAACAATCAGTGATTGATGTGACAAAAATGTGAAAGTGTTAGTGAAGTTTGGTTGCCAGCTAACAGGCTTTTTGAAAACAAAAATAAATGATAGAAATCCTTTCCAATCCTTCATAGAAAATCCTTTAAACATTTCTCACAGCCTCTGGCTCTGATCTGTCTATTCCTGTAAATGCCCTGTTTATGGATCTACTGCACTTCAGCAGCTCTGCAGCCTCCCAGCTCACAGCTGCCTGTGCACAGGGCCAGCACTGGTGCCAGTAGCTCTCTAACCCTGAATCAGGCTCCTGGGAAATCAGCTGATGTGCAAGGAACTGCTGAGCAAGGAAGGTCTTGGAGAAGCCTTAGCTGAGTCCTCCRCCCATTGCATTGGGGGCTGCAGCCTGGCACCTCCCGGACTCTGAGCTCAACTAGGGGCAAAACTGCCTGGCTCAGCCTACAACGGGCCTCATTGCCAGGGTCTCGTCTGGTGGACACTGAGCTGTGGCTGACCGACATCAAGCATCACCAGCCTGCTCTGCTCATCCCTTCTGGATGCAGGGGGCTGATCAGTGGGGCCACTGCTCTGCTGACTGTGATGCCAGCCGGGCTCCTGGCCTCATTTGGAGCACCCAGTCCTGCACCCTGGCATGCTGCCTGCCTCCATAGATTCACATTTGCTGAATGAAATGTGAATCTGGCAGCTGCTCATTGACCAAAAGGATATGTTTACTTCTCAGAAAGGAATATTCTTTTATTTTCCCGCCTCTTCGCTTTTCAGATTAAAGGCCAAGCAGAAGAGGCAGGCACTGTACCACTCCCTACTATAATAATAAGCAGCAGCAACCATATATGACTCTTCAAGACAAATTTTTTCCTCATCTCAACTCAGCCACAAGCTGGGGAACTCCACAGCCTGGAGAACTGGAGTAGGAAATCTCAAATCTCAGCTAAGGAGGATTTTCCATGTAGGTAATATCAGAAAACAGAAATTTAAAAGGCTCAGCCCAGGCATCAGCTCTCACACAGCAGCTATCTTACTTACCTGACCCTGACCACCAGGCACTTTGGGTTGTTACGTCCCTGCTCCAACATACACTATTTCTAACTGACCACTTGGTCTTTTCATGGGCAGCCTTCCTCCCTGTTTTGTGAGGGATGGAGGAAGGGAGAGGTAAGTGGAGGAAGAAAGGTTATCATGCTCTGCCTGCTTTTCGCTCAGTTAAAGCGTTTGGGTAGGGGAAATTAGTGAGACCACATTTGTTTATCAGGTTATCCCCAGCCAGCCTGAGTCCCTGCAGAGGGCCCGTTTCTGCTGCTAATRGTACAGAAAGTCTTGGTGAAGATGAACTTTCATGAGAGGGCTTCACACAGCATGTTCAGAGGGAAGCTTCCTTTAGCCTGATGAAACTACTATGTTGAGAAGCTTAAAACACCTCMGAGGACATGTTACCCTGGGATATAGTAGCCCCACTGTGCTTGTGGTGCTCATTCCAACTATTGACAATATTTTCCCATAACGATGTTTTTGGGCTGTGTAGTTAAAATGACTATTCAATCTACGGGATCTTACATGCAATCTTTTTTTCTGTTGATTATCAGATTTTGGACCATCTGCTGTTTTCCTGGTGCAAAGCCTGACGTTTGGGTGACAGTCTCGGCAGTACTAGAAAAGTAGATGTTCGATTTTGCTAGGCAAAAGCACTTAAACTAGAAGCAGTAATAAATATTTTTTTCYCTCAGCAAGAGCAAAGGTGTAAGCAGTAACTAGGAATAGCATCATGAAAATCTTGTGAGAGCAGATGAAGGAAATGGTGCTGCTCTAAATAATCTRATACTTTCTCTAAAATCATGAAAAGCCACATTTCTTCCTCTTTCTGATCACAGTGATGTAGCACAGTACAGCTCAAGAGAGCTAGCACTCAATCCCTGCCTTTTAAGGACAAATATCCAAAAAAACTGATGTTGACAAATCTCTTTAAAGCCAATGGGAGCAGTTACTGCCCAGTATGAATGGAAGATGGGCATCTCTGGGTCCAAGTGCTTAGATCTGAATGTTTTAGCATGTAGCACTATAGGAAATCTTTGCTGTCCCTTCAGATAGCTGAAATGGGATATTGTGTTTCATAAAACTCGTTATTCTTGTCTTTGACTGCTATTTCACACAGGGGGCAAAATTCCAGTGACTGCCCAGCATCTTCTGTAGATCTACAGTAAAACTGAGAAGATTGTTTGGCCCATGTTTGCTCTACGAAAGTTTGGAGTATCAGTGAAATCTCAAGTAACAGTTGAAAGAGTAAGTGTGAACTGTGCCTGTTTTCATTTTATCTGACAAGTCATAAATGTTCCATCTATTTCATCAAAAATAATTAGCTTTTGTATTAAATACCTGAATTGAAACTCTGCTCTTCAGCATAGCAGAGTAAATGCAAGGTTGTCAGAAATACGCTTAGACTGCTTCCCCTGTGAACCGAGGTAATTATCAAAGCTCTCAACAAATGCTGTGAGTGTAAAACTTCAAACTAATTACACATAAATGGCTAAAAAAGTGTGATTAATTAGAGATGCCTGCCTCTCTGGACACAGAGAGCGTGTACCTCACATCCCTTGATACAGCTACTTTTCTAAAGCAAAGTTTTTTTWAAAGGCTTCTTGGAGGAGAAGTTTTATATTACTGATCAATGCTTTTAGGTACAAAGCAAACTTGCCTGAAGAAAGGCAATTTTGCTGTTGAGAAGCAAAAAGCACCACGYCTGTGCTGCCCTCTGCCTCTGCAGGAGCTAGGTCCACCTGCCAGGATAGAGTGAGTCTCTCCTCCAGAGAGGCTGGGAAGCTAAGAGATGCTCTCTCCTTCAGAAAGATCTTAGCAAGCTGGTACAAAGCTGTTTTATAAACTATTAACATGGGACCAAATTTTTGTGAAGCCCTGCCAGCCAGCAAGAGAGCGCAGGTCTCGATGAAGGGTGATCAGAAAGATATCACCAGYGTACAACAACCCATATAACTTACTGCTGTTCTTGCACTGCCCTTGGAAGTGTTTTATTTTTTTTTTCCAGATTCTCCATATATATATATAAAAATATTAAGTTTATTTCACTATTATTCATAAATCTTAGATTTATCATTTTATATTTATTCTATTTTTTTCATTCAAATGCCTTGGAAAGTGATAGACATCATTGACTTTCAAGTATTATTGTAGTAAGATAGACTATTCCCTGTTCCTCCCACTCACAAAGCTAAAATTTATGTATTTGTCAAGCCTGATAATCTTTCAGTTAGATTTAAATATTTAAATTTTCAAGAAAATGATCACCCAGCATTGCCATCATCGCTAGGCCTTTACAATAAACTTGAATAAAGCCAGTGGATGTGGTTTGTTTCTTATAATAATATTCCTGATTGTTGGAGCTCCATGAGATTTTACAAAAAATCATACAGAACTACAGCACTGTATATAAGTAATCTGAAAGACTTTATTCACTTTTTTAAAGAAATCACCTTTTCACAATCCTGAGTGTGTAGTGTTAGCCTGTGCATGTATGTGTTCASAGTTAGACACGAATACGCACGCACAATATACAGGAGAAAGAGATAAAGAGAAAACAAAAAAAAATTACTGCCCCCAGACCAAAAACTAAGTCCAGTAGCTTCTATGGGAAAATCAGTATTACATTCAGAAACTCAAATCAAAACTTCTGCAGATTCACATATTAGCAAATGAATACAAAGATATAAATTTCTCACAAGGACAAAAAATGTAATTTTTCTCTTGCTGCTGTTAAAAGAAGAGAAAACTTTTGCTGATCATTAGAAGAGACAGCTTATGGCACTTACCAGACAAGGGAAAAGGTGCATGAACTGAATGTTTCAGACCATCAGAGTTCCCAAAATAGCTTAGAGAGACAGATACTCTTTTATAGGGGTTTAATTAGCTGACCATATAAAATCCTCCCACAGTGTTAAAAAAAAAAATAAATAAAAAAATAAAAATAAAAAAGATACATTTGGGTGGTTTAGAAGGCTGCAAAAAAAACTATCTTTTGTCTCCCACTCCTCCCATTTCTTCGATTTTCCCATCTTCACCTCCCACCCCATTTGCACCAGACAGTGAGCCAAGCCGGACTTCAGGGAGGAGCTGCTTCCAACAGCAGCTGCAGCAGCCCTGGGATTCCCTCTGGCTCCCGCATAGCATCCCTCTCCTAGGACTGTGGCAGCGCGGTCGCACAGGGCATCCCTCAGACCTGTAAATCCGCAGCAGTGAGACAGTGAGTAGCAGCTGCTGGAGGTTGCTGATGCTCTCTCCCATGGTTGGGACTAATGCCGTAATGCTCCTGGTCACCACATTTTTCCAGGCTTGACCAGGCTGGCTGGAAGACAGGGTGCTGGCACAGTCACATTGAAATATATTAGGGAAGATAAGTGGGCTGCTACAGAGATTCGGTGGCTCTGAATACATTATTAGCAATGTATTTTTTTCTGGCCTTGCTATGCTGCATTTTTGGACTGAGTTTCTATTTGTTTCACTTTACGAAATTCAATACATCCGTAATACTGCAGTAACTTCTTGGAAATTAAAGGCTTAACTTTGTGTATATACAAAGAACAGTTGGTTGAAAGCTGCATTTGCTCTGTGCCTCATTTAACACATAGCCAGCCATGGTTTTTAAGACTAAAATTGGGTGCTCTGATGGTTAAAACATTAACCAGTACATCTACATAGAGCCTTTATTGTTACTCAGAAATATTTGTGTAGTTGTAGAGAATTTTTAGACAACTGGGAATTTTTTTTAAGCAATCTGCTGTTCTCAATTTTTATTTCCACTTCAGATTGCTAGGGGATGATGTTGTAAGATGCAGAAAATCATCCTTTTTAAGATAATTCCACAGGGTGATGGGATTGATAGCATCAGCTACTTATTTAACTCCATTGATTTCAAATGAGTTTGTGCCATGGTAAGTGCAATTTGATGGTAAATTAGAGCCTGATTTCTGAATCTCACTCTCCATCCCATCCCCCTAAGCTTTCCCAGAGCCTGAAACTCTTCTTAGATCCAGGAGCAGCTGGGGCAGAAGTCATGCAAGCCACACCATCTTCATTCATGGACCTCACTTGACTTAGGAAAAAGCATGGAAATATTCTCCAGGATGCTTATGGAGGAGATACGTGTTTTCCCATGGTTATGTTTCACCTGGATACACACAGGGCCTTCTCCAGCTCCCTTTGAAATCACATGAATATTTTCTATTGGCTTTCATAAAGTTATACTGATTTACAGCATGACATTTCTGAGAAAATTTCATAAGCCTATAAAACAACTTGTAGTGGAATATAGCTTCTGGATTTTATTGCTGGTTTAATTTCTTTCTAAATGAAAAAGTCTTCTTGGATTGGCTGTCCTCACCATTATTTATTTAAGATAATTTAGGAATAATAGGAATAAACTCTGATAAAACAGTGTTTGTCAGGAATGCTTCCAGTCACATTCGCTTGGCTAGGAGATTCTGCTCTAAGCCAGTTGATTTTGGAACAATGTTGTCCCAAAGATGTGGCTATTTAGTGTCTCTACTGTAAGCTAAAGCAATGAAATATTCCTGGAGATAAAGCCATCAGCTCTTATGAAACTCCAGCAAGCACACAGCCGTGCTCAGCTGTGCTCTCCTGAGGAGCTCAGTCTCTGCTAGTCTCAGAAGTTTGGCAGTCTGCTGGGCTCACTGCTATCCACCACAGATCCTGGGAGTAACATAGGCTTAGCTGAGATGGGGGGACAGGATAATTGCAGGATAATGATCACTAAAACATTTTCTTTGCCATGGCTGGCTGTCCTGAGACTCAATAGTAAATATCTAGAGTTGAYTTCTGATGGACCTTCAGACCTGTCCTTCTGAGCCATGGCTGCTAGCGGACTGGCCTTGGGAACTCTGGATTTTTCTTATCACTGCAATCCCAGGAAAAAGAAAATCTTTAAGAACTTAAATCTGTGATTTAAATTAGCTCAGAAAACTAATTCAAGAAATGAATTACTAATTCATATGATCATATGACATTTTCCTTAAATTCACCTAGAAAACATTTTTTTTCTTCATATTAACACAGTTATGGTAAATCTTTGCTCTTCCTTGCTATGGATCTAAGTTAATTAGTTGTTCCTACATTCTCAGCTCAGTGCAGGCTCACTACAAGTATYTGGAAAAATGCAACCAAACATGTTATTAAATGCCCTTTTAGAGACACCTATTGCTAATTTCTTATCCTTTTCCCAGTGGTATAGCACTCAGTATAACACAGACAGCCTGTGAGACCATGGTGACAACTGCCTCATCCAACCTCAACAGCTATCAGATGTTTCACAAGAGTTGCTCTGGGGCTCTGAAGAGAGGCTACCAGTTTGGATTCTGTTAACATGATAGGACAGTGCCTAGATATCGTACTCCCCACTGCTTGCTTCTGCCTATGGCGTTGTTAGTGCTAACTGGAGAATGCTTTGAGTAGGGGCAGGTGCCGCACGGCTGAGCGTTTGTGCATGTATGTGCATGGGTTCCCTAAAACAATTTATTTGTAGTAGAAATCTTAGATTTGCCACTGCAAAGAAAKAAACAGGCAATGGGGCTAGTCTGGGGCACTACAGCCCTTTGAATGGAAGGCAAAGCAGCTGAGTGTGGAGATGAGTGAATCATGCAGAAACCCTGCTTGCAGGAGTTCTCAATATGGGGTCAGTCATGTCCCTCCACCAGACACTCTTGAGTTTGGGCTGGTGCACATCAATGAAGTACTGCAGCCACCTCTTCATGGGCTTCATTACGTGTCCTTCTGACCCTTGTTCAGAGTTACAGAAAACCCTGCTAAAGCTGGTTGCTTTTGCCAAGGCATGCAGAGCCTTCTTGATGAAATGTAAGCAATTAATGTAAATATTGTTGTGGGTGTAATCAAAAAACGCTATTTAGCAAGAATTTTTTAAGTGTCTTTTATGACAGCGGTGGGATACCAGAACAAACAAGTGCTGCTAGAAGCTTGCTTTCCAGATGGATTCATTCATGCAACCTGACTGCAGCAGCAATTATATTGGAGCAAACGAAAGCATGCTTGGCTCAGAAGGTTGATGTCTTGAGTGCTTATATATATATAAGTATGCATGTATATATGTGCAAATATATATAATTTGCTGAAAAGCAAGGGTGGAGGGGTTGTGTTGCACATCCTGCACAGTATAACACATTTTATAAATTTGAAAGCAAACCCAGCTCCTTGCAAGCCCTCAATTTGTTTTAGAGGCCTGAGCAGCTCATTCAGGGCAGTCTTTGAATGATACTGCTTTTCTCTATCTTGTTCAGCCATGTTTCTACATAGTTGCACATGCTTTACAGGTGAATTTTACTTGATACAGGAGGCTAGTTTGCTCCATTGTAGGCATGTGGAGTTACTTATTAAGTAAAACATATCAGGGTAAGCCTCACTGAAAGAGGTTAAAAGTTGTTATATACCCCAGCTAGGTCAGACTAAAAGCAAAGGCACAGTTCTGGAAGCAAAACTGAGAAGCAGCAACTTTTAACACACTGTGACTCAACTGTGCTTGACACAACATAGTATTTTAGGAAAGTTTTTAAATGGGTACTGAGACTCTTCATGCCCTGATACAGATTATAAATGTCAGCTTACTCCAGCAGAAGCCTTCCTTTGCAGGACAAATTGAAATGTTTTTCCTACCAAACCAAAATAAATACTATCATCTCCTGCAGCAAGCTGCTATACACATACAACCTGCAGCCTCTGGGCCAGCAGAGAAGGCCTATTTTAGAGGAACAGATAGAGCTTATTTCAAAGCAGAAAGACCCAAATAGAGAATGAATGTCTCCAATCGTTCAAAGTGAGTAAAACTAGCCTGGTTTAACAGCAGATGTAATAGGAAGCCTTCTGATGAACTGGTAAGAAATGTCCTCTTCTTGATGTAAGGCTCTCCCCTGGCTTCTTGCTTGACTACATGTAGCACTAAATATCTATTAAGGCTGTCAAAGTAGCGATAAAAATGGATATGGGGGAGTGGAGAAATGAGATATAAGAAAGGAAAATATTGAGAGGCCTTGTGGTAGAGAAAAAAGGGCTCCCTGACTGCCATGCACAGGAAAAGGCTTTGTATTCAATTAACTAGGCACAAACCTCTGCTAATTCAAAGGCTTCTAATCATAATAACTAGTTTATTTTCACAGCAAGATGTTTCAGTCTGTCTCTACAAGACCTAGCTTCCTATTCTGTTCAAAAATAAGCTTCTGTTGTGTATTTTGGCAGTTAGCAAAGGGTTCCCACAGGAGCAGTAGCTACACTGCTGGGAAAGGGCAACAGGCCCCTATGAGCAACCCTGCAAACGCCAAGGCTCCATGGGTCATTTAAAATACTTCTTATGCATCAGTATTCCCATTCCTACTACTATTATGCCAAGGATAAAAGAAGAAAGAAAATCAAGTTAGGAGACTTTGAGGGTCATTCCTCAAAAAAACCAGCTGGCTTGTTTTATCCTGTGTTGCTCCAGGAAGACGATCATTAAGCAGCCTGCCTGAGGTAATGGGGTGGATGATGTGTGTAGAAAGCGTGAATAGGTCAGCCCACACAGACATTCACATTTTATGCATCAAGGAGAAAGGATCCACACACCCAGATTCTCCTCTGACTGAAAAACAAGGATTTAGAGCTAGCAGTAAGACTAACTAGCCCCAGATATCAAGAGCCAGCTGAAAGGAAGAGAGGAATTGCATGCAGCTGAGATCCAGGGGACTATACGTCTCTTGAGCTGAAGAGAAGTACCTGAGCTATAAGCAACTGCTTCTGATACAAGAGCAGAGATGCCTGATTTCTGACCTTTACTTTCCAACTAAGAGAACTGTTTACTCATCTCATCAAAAGGAGAATATTATTTACTCATTTCAACAAAAATTGATCAGGAGATCACATCACCAATCTGTCCTGTCACTAGAGTTTCTGTGGGTTTCAGAGGTGTTCCTGTAAAAAACTGAACCTCCAGCAAAGGCAGATTCCTTCCATTTGTGTACACATGACTTAAGGGAGGGAGTCGTTCCTTTTGAAAGAGGAAACTATTGCCAATTATTACATAGAAAATAGCACCTCCTTAGTGATATTCACCACTTCAGAATTAAAAGGTCCTGTGAATAATGTGGCAAAAAGCAAACCCAGGTTCAATTTATCGCTTGACAAACTTAKTAGATCAGCTCTAGCCCCCAACGAGAAACCTAAGTGGCTCTCCTCAGGTTCCTATTATAATATAATAATTAATATACCAAGGTTCCTAATCACAAATGTAAATATACAGAAACAAAGAGTAGAATTTTTTCCATTCCGCTGTGGTAACTTTAACAGTTCCATTCTGTCACTTGCAAGAAAATCCCAAGGTGAAAGATCATAGGCTTCAACAACTCACCCCATCCCCGTTCACAGTTTGGGTCACCAGTAACTCATGAGACATTTTGCAGACTTTTAAACCAAGGAGCACCCTTCCTCRACTGAGCTAAGGGTGGCATTATCTCCTTTAGCAGTGGGTTGTTCAGCATTTTTAYGGCTCTGAAGCTGACAGGGCTTCACAAGAGTCCACTCTGTTCAAAGTAATTCCTCACAACAGGGTCCCTATGGGTAACAGCCAAATCATAGCTCAGAAAATCCAAGTTCATGCTTGTTATGGTGACTCCCTAAAAGTCTGTCTTGTAGGAATTCTTGGTCAGTAGCCCATGCAAATTTCTTAGAGATATCTTATCTATCTCACTGTAGACAAACACAGAGCAGAATAGTACTCTAGGTGAGTACAGCCACCTCTGCGGAGTGGCCAGAGGTGACGGTTAAGCGCACCATGGCTTCTGTAGTTGTAGAATGGGCAGCAGTGGAGTTTGGGTAAGCAGAGTGTGAAAGTCCAGCTAAGTCCCACTTCGCTGCAAGCCACTGCATTAATTATCTTTAATCAGAAAATATCCTTGGGATTTTTATTCTTTCCCTCAAAAATAACCACCAGAATCTAATGGTCTAAAATGAATGAACTTGCCTAACCTTTGGCAGTAAAGGAAAGGGAGCAATGCTGATTTACATGAGCTGAGGAGCAAGCCTATGAAAATGTGATGACATCTGTTTGAAGAACTAACAGCACACATATTTCAGAAGGCATGATTTTATTCACATGTTGGATTACTTGGAAAAAAAATTAAGAAGCTGAAAATGATTCTATGGTAGAATAATTCTCTACATTAACACAAAGTAAGCTTTGGCAATTTTATGTCCTTTGAGATAAACACTTTTGGTACTCTCTCCAAGTAGAATAAATGCAAGTAAATGAATCAAAGCATTTTGACATGTTATTTTTCTTTCCATCCAATGTTATTTCAAGAAAATGAGGTATTATTTKAATTTTATTCAGTACATATAAAAAGTGCATATTTTGGTCTTTATGAAAGAAAGTCAAGTTTCAATATTTTTATCCCTTTTAAACAATACACTATTGGCTATGAAAGCAAGTTTCTCACTTCCCACCTTCTTTTACATTGGATCAGCTGAGTAATAGTTTTAACTTTATTTTCACTATTAAGTTACTAGATAAAACCTTAGCTAAAAACTATTTCTCTCACCTGAAATCTGGAARCCAAGTAGTGTTAAGCATTTCCTTTTGAGCCCTTCTCCCCATCATCTTGATAGTGTAATTAAAGAATTAAAGCAATTTAATTGTCTCTGTACTAGAAAGATTCTATACACAAGACTTTACACTCTTCTTGCGTTTCAAATCTATTTTTGTTGCCTCCACAGCCCCCATACCAAAACTGACCACACATTTTCTGCCCTTTGTTGTAGTACCACTTCAGAACATAATCCTCACATTCTCCGCTATCCTGAAGCAGGTCACACGCATCTGGAAAAGCCAAATAAGAAATAGAGTTAATAGAAGAAAGAACTACCCTTCTTAGCATTGGAATTTCAGTGAAAAGTAACATTCAGTGCAAACTGGCAAAGGAGAGAAGTAGTCAGTGTTTAAGGTCCTACAAAGATTCACTACGTGTCCACCCACACACCCACAGGGCTAGGGTGGCAAAAAAGCTCTTCTCACTCTGATTGATTTAACCAGAAGGAATTACTGAAACAACTAGATTTTCAGTTGCATAAACAGAAGTGAAAAAGAGGAAAACTAAAAGGTGTTTAGTCTTCTAATACAGAGTTTTACTAAAATTATTGTAAAATGATTATGCCTCATTTATAGGGACTAGTGAAACGAAGTTAGCACAAACTGCTCTTCAACCTTTTCAGAATACCCCTCTAATTAATTCCAAGTTTTTATCCTAGTAAAATTTCTTCAGTATCTTATTTACAGTAAAATTTCATAAACAAGCATACACAGATAACTAAATTATTCATGATAGTCTCTAAGCCAAATCTCAGGGTCATAGAGAGTTGAATCATATTAATTGGCCAAAAAGTAGATGAAAGTAGCACTATTTGTAGTAATTTGGTATTCAGTAAGTAAAGATCTAATCAACTTTCACCAGTGTGAATTCAGAATTATTCAAATGAAGTCAGAAAAGCAAGACACCAAAAGGAAAGCAAAGGGAAGGAAAGTAAAATATTAAGAAAACCACGCAACCTAGAGATTTAAAATAACATAGCTTTCTCCTCCTAGTGAACTGAAAAACAAGAAGATCAAACAGTAGATCTATACAAGGTACATCTCTCAAAAGGAAAGCTCCAAAACTGTGCTACATGTTTTTAGAAGTAAACTTCAGCAGCACAATTACAAATTAAGACTGAGAACTTTGTTTGTACCTTTTTTCTAAGCAGCTTATGTTACACAACATCAGTAGCATATGTTCACGCTACAGACTTTCTTGTGTGACCACAGAGGTCATGCACTGGTTAATGGAGAGCGCTGATGCTGCACAGGGCGTTGGGCCAACACCAGACCAATTCTGTACATGCCCAGCAAGTCAGTAATGTACTAGGTTTTCAGGATGTCTAGGTTTCCCAGAAGTACATCAGTTCTTAATTAAAGATCCGATAATTACAACAGCTGTGCAAAAGCATTGGCCCTTTCATCAGGGATGGGATTATCAGATAGTCTGCAGAATCATTTTTGGTTGAGGGGAGATGAAAAACAGAGGGATGGCAGCTGTCATGATAAGCAATCACACTAACAGCTATACAGATACAGCTGATTTTTCAATAAAATTTCTCTATAATTGCGGTCTAAATAATAACAACACTTGATAGTGCTAGAGGAATGTTGGTAAGAGAACTGATCTCATAATCAGATTACTGTATACACTGTAATAAATGGCAAATCTGAAAATAAATATGCATAACTGGAAAGAAATGTAAAAAACAGGAAGAATATGTTTTTGATAGGATATATCTAGTGGAGGGTCCAGTTCCTCCTGCAGGAATAGCCTGTAGCAGAGACATGCTTAGTTCCTCCATGTAGAGTTGCGTTAGCAACAGGAGTAACTCAGTAATTACAGTGCCACTAGGTGATTTAATATCATCAGCTGCTTTTGTAAAGGAGATTACAAATTTATGTTATATTATTGTTGTAAATCAAAGCTAAAATCTAAATGACACCTACAATTCTGCTTTTAGATACAAACCCCTAGTATATAGATTTGGACTGAATATGATCACACAGCAGCACGAAGATTTAGAAGGTTTACTAAATGGACATGCTCCACACTGAGTAAACATTGAAATAAGCCCTTTACAATTAAGAATATTTCTACTGAATTCAAAGAGCTTTTCATACTCTAAAATCATACCATAATCCTTATAGGCAGCTCTAGCTCCTACTGTTGCCTCTAAATTTTCCTCATTCTCCTCCTGAGCTTCTCCATACTCTTGTAGTTTTTTTTCTTTAGTATCTTCCTGTGTGAAATACTCATTCTCCTCATAATCATATCCCATCTTTGGCACTGTGGATACAAGTTCTGTGGTAGCTGTTATAATTTTCTCCAGAACTCTATTTTCAGTTGTTTCAACTTCTTCCAAACCATGACTGTAAGCAGCTCCATCCAAGCCAGGAAAAGGCACACTTCCAAGAAGGAGGGAAAAAAAGAAAAAAGGGAGGGTTAAGCACTAGTATGGCCTTGAAAAAATGCATCTTGTTTATTCCTTCTGAATACTGTGAAAAACTTTTTTGGTCTTGATACTATTTCTATTAAAGATGGTTGGAATGTAACTACTAACTCAATGAGAGACAATTCTATATCGAAAGATAAATATTAATACACAGTTTTATTCCATACACACTGAATAACTTTAATAGGCAATTCCAAACCTTTCAGTAACAGATACTTGCTGTTGTGTGTCTCCCCGATCTAAATTTTCACACTCTTCTTGAAGTTCAGGAGAAGGGTAACTGTTCATTTCCTCTACAGGGAAAGCACAAGAAGTGACAGCTGAGTTTTGAAATCCTCCATACCTCAGTAAGTTTTATAAAAAAAGCACTATGTGAAATTTTTGTTGTGGAGTATGTATCCTTGAAATAAATGACATGTGACATCTAGAAGGACTGGCACTATGACCAAGGAAATGAAAACAATGTAAGAGATGTGCTATTTATCCTCCTATAGAAACTTTGGCACCTGTAAGTATGTGCTTCTGATGGGGGTTTTAAAGCAGTGATATCTTCATTCTTCAGGTTTCTCTTCTATTTATTTCAAAGCAGCCAAGACCTGCTGATCTATATGTATGTGTCCTGGAAAGTTCAGAAGTGCTTCCCCTGCTCTATAGAGGAGGAATAACTGCAGTAAAGAGAGGTTAAGGCCAGATCAGCTAGATGTTTGAACTAATAAATAAATAAATAAGCATAAGCTGCTGAGTAAATCTGGACCTGTCACTAGTCAGAAGAGAAATTAAGGCCTAACTCAGGAACAGAATTGCGTTTTCTTGGCTGAAGAGTGGAGTCAATTAAGCCACACACTAAATGCAAACTAATGGGGAATTTTTTTTAAGACTTTAGCCTGAAACCCTATTAAAATATAATGTTGTTCTGCAGTTACTAGCATTTCCATTAGTGTCTAGCATCTGCTGTGAACTACAGATGAAAGACCAACTAGTTAGATTATGACTGGAAACAGAATGACAGGGGATACACAGACAATATTTGACTAAACAGCATTTCTTATTCTTTCCATACATAAGCAAACCCTGTTGGATGCTACTTACGTTGTAGGAGATTTAGGAATGCCCGGCTGAACCTCTGAGCGTATGCTATCTCAGATGTTGAAACCCTGCCCAATGACAGTAAGTGCTGTTCTGTGGGAGGGCTGGACAGCTCTGTCAGCTCGCTGTCGCTCACATCATTGCCAAGCGCTAAAGTGAACAAGGTGAATCCTTGGCACTTGGCTCCAAGTGAAATCTCTCTCAGCCTCTCTCTGTCCCATTTGCTTGTCTTGCTTCCAACTATTGTAAATATGACCCTGTGCTTTCTTTGCCTGGGGGCCTTAAAAAATACGTTTTCAACTGTCCACTGTAACGCAGAAGCAATGGCTGATGGTCCTTCCAGTCGGTGAACAGCCTCTTGGATATGTTTCTTCATGAAATCTTTATTGTTGTATGTGACTAGATCAAACTCCAGGGYCACGGGGCTTTGGTCTCTGTCAGGCAGAAAGCCTCTTGGAGCCTGTTGCACCAGTGCCACTCTGATGCCTTCATATGACTCGCTTGGCTGTGGGGCAATGACAAACTGATCTAGCATGTTGCTCACAAAGTCTTTGGCTCTCTGAAACTCTTCACTGCTGATGCTGCCAGAGCTGTCCATGATGTAAGTGATATCCATATCCATCAGAACAGGAGGAGGAATAGGAACCTCACAGGTGGTACTTGGTTTGCATTTATCTAGAGAAGAAGAAAGAATAGACAACAAACTATTTGAAGAGTACAACAACAACAACAAAGTTTAGAAAGAAACTCTACTTTACTTCTTAAATTTTGATTTAAAATTCAATATGGCAAGCAGAAATTTTGTTGCGAGAAATTACGGACGAATCTTGCCTAATAAGGTTTTAAGATATGATGGGAAATTACTCAGACATAAGAGCAAGAAGTGTTCCTAAAGTAAGACTTAAGAGACAAGAATTCTGTTCAGTAATTTTCCTCCATTAAAATCTAAACAGGGCAAAGTACACTGAAACAAACCTTTTTTTTTTTTAATCTCAGACAACTGTTCAGCTTTCCGAAATATTATTACATGTAGCAGCACCTTCTCCTCCCATTGAAATGTAGAATTTACAGGAAATAAGCCTGATTTCCGAGAATCACAATGCTATTTTAAGTATGTTGTGTTTCAAAGAAAATGCCAAATATAACAAATCATTTTGCACGGCTGAGGCAGGAACCAATTAAACAGCTTTTGTGGTTTTGAGCTTCAAACTCTATTCACATTTCCCAGAAGAATTATTTTATTRAAATATGTAGAATTTGTTACTGAAAGGCTAAAAAGACCAATAAAACAGTTTGTAGAAAGTCTTACCATAGCAAAGAGTACAATACATRATGCTCTCCAAACTTTCACTCTGTTGTCTTTCCCAGATAAATAACTGAAATCTTCTGGTATCATCAATCTGTTTTAAAGCAAATGCAAAAGTAACATTATATACCCAAAATACAGATTTTTTTTTCCCCTCAGTTCTTAATGCTTAATGCCTGTACTATTTCTCTGCTGAAACAGATGGAGTCCTTATCTGGTAGTGGCTCTTCCTCCCTGTTATTATAATATCAAACAGGTACACAGAGGACTCTTCCGATTGCCATTCTGGTTGCCCTGGAGCAATAAGGAATTAACATTGACACCCRATGAATGAAGAACTCTAAACACTGACAATGGAAAGAAAGCAACAGAGTCAATCTCTTTGAGAAATACATCAGCACCCAGATAAGCTTAGAAGGTTTTGCAGTTAAGAAGTTGTATCAGCAGCCATGATAGTGGTGTTCTAGGCTACATGCCTACATCTCTACACTGTGCCACAGAGATTACGGTTAGTGCAGCTGCTAATGCMAACCCATCTGTGTCAGCTGTGGTCATCCTAACTAGGAGATCATTATACGTTGACGAGTTAGTGATGCCCGTAACAGTCCACTCGAGTAGGCGCAGGCCTATGCTGTGCTTTGACGCACTATGCTGCACCTACACCTTGGCCTTCAGGCCTGTGTTGCAGGGCAGAGTTAGCCGGCTAATTGCAACGAAGGAGCCTGCAGGCATCTCCCACTTGGCACCAATGATTATACCACCTGTGTGGCTTTATCTTTATTTAGAAGTGCAGCAAYAAGTTCTCATGTGAACCTTCTCTTTTACAGTAGAAATGATTAATAGAATTGTTCTAAAAAAATCCTATAAGAGCTCAAAAGATCAGATGTACGGTAGTCTTTAGGCAGACAGGGTCTGCTGCGTCATGCTGTACCTGACTGAAGGCCTATTTAATGCAATACAACTTGGGGTTCCCAGCATCTGAAGGGACATAAAATTATCTGTACTTTCGCCATTTTCCTTACAGTGTTAGCTCCAATAAATGGCATTTTTAGAACTACTTTACAGAATCTGAGTACCTTTCTTACTGAGATCATGATGAACACTAGTCCCAGTGCATTGAACTAGGGGACAACATTAGCACAGTTCATTAGCCAGCCTATCACATTAAAGAAGTTATACTTATTCAAAGCTAGCTAGACCCAGACTGTAGCTTGGTGTTTGTGAGGCAAGTATTATTGATTCAAGTCACGTTATTAACTCTGTTCCCACTGTTGAATGAATTGCTTATGGTACAGGTAGGGGGAAACGCATCAGCCTAAGTACTTTTTAGGAGCTGAGAAACAAAAATACATCAGCCTAAGTACTTTTTAGGGGCTAAGAAACAATAGATAAAACTCTACAATTTGTATTTTCTGTCTTCATTTGGATTCTGCACAGACAGCAGTAAAAGTCTGCCAGAGGGAAGAATGGAGGAAATGACCCTGTATTTCAYGTGCAGCATAGCTGAAGATCTCAGATTATCGAAAACACAGTATCTGTATGCTCAGATTCTTGTGCTATATCTGTTACTAGGATGCCCAAGAATTATCTACCTGCCGATCTTTGGATGATACTTCAATTTGGAGCCAGAATGATTTGATAGAATCCATACTTCTGTCTGCTAATATCAATGAAAAGATTGAAAAATATTCCCAGTATAACCCTAGTGTGTGTATAAAATATATAGAAATACAAGTGTGTGAGTGTGTGTGTGTGTTTAAAAAAAAAAGTTTATCTAAAAAATAAAAATGCAAGTTTAAAGCACCAGGTCAAATTGTTCTCCAGAGACAATGGGAATATACAGGTCAACTGGAAAATACCATATTTTTACAATCTTTTCTATCCTGAAAATGATTTGTGGAAAGTGGGCACCTTTGTAAATACCAGATGTCTTCATTATATGCAATCAGACTCATAATCTGCTCATACTAAGTAAAATAGTACCACTTACTGAGAAGGCACGCCTGACATTTGGCACTTCACTGAAGGCAATAACCACTGGAGTGATATCCAAGGCAYTCAACTCAAGTGCAGCTGTGCTGACGACATCATCATCCTGTGATGGACCRTTGGCAAAAAATACGGCAACTTTTCTTGTGAGGATGCCCTGACGAACCCGTTTAAAGACATTCCTTGCCACAAACCTCATGGCTGCCCCAATATTACGTTTTCCACTGGATCTCTCTAGCGGTATTCTCTGGACTGCTTGTAGCAGCAAGCTGCTCTTTTGGAATTCTGAGAATCGGATGAGATAGCGCGTGTTGGTATTGAAAGAAACAATGGAGACGCGAGCGCCTGTTGGGCAGTTGCTTCCACTGATCTTAAGGGTCCTAAGCAAAGACATGACAATGTTCCTCATTCTTTCAAATGCAGCCGGAGTAACATCTTCAGACATATCAAGGGCAAACACCACTTCAGTTGGATAAACTGGACATGTGTCTGTATTTTGAAACAAAAAATACAGTGTGAGAGACTTTCCAAAATTCAAACATTGCTGGATTTTTCTTCAAKTTCATGAAAGAAAAGCCATACAGATGGGCTTACCTGATGAGCAAGCTGAAATGAAGAGATGGAGAGAAAATAGATTATTTTGCAATCATATTCGCGAAAACACTGACATATTCACTTGCTTTCTTTAAAGAGCATGATCCACAGCTCAGACAACCATCAGAATCTGTCAGTTATGGGCAACCACTCTCCTCTACAATCAAATGCTTAAAATAGTGCAGTTTCACTGGATAAGATTTAAAGAGACTGTTCTGTGTTCTGCTGAGTAGAGAAGGCTGAGAGAGAACGAACACTCCAAATAGGGAAGAGAGGTGATACATAAATACCGTCTTCTCTCCCTCACAGATTCTCCCAAAGGGGCTTTGGCATAATAATAATAATGAAATTGAGGCCTAAATAAGGACCAGATAAATTTGTTATTATTTTCATAACTGACAGGAAAAATAAGCAAAAAGTGTAAGCTTGTCTTATACACCTGCTGAACTACCACCACAGTTAACAACTACTAGTCACCATCAGCCTGGTCAGGTTCAGCCTATTAGCCTAAAGGGTTTCCAATGCAGACTACTCCATCTAAGAATGATGACTAAACGAATTCAGAGATAAAAGGAATGTTTCCTACTTACGGCAGTTTTGTCGTGTAAAATTCACAAGTTCACAAGGCTGCAGAAGCAAAACCAAAAAGCAATTAGTGGCAAATCTCAGTCTATTCCAGGCTGGGAATCTTACTATCGATTTGAGCTGAAGATCAGATCCCAGTGCCTGACCACACATTCCAGTTCCTCCCTGTTTCAAATAGTACAGTGGACTTCAAGTGCTTCTCCTACCACAGAAACTAAGTTTTTTTCAGACATGCTCTGTGGACACTTAACAATGTCCAAGAGGATGAAACAGTGATTTATCTGTTTTTCATTTTGTGCAATAATCTGATCTAGAAGGTCACAAGGAGGTCACAGGGCAGTGGTGCCTCTGTAGAACGATAGGCAAGCAGTTCTAAAGCAACTCGCTAGGACACAGAACATATTTACAACAGTATTGCCTGCAGGCAGTTGTCCATGCAAGGGTTAGATGAAGCCTTTACTCAGGCATGTTCATCCCATATGGGGATTAGAATTCTGGAGAAATTCTGCCCTGCTATTTCCAGTGAAAGCAGCTGTGGCTGAGAAAATGCCTCCCTTTGCAAGAGAGTAAAACATAACCGTAAGCCTGAGCTGGTGCGTAAACTAAWCTGAATGAAATAACAGAGAAAGCAATGTTAATAGTCAAATAGTTTGTAAATGTTTGGACATGAAGTAAATCCATGTTCAGAGTTATTTCTCATCTCTTGATTATTTGCAAGCAGAAGGACCCACTCTACGCTAACAAGTATTTGAAAAGGATGTTATTTTTCTAACAGCTAACAGTGCTCATTGCAGTCCGTGCTTTGAATGGAAGAAAACTAAACMTGCTAATTCCATGCAGTGTGCAGTTAATTCTAAGGTAATTACTTACTTCCATTGCAATTGTGCCTCTTGGTCCCTTGGTACCCTGAAATAAATTAAAACACATCCAGAAAATCAGCCTCTAATAATGTATTTCTATCACAGCTCTGAAGCCCAAATAAAATGCAGGCATACAGTGTTTCCCTGATGACCATTTCTGAACTTGAAATGTGGGGAAACATCATTGCCCAGCATGGATTTCTGTGGACCCGTTCCTGACATAAGTGCAGACTTCTTCTCAGTAGGGCTTTCCTTCCTGTTTTCATGAACGTTCAATATTTGTTGCTCTTGAGGACCAGTATCATTAGGAATTGGATATTCTTTCTAGCCAGCAACTTCTGTTAGCAAAAAAATGCTGTGGTTCAATTATCTACACTTAATGTCCCTTTCAGCCCCCAAAAGGCCCTCTTGCCCACTCTTCTCACAGGGCAGAATCCCCTGGTTCTGCTGCCTTAGGTAACCTGCAAACCATACACTTACCACAACAGCTCAGCAGGTCTAGCTGGCTTTGGCTACTCAGTAGCCTTTTGTTTAGGAGCTCTGTGCAAAGGCCCCCACCTTCCATCTCTTGCTTGAGCTCAGCTTTCTTCATCTCTTCTCCTCGCTTTCTGCCAGCCCCATCACAGCCATTCTACGCCTTTTTCGTCTTGTGTTTCCCAGCAGATTCCAACTCTGCTTTGGTACTATGGAGCAACAATTGACCACAAATTGCCTGAGCCTTAATGAATGGTGCTTGCAGCAGCTGATCAGTGGTGACTGAGCTGTATAGACATGACCCGTAAAAATAACCATATGGCTGATAGCTGCTGCATCATAGGAAGGATGGGTAAAATCAGCCTATTTTGGCTGGACCTGCCTGCTACCTGTAACTAGGTAGGGTTCCTGCAACCCTCTCTCTTCCACTTTTTCCAGCATTCCCACTTTCCTCTTTCATTCATGCACTGCTACTACAAAAATCCCTTCAAAGTCATACCTTCTAAGTCTCCCCCTCTCATTTTTGCATCTGAAGAGGAGATTCTGAGCTTGCAATCTCTCTTCAGACTTCCCAAAGCATAGATGGGCAGGGCCAGTGGCTGCCTGGCTTGTCAGCATTGGCCCTTCTTGTGCTAGCACCATAAAATAAAGTGGGCCAGATATATTCATCGACCAGCACAGTGTAATGGACAGAAAAAAATATTTTGTAAGTTGCATGTATCCTGTGGGCTACACTATACAGGTAAAACTATTCTTATCAATATTGTTCCATGTTTGAACTAAACGACTAAGTTCARGAAAGTTTAATGAAGAAACAATTCATGCTAGGGGTTTTTTCTGATCACCATGGGTGGATTTGAAAAATTGCTGCAAGACAAAGATGGACACATACAGGGATTTTCTAAAGTGTCTACAAGGTTAGTCCTAATTCCTTCTGTCGTTTGTGATCCTTTCTCCCGCTTGCATACAACACACAACTTTTTTTGCTGTACAAAGATCACAGACACTAGAGGAAAGTACATTAATACATTTGTATATGAAGATTAATAGGTTACAATAAATATAAGCCTTAAATAGGTGCCTGTAGTTGCAAATTTAACTTTAAATGACTTCCCATTTTAAATGAAAAATGTATTGGCTTTCAGAAAAACAGTCCTGTTTTACTTTTTAAAGTATTCTCTTTTTAAACTAGATTTTTATCCAGCCTAAAGACCACACCAAATACTGTAGATGAGGTTCTGGCCTGCATGTTATCAGTGCAGTTACAGTTCCAATAACAGGTGCCCTTGTGCATACAGTTCCACAGGCAAGATGTAGCTCTATACAACTGTCAGGCTGATTAAGTGCATTTTATCAGATGAAGCATTATTAAATATGCCATTAATCTAACAGCAAATTTAATATTCCCTTTTTCTAAAAATACAAATATGTTACCATAGCTCCTGGTGGCCCTTGGTCCCCTGGATCTCCGAGGGAACCTGGTGTGCCAGCATTACCCTGAAAATAGAAACACTAATTATAATTGCTCCACATAGGGGTAGATTTTCAGCACAGAAAATCTTATATGACTATCATTTTGAGCTGAACCTTTCCTTTACATAATGATGGACTATTATTCCCGAGGAGATTCCACAACCTCTCTGGGCAACCTGTTCCAGTGTTCTGTCACTCTCACAGTAAAGAAGTTTTCCTCATATTCAGGCAGAACTGCCTGTGTTTCAGTTTGTGCCCATTGCCTCTTGTCCTGCCACATGGCACTACTGAAAAGAGTTCGGCCCATCCCCTTGACACCCCCTCTTAAGGTATTTGTAGATATTAATAAGATTCCCTCTCAATCTTCTCCTCTCCAGGCTAAACAGGCCCAGCTCTCGCAGCTCTTCCTCCTAGGACAGATGCTCTAGTCCCCTAATCATCTTCCTAGCCCTACACTGGACTCTCTCCAGTAGCTCCATGTACTCTTGTACTGGGGAGCCCAGAACTGGACACAGTACATGAGATGTGGCCTCACCAGGGCTGAGTAGAAGGGCAGGATCACCTCCCATGACCTGCTGGCAACACTCTTCCTAATGCACCCCAGGATACCATTGACCTTCTGGCCCCAAGAGCTCATTGCTGGGTCATGGTCAATTTGTTGCCCACCAGGGCTCCCATGTCCTTCTCTGCAGAGCTGCTTTACAGTAGGTCAGCCCCTAACCTTTACTGGTGCATGGGGTTATTCCTCCTTAGGTGCAGGATCCTGCACTTTGTTGAACTTTATGAGGTTTCTCTCCGCCCAATTCTCTCTAAAAGAGAGATTTCTGCAAGACCTCTTGTCCAGGATGTGGCAAAAAAAGGTCACAGCTGGAACCAATTTCAGAATTCTGTTGGTCAGGAAACACTCAAAATCTGGGGACTTTACTTACAGAACCCTTCAGAGACTTAGCAGGTTTATCATTCTTACCCTTCTACCTCTAACTCCTTTGGGTCCTTCAGCTCCTGGGATACCTGGATCCCCATCTTCTCCCTGAAAATTAATGAAATCCAGAACTTTATAGGAAAGATGACAAAAAAAAAAAAAAAAAAAAAAAAAAAAAAAAAAAAAAAAAAAAAAAAAAAAAAAAAAAAAAAGGAAAGAAAAAAGAAAGAAACAAAGAAACAAAACCAGAAAAGCAGACAAACAAGTGGATTTGAAAAATTTCTGCAAGACAAAGATGGACACATACAGGGATTTTCTAAAGTGTCTACAAGGTTAGTCCTAATTCCTTCTGTCATTTGTGATCCTTTCCCCTGCTTGCATACAAAACACAACTTTTTGTTGTGTCCTTCCAAACAATAATATAAAGCAATATACAAAGAAATCAAACGTATGTCCATTCTTGTACCTGTGGACCAGGATATCCAATGAATCCAGATTCTCCCTGCCAAAAAATATAAAAAGACTTGATCAGAATGTAAGACTCTGTGATCTCCTTAGTGTTTGATCTCTTTAATCCAAAAATAATTATGATAACACTGTTAGCATTCCAGTCTGTTCAAGTAACAGTGGCTACTTCTAAAGCCAATGTTATCATCAAATGACACCATTTTAATACACTTATTTAAGGCAAGAGCATTTTAAGAATTTCCAACAGTTGCCATTTCTTGAATAAGTGTTTTATCAAATCTTACTTATGCCTCGTAGTTAAATACAGTAGAATTCAGGTTCAGCAATCATGACTACRATATAGCATTCAGAACTTTGTTTTTAAATGTGGTTTCAAAACGTTGTACCCTCCACACTAAGCAGTGATGCCATAATGTTTTGGTGGCATATTAGAAGTCACTTACTGTTTTCAGTTAGTTCTGTTTCTGGTGTGCTCTTTGCTTATGTATGAGAAATATCAGAAATCCCACAAAGACCAATCAGAATTGAAGTATATCTTTYCTTGACATTAAAGGAGCAGAATTCACAATGCTTTTGTACGTCCGTGTTTTAAGAGTTCCCTCCCATGAAACCGACCACTGTTGTCAAACATCGCAAAACAATCAAAGGTCTCTCAATAGATTATCACATAACTCTACTCTAAAGTTTGTAGAAATTTGCATACACATAGACACCAGATTGAACTTAAGAGTGCAGTTTAACTTCTGAGCCTGTGTAATTTATGGTGGCTTTAGAGAGACTATTTTAAAGGCTATTTTCTTAATTATTAGGGGGAAGACAACTTTTTAGAGATCAGCATTTTGGGGTAAATTGTTTTTTAAATCRCTTTAAATTCAAGCCCTGACAGGTTTTGTACAGATACATCAGTTTATATAAGTCAGTCCTTTAAAACAATGAATAATGACAAGAACAAGAAGATTTAGCAGAAACTTTTGTTCCTCGTGTTTTATAACACAAGCACAAGGAAGATGTTCCCCAAAATAAACAAGTGGGAGATTCCAAGAGATTGAAAGAACTAGTCTGTCATGTAACATATGTGTAACGTGGGATTCTTCCATCRGAGGAAATTTTGGGGGCTAAGAAGGTAAGAAAAGGGATTAGGTGTTTCCCTTGGATAACAAGAATTATCAAGCATCATTTTAATAACGAACTATTCTAGAGAAAGGAGCTCATCAGCTAGAGAGGCTGCTGGGAAGCTTTTGTATCTTTGCTGCTGCTTCTGCGGCATTCTGCTTCTCCCACAAAAAGCAGAGTGAAACAGATAGGCCTCAGATGAGATCTGCCAGACCACTTCTGTTTCAAACGCAACAGGAAAGGACTCCATACTCTTTGCAAGGGGGATTACAGCTGTCAYCAACAATATTCTTCCATGAATATGTAAACTGTTTTGATATACAATCATACTTATCCAACTATATACAGATTCTATTATTTTTCTATCTGATTTAGTGTGACAAATCCAGAAAACATTGTTTTCACAGTGGGAATCCAGAAAATATTAYTCATAGTCTACATTTCTTTTCCAGACTTAGTAGCAATGAAGATTAGGAGAAAAGTCACTGTATTTTTATGTATTCTATATTATTTATATAAATAATTATTTACAATATTTTATGTATTTATGTTTTTTACTACCATTTGCTATTACAAAATGATGTGGGATTTTTCCCCTCCTCCATAACAAAAGAAACCGAGTTAGACAATGGCATGAACTCCATTTTGTTTAGATCCTCCTTCCCAATCCTGAAATTAATTACCAATATTTTGATAGAAGTTTTAAACAAAYGATCAACCATTAACCTACTGTGGGTCACTGACTGAGTCATTCAAATTATAGATATCTGTGCATCTATAACTGCTTTTGAGCCCACACTTTCTGTGT
>NW_028186479.1:4462421-4538762 GCF_003343005.1 Rhea americana | reverse complement strand
TTTTTTTTTGTTTTTTGGTTTTTGGTTTTTGTTGTTTTTGAGGGCTATGAGGGGACTGATAAGAATTTCTAAATAGAAATTAATTTAGAGGTTAATCCCCAGATTTTATTTGCTGAACATATGAGCACAAGGATGAGTATTTTCATTAAAACAGCAAGGATATTCAGAGAGTATTGTCCTCTCATCCTGGCAGTCAGAGAATCACTCCTCAGAAAAAAGAGGGAGTGAAAGGTGGCCAAAGTGGCTTTCTCACACCCATATTTATCAATAAGAATGGCTAGTCTGAACGAGACTAGTCTAGACTGAAGTGGGTAGAAAGCAAGTTGTACTATGAAAAGTACAACTTACACTCCCATATCCTTACACACACTAATGTACACACTCTCCAAGGGAAGAGTAGGAGAGAAAGGTTCTTCTCAAGAAGAGAGAACTTCTGACTTCTCACAGTCATTCTCAAGTTATGACACCATCATGTGCTGGTGTCAGAATGGGGGTATAATTCTCAGTATGGATATGAATATGGATGGTCATGTTAGAAATGACCTTGTAGAATGTGAGATGTTCTGACTCTCTGCACTCACCTTTGCTCCTTTTCTCCCTTCAGGACCATAGACATCTCTGCCATCCATGCCCTGCACATGGTGAACATACCATCAGTTAGATTTTAGTAGAGGCCTAGATTTACATTCAGTTCCCTCCTCGCCCAAAAAAACTCCCGTTACGATGCTGCACTCTGCCTCTTGAGGCTAATGAGGTAGGGCAAACTGTCACAACACAGTCTAAAAACTGTGGCAAAAGCTGGGGAACGAATATATGGATGAAGACCACACTTTCTCCCCACTGTGTGGCCTAYCTCTAGTACATTCTTCCTCTGTTGTAGAGGATCTGAGTGGAAACATATTATCTCTAGCCCACAAGGAATAGGGCATCCACGACGAAACTGAGAACCAAATACAAAATAATTTTAATCACACCAAAAAGTGGGGGGGGAGGAAAGAAGAGGGAATACACTATATTGACTCAGCTGGATGAGAGTTAAAACACTGAAGTTAAAAGCCCTGAATTAGCCCTGAACCACAGAGTTAAAGCCCTGAACTAGGGCAAAAAGACTCACCGGCACACCCCTCTGTCCAGCTGGTCCCACTACACCCTTCTCTCCGGGGTCACCAGGCTCACCCTGCCACAGTTGAAATACGAAAAMCATGAGTTTGGCTTATCCGGCAGCATTCTTCTTTCTGAAGCRGGAATTTGTCTGCTCAGCAGAAGTGCCCTCACACATTTTCGAGACAAAAAGTGTTCCGTGACAGACCATGTTTACGGGAGAGTTCTTACAGGTAAAATTGGAAAGTACTGGTCAAATCAGAGTATGCTGAGCACTGATTAAGCTAAACCCCACAGGCCTTCCCTGAACAAAACTCCCACTGTTACTAAGAATTCCTAATGGTAAGGGCATTTTCTGAGAAAAGTTATATAAACGGAAGTAGACTGGAATTTTACCAGCCTGAAGAATCTGTTGGCAGCCGAGTACATTTCTCAGGCAGCCTGCCCAGCCTGTGCTCTTAATTCTTGCACAAGTTTTCTTTTCTTACGTTCCTTTTTTGCTTTTCACTTTCTTTATGAACYCTTTCTTCTAACAAGAACCCCAAAACGAAACAGCACAAAGCCAGATTGAGAAAATGGAATGTACAGCGGAGATGTACATCTCTTTGTCATTAACGGTAACAATACACAGAATGTAATAATCCTTCAGAGATACTGAAAGGCTTAGTTAAGTGGTATTAATTATGCCTTTTAGATTCTTAGATGTAACAATACCTAAAATCAGTCATTTTTAGCTAATAAAGTAAGTCTCTCTCCTATATCAAATGCACATTACTGAAAGGAGAGTAAGCAATAAAAAGTATTACAAATAAGTGAACCATAATGTGGACCATCTAATTTTATAAGTCATTTTGTCTAACTCCATGTCGACTTAGTTCTCAAAATACTAATTCCTGTATAATAGACATTGTGTCAGTCAGAACTTGTTCTTCTGAAGAAAAAGGTTAAAACGAGCAGCTAAGCTTTATTAGCTGGTACACATCTTCCATGGTTTGGACAGAGTCTAGCAATCATAAAATCAGTACAAGGGCCTGCACTACCATATCCATAGCGCATTTTGTGAGACACTAAGCCCAGTGAGAACCATGGCCATAAAAGCAATTAAGACAGCAGTCAGAGGTGGCACTTGCAACCTCTTAGTACAGTTCTGACACCTGAAAGGTTATCTTGAACACATCACTTGCCTTCTCTTACAATCTACCAATGTCTATAAAATTTGTCATTCTTCACATGTTCCGTAGGAGCACCACAAATACTGGTTCATGCTTCCTTAGTCAGATTCTTGAATGAACGATGCTGTGAGATTGCTGCAATTAGGTCCTTTAAAAAAAGTTTACCTTTGCTCCCCTTGCACCATGCTTCCCAGCAGAGCCTGGTGGACCTGGGGGTCCTGAACTAGCCTGCAATCAGAAATATGCATGGTGAAAAACTCAAGGGCTCATTGCACTCAGCCTAAGGGTTCATCGCCACTTGCAATTATTATAATATCAGTATAGACATCTAGCACATTAACAGACTTCCCTAAAGCTTTTGAGGGCCACAGTAAGAATTATGGGTCAAGCTATATTCCAATTATTTTCTRTTTTCTGTCTGACTACTTTAAAATTCCCAAATATTACTAAGTATGACATAAATGCTACTTTCCATCTGTACAAATATTTAAGTATGATAGTGAATACAGATATGCATGAGTCAGCCACATTCCAATCCTGAGTTATCCTGGTGTAATTCCAAAATAATGCCCCCAAAATCACCAGTTTCACACAAGTGAGAAGATCAGCACTCAGTAGCATCCAATAGTTACAATTTTGTCATACCTCAGCCTTAAATCTCATTGGCCTTATTCAGAAAAAAATATTGACTAACTAATTACCTAGCTTTGCTCTCAACTACACCACTGTACTTCTGGACTTAGTTGTGCTGCAAGCCATGATGCARCTGCTCATATACACTATAGAATTGAAAGTGGAATGTAAAACTAAGGTTCTTCATTGCAACAATAGAAAAGAACTTGGTGTAACTGAAGTTCTCCTCCTATTAACCCACCTAAACTTATTTTCAAGGTTGTTATTTTCCACAATCCAGATTGGCAGTAATTAACTTCATATGGCCATTAGTTTCCATAAATACTCTATTGAAAAATCATCCATTTCTTCTTGTTTACATAAGTTTAAAAAAACAACTAATTAGAAGAATAATACAAACATTGAGAAATGAAAATCCCTAACGTGCACAGSAGGGATGTGTTATTTAAAGCTAACCGGAAGGCCTGGCATGCCTTGTGGTCCTGGAGGTCCTCTGATTCCTTGTGGTCCTCTTGGGCCCTGAGGTTAAAAAAATCATTAAAAAAAAAAAAAGTCAGTCAAATGCTGATTGCCTTTAACTGAAGATCAGATTAGTGCAGTGACTAGAATACAAATGTGTATTTTGCAAGATCCTCTGAAGAGGTGAAACTTCTGGCTGTTTGTTTGTAGGGATATGTCCATGTAAAGCAGCTACATTCCATCATTGCTGTCATTTGTATTTCCCAATGCAACTGTCATTGTATGGTAGTCATATTCAGAGAGCTACTTAGGCACCTAAGATATCAAGGGCGACATAACTAACCCATAACCAGCAAGGCRCACTTGCTCCGGATACCTATGTAGTCAATGGATGCATCTTAAACAGGAAAGTTATGGTAAAGAGTTTCTGGCTGTAACTCTCTTCAAATTGACTTCATCAACCAGATTTTTGAAATACAAAGCTTTTTCATTAGTCTTGTCAATCAATATATCATTTTCACCATTTCAATGCACCCTGGACATACAACAGATTCAATCATGCAACACATTCTATGTGCTTATTGCCAACTATTTCTAATAAATTCATTTTGAAGATATCTGCTTGAAAATATCCTGAAGGCTGGAAAAGTGTTGACTAAATTACTTCTTACTAATATTCACTGTCCTCTTTCAGTTTCAGTATAAGCTTCACCCAGATAAATTGGAAGAGAAACTTGGCATATTTAATTCATCAGGGTCTCAGAAGAAATTTGCCAGTGAAGAATTTTCCTCATAATATTTATAGTTGCTGTAAACAAAGCATTCCAAAAGAAAAACAAAGGATCAAGACTGACAGCTTATTTACTCTGTAGCTAACATACAAAAGCAACTGAGAATTTCTTTTAGCTACCTGTGGGCCTGGAAAACCAGGGTCTCCTGGGTAACCYGATTCCCCCAGATCTCCTTGCTCACCCTGCCAGAACATAAACAAACATACRAACAACAAAATAATAAAAACAAGAAAATAGATTAGCACTTGAGATGTGTATATCAACAGATACTCATTCCACATCAGCACAGAACATTAACTGCTAAAAGGCTTTCTGTGYTTTCAGGCAGCACCTTCTGCTGAAGCAAAACCAGATGAAAAGCAAAGGGCTAAGTAACTCTTTTTTTGATTTAGGATTGGTGATGAACATAAGATCCGCAGTGGGAGAGGTCAGTTCTATTTGCTTTGCATTTTGATRGGTGTAAAATACACCTCAGTGTCAGCACTACTGCTGCACTACCTTTGTCTTTGGCCACAGCAGAGACTTTGACAAGTCATAAAGTCAGGGCCACAAAGACAGATCCTCTTCACCCTGTCAGTGGAGAACTACTAAGAGARGAGGGCAACCATACCTTCATAATTCATCCCAGAAAAGTTTTTCTTTGTACTCCCCAGCTTTCACTCAGATCACTCAGTGAGGCAAGTCAAACCTTGAGAAAAATAACTTTTCAAGCTCTTCAGCTCATGACTATTAAAAGTTGCCAAATATGAATGAGTCAGGTTAGCTGACATCCATAAGAAAYGTTTTTTGTGTTGATTTTTTTTGTTCTTGATTTGAGTAAACKAGAGGTGCTTAGCATCCTAGGCTCGCTGAAGGTTTCCTTTCACTAGAGAGATTATAAACATACGTCTGAAGATTCTCAGGATGTTGACAGTTCTGGAAAGAATCTCATGGAGAAAATCATATTCAAAAGACTGTACTCCCTAATTCTGTATCATATGAACGAAATAAGAGAGATATCAATGCAAAAAAACAGAGTACTGTAACAGGGAACATCAGTCAGTAGACTTATGCCAGCTTATGCCGGCTTTAAAAATAGATTTTCACAGAAATTACATTGATTGCAACGCAAACAGAGACAAATAGAAGAAATCTTTTCTTATCCACATTGTGTTGGATTCCAAAATGAGCAGATACTTTCCAGCTTCTTCAATGAGCTTTGAATCAGGCATAGAATACAAGTTGTTCTTTTTTGTTGCTGAATGCTAAAATGTTTTTATTTTCAAGCACATCAGAATTCCAGTGCTCATTAGTACCACAGAAAGATAARGGATAATCTGTTTCCTGCAATTTTTGTCATTTCATCCTCATTACTTACTTGGATTATTACTATTACTCATACAAAAATGTAAATCGAGATTTTGAAAGTCCCAAGGACAATAAATTTAGGAAACCCCTGAAGAGAGGGATTTCTGAGCTACTAAGCAATAGGTGGGAGATGGATTTCTGCTCTAACTAATAGACTGGATTGATGATTGTTGTTTCATTTTTTAATTTAAAATGTCTGAAAAAAACATCAAAAAACTTGTGAGACAGGAATAGGAAACAATAACTTTAAAAAGGTCAGTCTTTCAAGTTATTTTTCTCCTTATGAATAGCCAGAGCATAGTGCTTTYCCTCTGTTGGTGGGTGGTATCAGTCTTCCAGCGTTTGTTCCTWCCTGGGATATCCTAGACAGCAAAAGATCTAGACTCTCAAAATGAAATCCAAATYGGGCTTTTCAGAAACCAGATGGGGCAGAAGTTTCAGGACAAGGTTTAACTGCATGTTGCATRAAGCTGAGATGTGACTGGAGCATAGTTTGAGGAATTTACTAGACACTCACTTCCATCTGTCGTTTCCCAGCAGAAAATAAATTTGAATCAGAGAGCTGTCAAAAACCTGTGTTACCTGGGTACAGCACACAGTAAGGTAGTGATAAACATAAAGCAAAACTCTGCTTCTTCAGAATTGCAGGAGAGGGCATTAGACTAGAAAAGAGCATCAAATCAAAGACTGATGATGAAGAAATATTATTTCTGTAAAAGATCCTTCCAGCAAGTCTGTTTTCTTTGCTGAAAATGTTATGTTCTACTCCCCTATTATGGCCATCAGCTTAAATGTTTCTTGTGGCTGCAGAAAAAGCACTTTGTCTTTTCAAAAGTTTAGTGAAAAGTCATGGACATGCTGCCAGATTAAGAAAACAGCAAACACTTCGACTTACACACTGTGCCCACAACAAAAATGTGAGAAATACACTAAACCCAGCGAGCTGAGCAAACTGTTATGAGGTGACAAGCAACGGGATGTTTTGTACAGGCCAAATATGTGCTCATACTGTGAGCTTTGAGAAAGGCAATATGGCTTTGGCTCAACTTTGAGACAATTGCTACTTGAGGCCAGCGATAAGGAGTCCAGGCACTTCATCCCGTCTTGTCTTTGGTATTAGGACTACTGGAACTGCATCAGTATGACTTGAAAGAAGGAACTTGCCTGTGTAAAGCTAGACTGATTTTAGTCCTGACTGTGCTTGGGAGTGAAAAGTTGCATAGAACAATCTCTACTAAATACTTTTTTTAACATTCRTTCAGGAGCTACAGCTCTGCCCACTCCCCAGATTCTACCACAGGGCAGGATTTTCAAGACACAATCCATCCTGAAGGTACTACCAGAGTACACATGTGAAATTGTGTTCCCCCGGGTTTACTTTCACTGAGGCAAACAGGAAATCCAAAWCACTGTGTACATGAGCAAATCTGGGAAACTCCTGCTGGGAACTAGGAGAATGAGCAATCAGCAAATGGAAAAGAAGTCTGAGCAGCCAAAGGAAATCAGTATATCTGCTGAAGCACCATGTTAAGCCAAGGTATATACCACTTTCTTTATTTGTGTTAGCAATCCTGAAGAAAGATTTGGTCAAATGTGAATTAGTTGTGCTATAACARTGTGTTTTCTGGTATAATCACGTAACCTATACTTAAGAAATAAAGCAATAGGATAATCTTGCAAGTTATAGTTTTAGATGTTCTTACAGTCGCATTGCAGGGAAATATTTTACCCTKTYTTAAAAATAATTAAAAAAAATGAAATCATAGTCTTCTCAGGTTCCTAGAATTCTACTTTTACTTGCACTAGTCCATTTTTTGAATACAGCTGCTTTMAGATTTGCTTTGGTAACTACATTTTGTAATTTACACCTTGACACAAAAYAAGCTTTCCTTTCCGAGAATATTACCTAAAAGTTTGCTCAACAGAATGGCAGTGATGTCTTTAGAAATTACWTCTCTGGAGATAGCTTCTTTTCATTGTGGCTTCACAGGAGGAAAACCAGCTCTGGGAAAACTAGGGCTCCAACCTAACAGTGATGTTTGTGATAATGAGATAATTTTCCCCAAATTATTAAAGGATCTTTCTGGAAAGATCAGTCAGCATCCATGAGGGCTGATCTATTCCTTATATCCAATACAAGCATTTAAACTGCACTACAGTCTCTTGGAGATCTACTTGGGGAATTCAATTTTCTTCTAAATCTTGACTCATTTCTGGAACTCTCCTCTTTTTTCACAGAAGTAAAATCTTCTACATGCTTTGGGCTAGTTTTCAGAGCTGTAGTTAACTCCATGTTCTGTTTAGATATTAGGAAATCATCTGTTACAAAGAGCTTTAGTTTTGTCTCTGCTGCACAGCTGAACTTCCCCATCAAGACAAAAATGAGTCAAATTACATACTGTCTGGGGCTCTTTTTGAGGCACAAAAGCAACTTATGGACTCTTGGCAACTAAGGGATTGATTGTGTACAGGGCCAGAAGTGTAAGTCTTGAAAGAGCTACTCACTTCAGTATTTCTAACGTCACACAAATCTGGTCTGATTTTGTGCTGGATTTAAGAAGCTTGAAATGAAAGAACATTCTACTTTTTCTCAATCATCAGAACCTGCCTTTCCACAACTTTAAATTTCTGAACAATTTGGAAATTGTTTTAAATAACTTATCAGGCAGCATATTATAATCAGATGGTTTTAGTCCTGAGGATAAGCAGAGGGTGGAAAAGCTTTGGCTGAACAGTGCCAATCTATATGCATTATTCCCTTGTGTATGAATATGTCATAATTTCCAATGGAAGCTACAAATGTCCCTGGAAAGAAACCCAAACAAACCATGTGGATTCTTGTTTCCTGAAAAATCAAAGCCAGTGTAAGTTTTGTTTTGCRTAAGGATATTGTTCAGCAGTTTGTTTCCTCTCTGTTATAACACCACCACACAGGACGGCTAGCCTAAAGGTCAGAGGAATACCAGAAATTTAAATCTTTTCTATATTCCCTACGAAATGTAATAATTCTCTGCAGGAGAGAGTTTTAGGTGTGTCCTTACACATCTGCGTGCACGTAGGGAAGGAGGAAATCATCCAACTTASAGCCTTGTGCTTCACAAATGGAGCATGGCTGCTCATTGTTTTCACCATTAGTGACTCTCTTCCACTTATGTTGCCACATTTGCCTTAATACTAAAAGAAAATGACTTTTTATTTCCATGAAAGCTTTGATTCTCCTTTCCAGCTCTAAAGTCTTCAAGTCAGGCCTCTAGTACATCCATCTGAGATCCAAAGGGTGTCTTGGCATGAAACTAACTTTTGAATGTTAAATAAAACTGAATTCAGTGTCTTGTATCACACTGAAATTTCCCTTTTAAGAGGATCAAAAGCTCAGGCTGGACATGTAGTCGCATATAGACAGGGAGCACCAATGCTAGCAACCCACCTTTATGCCTGGAGGGCCTCTTCGACCTTCTGCACCCTAGGAAGGAGTGGCATGAGAGATTACAAACACTGAGCAATTTGTGAAAYATCTGCTTATAACCATATACATTCAGCTCATGGAAATCAGACATCATTTCCAAACAAAGGAACAAAAATCCCATTTATTTAAGGTAAAGACGAGGAATCAGTGATTTTGGGATAGAAACACTTAAACTASTAGTACTATTATCAAAGAAAAGGCTTTAGACCCTTAGTGCAGAGGGAAGACATCCTCCTCCTGTCCCACTGTCCCATAGSCCCCCAGCAAAATTCTGGGAAACATCTTCCCAGCCCACTGCCCCTTGGCTAAAATTAAAAGAACAAGAGCTCTCTCCTCTCCCTCTGAGCTGAAAGGTCAGCACTGCTTCCCTCCACAGGCAGCACTAGTGAACACGACCATTCAGCCATCACTAGAGTCTTTTAGACCGTTTCTGCAGCCTGGTTGCAGAGTGATGAGCACTCCAGTCTTTAGCATTAGGATCCTTTCTGACAGATGACAAAAGACGCCTTCATATGTTCCAGTCTTCAGGAGATTAAAAAGAGCAGCTCAGCTGCCTTTGAGAACATATAGGCTCAGATGGGCATATGGAAYTTGCTAAGGCTCAAAGGAAGGAAGAGGGGATAGATTTATCTATGTTGAAATTTCCAAGTAATTAAGGCTTTAAGAGAAGGCTGGCTCATCACCAAGTTTTGGGCTTGTAGCATGAGTCAGAAATTTTGCTGGACAGTATATTCCTGATTAAAAAAAATATCCATTGCAAGACACATGAGTTGCTAAATTTGAAGCCGAATATTTTTTGCTGTGTAAATTTTAGAGGATTTTTTGCCTGACATTTCAGCTGTTTTAACTATGGGATAAAAAGAAAAGGGAGGAAAAATGGTCTTCTCAACGGAAACTTCACTGTGTCTTGGATCAGTTACTTCCACCCTACACTGACTACCGTTCTTACATCAGCACCAGCATTTCCTTGCTCTCCTTGGAGTCCTTGTGGTCCTGGATCCCCCTGCAAAGCAAAGGAATGAACAAGCTCTTTAAAAATCTTATTCTTCTACAAGAATCTTATTCTTGTACTTGCACATTCTTATTTTTATAATTCTTATTTGATTCTTTTCCTAAAGGAATAGTTCTCCTAAGTAATTTCATTGAAATCAATTGTATTATGCTAAACATCTGATCCTTGTTTTCTGCAAGTTGTTCATAAACAAAAAATATAAACAAGAGAGATCAAGCTTGCTTTAAATTTCTAATCAATAGGTACAATAGCTGATATTTGGTCAAGGCTTTTGTGAGATCATATTTGTTGACTGTAGTCTTTTGGTTGGACTTCTCAAGACAGATTGATTAGACAGTAGTGATGTTTATTACCAAAGCGTCATCAAAATACAATTCTTCTCTGGAGAATGCACTTTGTAGATTTCTGCTACTTTCAGCATAGTCTATGCACACATATATGAACACATACGTATGTTTGTCAGAAAATACATGCACTTGTTTCTTCAAACCAAATCAACTTTCATAAAAAARGGATTTTTCTCACACGTGTTTAGGTCTCACCCTCACAAGCTTTCATCCATGATGACTTGTATATTATTTTCAAACTACATATCATTTTTGTTTTTCGATTTTTGGGTTTTTTTAGAAACTAAGTATGATAATAAAATGGGCTATGATTTTTTATTACATTTCTTTCCTTGCAGTATTGTTCAAACAYCTCATAAAATTCAGACATCATTTTATTAGCACATACAGAAGTTCTTATGTTCTAATACAGGCCAGAACAGAGTTCATCTGCYACTTCAAGGAAACAGCAGCTAGATAATAAAATATGTATAATGTGTTGATATCCAATGCATTTCCTCCCCAAAACATTTTCAACAAAATCYTTATAATCTATGACTAGAAGTCTCGCAATTTATGTCAGTTTGTGCTAGAACAATGTATTTATCCATATTTGCCAAATCCAGGCAAAGATTGCAACGTATCTTCCCTTAGATCTGACCCAGTTTGACAGTCCAGCTCATGAGAATATTAAAAGGAGGACTGTAGTGAAGACTATGCTAATTATTTATTTACTTATTTTACAGTATCAAGTATTTCTCGAAACTTTCTGTTTCAGATACTTTCTGTTCTGAAACTTTCTGTATGTAGACATACACTACAGACTAAAGTACAAAACGAAAGAAAAGAGCTGCTTGGTCGGTGGACAGCAATGTCCTTTACCAGCAATCTTAGCAAACATCCAAATCCTCTCTCTTCGTAATGCAGAGCAATATGCTTACCTGCTGTGCTGGGTTTCCTTTTTCACCCATAGGACCAGAAACATCATTACTAATCCCAGGATCCCCCTAGAAAGTCAAGCAGAAAGCTCAGTGTTTTGTGTGACTACACCTTTATTATTGTAACTACACAGGCAGGGTATGGAAATAGGATTAATGAGATTTGTCTTTGTAGTCAACAAGAAATATACAGACTATTTTAAAAGAAGATATTTGCAAGAATATTATGTATGCAGTTCTGCAAAGTGCACAAATTTCTTTTGCAAAAATGTGAAGAGAAATATTATCAATAGGCAACAAATTAAACTCTGAAAATGTGAAGCTGTTCTGACTGCTTTTGTATAAAGTGAGCTAAGATCATAACTGGCTGGTGATTTTCAGCAATGGGTTATCCTCGAATGGAGAAATATTCAAGCACTTAATGCTGCAGAAAATGCAGCTGGACCCAGACGGCTGAAATTCTGAGTTTTTAAAGAGGCCGTATTACTATGACACCTGACTTCTTGTATAAACATTAGAYGAGAGGAGTCAACATGTTATCTTTGGTTGTTTGGAACAGAGGTCTCCAAGATGCATTTGAAAACACTTAAAGTTATGATACAAGAAGTGTGGTGCTTCCACTGAAATGGCAATTTACATTACAATTTACATCCAGAGCAGGGTTTGCTCTGGAATATGCAAGGAAGAAATGTCAGCATGAAGAAGTAACTTTCCTTTGCATCATTATAAATTTCTAAGTGTTTATCACATCTGCTTTACACACTGAAGGTCCTGGGTTCAAGCCCCAGTGGAACCAGCACCAGGAAATCTTTGGGAGGCTGGACTAGATGATCTCCAGAGGTCCCTTCCAAMCTTACTGATTCTGTGATTCTGTGAATAAGTTTATGGGGTTTTGAAGTCATTCAGAAATCCCTCTGCAGGGCAGGAAACATGACAGGACTAAAGAGCTCCAGAAGGAGCTATGTTACCCACAGAAAAAAAAAAAATCAGGGAACAACCAGGAGACCTTTGACTTAAACATCTGCTTCCAAGCAACACATCAAAGCATCAATCTATCTGCAGCTGGAGAATTCAAAACTTCTGTAATACACTATACTCTTTGCAAAGTACTGTGCTGTACAGGATCCTGAAGAACTCTTCAACACATACCATATTTCAGGTAAGTTCATCACAAAATCAAGACAGAAATCAGCATTTGTTGCAATGAAAGCCTTTTCAATCTACCAAAAATGAAGGAGTACACTTACATGATCTCCTCTTARACCAGGCTCTCCTCGCTCACCCGATTCTCCTCTGGGGCCTTTTCTACCCTTAAGTCACAAAGAAAGCACAAACAATTAGGGTATAGGTAGAGATARTATCCGGAGTACAGGAAAGTCAGATATCAGCGTAGGGCCACAAAGATGATCAGAGGGCTGGAGCACCTGCCCTCTGAGGAATGGCTGCGAGAGCTGGGCCTCTTCAGCCTGGGGAAGAGAAGTCTGAGGGGGGATCTTATCAATGTGTACAAGTACCTGAAGGGGGGGTGTCAAGGGGATGGGGACAAACTCTTTTCAGTTGTCCCGTGTGACAGGACAAGAGGCAATGGGCAGAAATTGAAGCACAGGAAGTTCCGCCTGAACATGAGGGGGAATTTCTTCACTGTGAGTGACGGAGCACTAGAACAGTTGCCCAGGAAGGTTGTGGAGTCTCCTTCTCTGGAGATATTCAAGGCCCACCTGGATGCAACCCTGTCTAGCATGCTCTAGGTGACCCTGCTTGAGCAGGGAGGCTGGACTAGATGATCTCCAGAGGTCCCTTCCAACCTTACCAATTCTGTGATTCTATGAACACAGATAGGTTTAAGTCAATGGAGCTACACTGATTTACACCAGGGAGTCACACTGTATTAGAGAATAAGCACCATGTAAAAACAAGTCACAGACATTACAGATTTGTCATTGTATTTTGGAAAGACGACAGTGGTTTCCATGACATTTAAACATTGCCATAAAGGATACCTCACCTGTTTTCCTGGCCTGCCTTTCTCACCAGAAGGACCAGGAGATCCATGTTCTCCCTAGACCCATGAAGAGTTAAAAAAAAAAAAAAAAAAAAAAAAAGAAGAAGAAGAAGAAAAGAAATGCAAATAATTAATACATGTTCCTTCTTGTAAGTATGGTTCCCAATTGTCCATCAGGATCCAATTTCTGTCAGGTACACAACCCCAAACATTAAACAACTGATTTTTGTTCAGGTTCAAATCCCACTCAAAGCCACCACAATCTGTACTGCTGAACCTTGAGGTAAGCCTCTTTAATTGCATTACATGTTTGAAGTAAAAACTACCTGTTCTCCATCAGTGCCATCAAATCCATTCTCACCATGTTCACCCTGTAGCAATATGCAAGAAACATCCTATTAGCATCAGGAAACTTTCCTCTTTGGACAGGGAGGAAGTCTTTATATAAAAAGAGAAATATTCACCTGCTTTTGGAAATTTGAGTAAGCGGTTATTAATGGCTAGTAAGAATAGCTAAGAATAATAATTAAATTTAAAATAAATAATTAAGAAATTTTAAAGAATTATTAACTTCTAAAATAATTCATAGTTAAGAATAGGTAATATTATGAATAATAGTTATTAAAACTATAGGTCTCTGCTAGAATTTAAATTCAGCTTTGTCATCCGTTAGTTTTTCAAATATTTTTCCAAGCTGTAGCATTTTCACAATCAAAATATATTCCATTATACAGCTGTTAGCATGTGACCTAACATACTGATAATCTTGCAGTTCTGATTTCAAATCATGCATGTTTTTCTATTCATTAACAGAGTTTTTTTAATCATTTCATACCATGAATGCTGTATTTAAAAGCTGGAAAGAATGGTTGCGATAGGAATAATTACAGRAGATTTCTCTGAGGTCTTAGCACATGTTAAAAAATTTTATTACTGTGTCGGCAAAGTGATGCTTGGTTTCACCAGGATTGATTTTGACATTTGCAATCTAAAACAATGTTTTTCAAAAGGTTAACGTCTCTAAGACATATAAAGGCCAGGTAGCCAAGCTATTCCTGGAATCAGCGCAGTAGCTGTTATAGCACCGAGACWGCAATTTGAAAGGACAGCATTATGAATGCAAATGTGAAACATGAAACGCGGAGGGCTGCTTCTGGCTGACCTAGGAGAAGGGATCAAAGACAACGAAGTCAGCCTATCCTGCCTTTTGCGCCGCATAAACAGCAACCCTCATCCCCACGCTGACAGACACTGCTGCCCTCCCCTTCTTTTGCCTGCAGAAACAAATCATCAGATTACAACCACTCGAAGAAGCCATTTTCTCACAGCCCTCCAAACCTTAGGAAGTTTGCAATGTTAACTTGTTGTGCAAATGAGGAAGGAGGTTTTTGAACAGATTTGAAGCTATGAGACATTTGTTTCACTAAGGTATGCCCTAAAATGTTTCAGACTTGGCCAAATATCACTCAGTTTTTAAGGACACCTTGAAATGCCTCTTTCCTCTTTCTCCACTGAGATAAAAATAAAAGAATTAACCACGATGTTCTCAGTTGTAATAAAGAATGAAATTAGCAGGGACCACAATCATTTTAATACCCTGAAAGCTGAAAGGATAATTAAGAAACCATGAAAGTGGCATAAGACCATGTTCCAGACGCTAGTTAAATCAATAGGAGTCTTAGTCTGATAGAGCTTACAGATACAACCGTTTTGTAAGTTTTGATGTTAAACTGAATTGGGCAAAAACATCCAGTAAAAGTTCCTGAGAGAAATTTCACTTATTTACAGGAGTTTTGAATGTACTACCAGAAAAAATAACTGGCTGTACGTTTTGATACTGATGTTATAAACAAGTATTTCTTGATTAAGTATTCCAGAAGAATGTTGAACGATGAGTAAAGCAACCATGACTTTTTGTTCTAGTCTTAATTTTTTCCTATCTCTTTTCATACCTCAGCAAACCTGGGCCAAACTTCACAGTATTAAATACTCAGTATTGCTTTTATTTCCAAATCACTTTATTAAAACCCTTTTCAGCCTTCAATAAATGGTCTCAGTCTTACTAGATTACCAGTACTGAATCACATTTTTCTATACTGAAAGTTTTGTATTTTTAATTAAAATAAAATGAATGGATATAGTGACACAACATAGTGAAGAAATTTCATTTTTCTTGGATTTCAGTATGGTTTGTGCTGCTGAGGTTAATTGCTCTTTACTGTACAATTCAACTTGAACAAATCAAAAATCAACAACCGGTCTGACTCTCACTATATGTTTCAGATATTTAAGGAAGGACAAACTAGTTAGGGAAAATGCTAGAAAATGAAATAGGAAGGAGTAAATATATGGGAGGATTAAGAAAGTCAGTAGATAGCAGTGCTTCAAATAGAGCTTGAAAAACGCTCCCTGAACTTTCCCGCATGTGTAACTGCTCAGGTTTGGAAGCAAAAGCTATCTAGGAAACATTTAGGAACCTCGAAATCTCAGGAGGGTTGTTATCAAAACACCTGATATAATGTGAATTCCTTTTCACTACTCTGGCTTGCAACCTAACATTATTGTTATAATCTTTCTCTTCCAGACTTCCTATTGCATTAATAAGTTAATGACAATAACTTTTTGATGAGCAACAATGTTTGAAAGGCTAAATTAGTGGAGTTGTGAGATCTGTGGTTGATGAAAACAGCTGACAGAGAAGTTTGAATAATAAAAAAGTGTCAGTAATCACTCAGTGAAAATGATGTCCAAATCCACAATAAATATTAGTCACAATCTTTCTTCCCCCCTTCTGCTCTGCTTCTTCAACATTTAGAATATAAGATTCATCTGACTTAACTTTAGTCACCCCAAACTTATGTGTCTAGTCAAAACTAGTTAACTAGGATTTCTCTAGTCAAGTGAGACAACCAGATAACAACCATTCCCATTTCTGTTTAACATCTGAATGACTGTCTTGACAGATGATTCCAGCTGCTAGTGAGCACTCTTCCTTTCCTGGGAACTACACTAAATCAAGTGCTACCATGTTAAAAGTTCAATACAAATAAGACTGCGGTTTTCTAATAGTGTGGCACTTAACAGCTCACACTTAGATCCATTTTTATACCACCACAGGAAAAACACGTGAAATATCCTGATGGTTTTACACTGTTTCCCTTTAGTGTTGTTATTTTCRTCTTACAAGATAACATGAACTTAGTAAGGAGCAGAGCACTGTTCTCCTTTCAGAAAAGTGGCCACATGTAAGATTACATACCTGGCTTCCCTGATAGCCTCGGGACCCCTGAAATGAAAAGTAAATATGGATGAAATTTGGTGAAAGTATTTTTTTTTGAGCTTGAGAAGCAGCCTGCTGCATAGGGGCATGTAGCATTACATTGGCTCAGTATTTGCAGTTCCTACTGGAARGACATATATTGCCACACAGGGAATTGAGCCCTTTCCTGTAGGAAGATGGTGCAGCCATCATTTTCATTCCTGTCCTGTGAAGCTTTTTCATTTTTACCCAGGAACAGCCTGGAGCTGGTGGTGGAAAAGTAACTGGCAAGTTGCTGAGTCAGCAAACTCCCCAGCCATTGGCCYATGCTGTGGGTCTGCAAAGTACCTCTCAAAAGAAGACAGCAAAAATTCTCTGCTATTCTGACAGTTAGGTCCTGCTCTCCATCCATGTTCCAGGAAGAAAGCACAGCCATTTGTCCTCACTACTGAGAACAGGTTTGTGTGAAACAAGATTAAAAAATTTTTCAAAGTGACATACTTGCCTTACGACCTCTGGCACCTGAACATCCCCTGTCTCCTCGAGTCCCATTGAAACCAGCTGGACCTCTCTCCCCCTGAGGAGCAAGTGGAAATATTAAAAGTCATCCATACAATGCTGGTCACTGGTTATATCTGTCATGAGATTAAGATTAAGGCAAAACAGAATTAAATATCACTACACTAAGGACACACTTGGAAGTCACTGGGAATTTTTATACTGACTTTAAAGGGCTTTGAATTATTCTCTGCAGAGATCAGTGCACTACCAGTTTGAGTTGCACAGTGGCTGTCTGCTCTATCACGGCATGTTTAGACTGTGGTGCCAATTTCTGACTGAAATGTTTGAACTCGAAGGTATGGCACTTCAGTAGTTTGGTTTTAACAGAATATTGAATGCCTTCCCTTCAGTCACAGATTTTTGAAGGCTTTGAATGCTTTTATTCCCTGTACTTAAAAAAATTTAGAAAGAGAGCAACATCTCTGAGCAGCCTCCAAAATTTTTCAGAATCTCTTAAAATTTCTATCTAAAAAAATGTAAACAATGACAGAGTAAATTACAGCGAACACAGAGCAGGCATGACAGCTCATATGCTAGTATGAAAAAGAAGATAAACCTAGAGAGCCTAAGATCAGCAGAACAGGGACAATTTCTGCACTGTTTTTTCTCCTCTTTCAAAGAAATGCCTCTCTCTAAAGTTGCAAAGGTACAACATGGACCACATCGCAGCCTCAGTTAGAAAATGATGCCACAGCACCACACAATGGTATTAAAGTCCAAAAGCCAAAAAGGCCTGGCTCCATGGCCTATGTGATGCTTTAAGACTAATTTCTGAGACGAGTACTACGGCGTGATAAACCAACGCTGTCAAGCGTTGTTTCCTCAGTCCCTCTCCTCTCTTTTTGCCATCTTCTCCAGCCTATTATCAGCACAGTCTGCTTTTTGTTATGTATTTTATTACACACTGTTGCTTTGGATGCTTAAAATTCTTTCAGCAGGAGAGAAGGTTAGCCCTTAGTAGGGAAAACGTGCCATATGAAATTCACTTATTGGCTTCACTTCCAGGATTTAAAGGGACTTTCCGAAAGCATGGCAATGGCTTCTCTTCATCCCTCCATAGTAATAAGAGGGAAAAGGAAGGGACCAGAAAAATCAGGAACAAGGTTTCTGTCACGTATCTTTTTCATTAGGTTGTCCTGGATTCCCAGAATGTCAACAATAGAATTTCAATTCCTCCTCCCCCCAAAACAAAAAAATAAGAATTATTTTCACCTCAGATCACTGCAAAAGGACAAGATTTAGAATCTTCTTTCAAATCAAAATGCAATGGTGAAAAATTTGTGGCACTCATATTTCAACGTATTCAAAACATTTTACACTAAAAAACAGCGTTCAAACTTGAATTCTCACTTATCACATGGCATTCATATCTGGAAAGAACTGTGAAAATAATTCTATTCCTGAGTAAGAAAGACAAATATTTTTAAGTCGCTCTGGAAATCACTTATGTGGGACTTCATTATGTCAGTTAGCAAATGAGGCCCTTGGTTAAGAATAAAAGATTTCTAGGAAAGCAGTTCCAGAAGCAACAACTTTCCAATGAAACTGCTAAACTACTATTACAATGTGCTTTCTTGATAATCTTAGATGAGAACTGTTCTTTCCCATTCCTGCCTTCTTCTGAACAGACAGCTGGCTTGCCCCATGCAGCCTCACCAGGGCAAGTTCAGGTTAGCCAATCTACACTGAGAACAGGATTTTCTCCAATGTGGATTGTATACTTTTGTATAGAAGAAAAATCCTAGGCTCCTTCTTCATTTGCAGGCTTCTCCCTTGTAGTTAGGAGTGATGTTCAAGTCATATGGCTGCAATGCTGTAAATCTACTTCTTTGTTTAGTGCTAAGAAAATTCTCTCTTGTTCTTTGGGGAATTTTTGTTTGCTTGTTTGCTTTGAGAAGCAAAAATGGAAGAAATAAATATTTCCAGTGGATTGGGGTATGGCTTGTGTATATTATGCTGAAGTTTATGGARGGATTAACTCACTGCAAAAGATTTGGGAAACGCATCAAAACAATAATCACAAGCTACAAAACTTAACTTTGTTATTCAGTTATAAAACATGCATTCATGCTAAGAAGGGAAGCGATAGTCTTTTCTGTGAGAACTGCCAGCACAGAATCTGGCTACTGTCCACTATGAGAAATAAGTATATGAGTTAGCCAAAAATATGCCAGATAAAATGCTGTTGGATGATTCTGTTTAACCAAGTCTGATTCCAGATGAGGAGCTGTCACTAACTATGGTAAGGTACAGGCACACAGAGAATTGAGCGCATATATTTTACCTTCAGCTACATACTACTTAGACACACTTGGGTTAGTATTGACGAGCACTGAATAAGTAAGTGCAGACAGATTCAGACACCAACTAGTATCACCTTATCAGGAAGAAACTGTTTACTTACAGTCCCACCTTCCTCACCAGGATGGCCAGGAGATCCTCTGTAGCCTGTACTTCCCTGAAAACAGGAACATAAGAGATAAGTAATACTGCTCTCCAAGTATACTAACTTCATTACTCTGCAGATGCAGACAGAAAAAAATTCTTGAAAACTAGATCTGGCTATGCCGAGGAGAGCAGGCTCCACCTATTGCATTTACACAACCACCATGGACAGTCCTGTATACTTGACTTGACTGTGGAAAGAATAATTACAATAATAACAAATGACATTATTTCAGGAAACTGTCTGGTTAACAGAGCTCACTGCGATATATGSTCATATATCCTTTTTAGGGGGCTGGAAAAGGAAGCAACACATAGTGATGAAATTCTAAGGTGAAGCTATAAAAACCTAAGGAGCTGAATATTACTGAGGACAAAGACATCATAATATTTTACAAATAATTTAGGAATATTATAACTTTACATTGGAAGTGATGCAAACCTCATCCTCTCTGGAAAAAAGACTTCTACGAACAGACAGAAAAGCGAGCACAATAATCCAGAGATGTCTAAATAAAATACAAAGGTGTTAGAAGATTAACAGGAGCAATGAAAGAAATCACTACATTGGTTTATGAATAAATACTAGAACTACACCTTTGCTAACAGATAACTAATAATAGATTTGATTACAACTAGATAAACAAAAAGTGTGAACTGCAAATATAATTTTTTTAGACTGCCATTGGGATATAAGTAGAAATAATGGAATGAAACAATGGAATAATGGAATGAAATAAAGGAATGGACAAGTGGAGGTTACACATACTAAAAATCTTAATAACACGGTCTATTAGCATGCTGTAGAAGTAATGAAATCTGAAATGCTTCAATGGCTTATAGCAGACAATATAAACATTAAAGCAGATAATGTGGATTTTTGAAGTGCTGTCCTGGATGAGGAGAGGATATTTGAAATTACCAGGACACACAAAAGAAGGATGGGGCAGGCATCTAGTGAAGAAGGAATTTTATACTCTCAGATTACCAGCTGCAAGTATTCGGTTCACAGCAGCTGATAAGGCTCTTGGTTAAGAATTTATTTTTAAAACTCTTTCCATTTTTCTACTGTTGAACTGGTGAAGGAGAACGCTCAGTGACCATCACCAAAAAATCCACAATGCCACTTACTATGCATCTTACTATGTATCATTATTCTGCTAAATGACTTTCATTCCAAAAAAATTTTGCAATAGAACATGCAGCAGAGAAATGATTGTATTGCATGTTTTCTTCTTTATCTGTCCTAACAATAAGGGCTGTGAGCACTTGCATATTCACTCTAAGTTTTTACAAAATAGAAAATACCTGGAAAAATAAAGCATTTCTTAAGCAGTGTCTGTCTTAGCTCTCCTACCTTCCTCCCAGGGCGTCCCCGGCCACCGTGATCACCATTTTCTCCAAGGCATTTACAAATAACATTACAGCATTTCCTTTCTGCAATAATATCCTGAAAAATGACAAGCAATATCTCACTTATGAATAATAGATTACAAAACAAAGCCTGGCTTTTTTCCTTTTTTTATATATCACAGAAGACTTACGAGGTTTCTCTGCAAGATGCTTGCAATATCTACAAATCCAACACTCAGAGGTTCGTTGTATCCAAACCCTCTGCCAAACTCTATCTCTCGAAGTTCAGTCAAGTTCTGTGTATTGTCCATGCCAACTATTAAAAGTGCATCAAGACCTTCAATGTAAGCACAGATTTAAATTATTGAATGCCTGAACTATATTAAGTGACACTATGATTATATATGAAAGCAGGTCCCTAAAAGACTCTTAACAGGTTTTATGGCTTCAACTCAGTATGCTGAATGAAAGCCATTGAGAACGACGTATGAGACAGAAATCCAAACCAGAAAAATTTCTAGTTAACTTCTCTTTCCCACTTATTAGACTTGGCTGACACTTTGGCCTCTGAGCTAACTTCAGTGCCAAGACGGTTGTTTTTACCTTGCAGAAGCCAGAGGTGGGTCTAACTTAGGGCCTGTTCCAGCTGCTACTGGCACTCAGAGGCTGGGATCATCCCAGGCCCTCTGCAGCCTGAGGCTTGCTTCTGGCATCATTTCCCAATCATGGACAAACGAGTAGCGGATGAAAAGGGGAATCAAAGCTCTGTACTTGGCCTAAGACATTTCCACAGTTGGTGACAGCCTCAGAGGATTTCTGTCTGCCTTCACTTACTGGATTACATGTCTATACAAATGGATTTCAGGGATCCTCCTACTTCCATTTATTTGACCTTTTCTGGCAACAAATAAAGACAATTTCATTTTAGCACCCAAGTGAATTGTACTATATTTTTACAACACATTTTAATAGGTCTTGAAAATTTTGTTTTTGGTGTAGTTAAATCTTTGGCCTTTCTATATTACATTTGTCATTGGAGTAAAATATCTGCACAAGAAACTGGGTTTGATGCAGAAACCTAAGAGCAGAAAAGAAAGAAATAGCAAAATGGTGCTTGAGATACTACAAACTGAGGCCAGTTTTTCTCTTTGTCAACTGCTGTTTCTCTTCATAAGAAAATCTCTGCCCCCCTTTCCCTCTTAGGTGGACACCTTTTCTCCTTGCTTTCCACTCTCCTCACCACCTGCACTCTAGACAGTGGGAATTTTGTACCATGTAGTGATCTGACTAAATGGCCTCTGTTTGATGGAGCAGTGCTGGGAAGGTTCAAGCCAGAGGAGCACAAAAAAAAGGAGTGATTTTYTGTAGCGAAATTCATTTGAAGGCCCATTGCATCCTGAAACCCTCTATCTGCCCAAAGTTTAGATTTGGTCTCTGTTTTATTTCCACTTTAGGTCAGCCTTGCCAAAGGTTCTGACACAGATCAGAATTACAACTTAAATAAACCACAGGATTAAAAAAGCCATCTGTTTTCATTCAATATACCAAAAATATCAGCTCAAGAGCACAACCAAGATGAAAACCTGCTTATCAATACTTGGAAGAGACAACAGTTATGAGTCATCAGGAAGACTAGTTCACATGGAGAAGCAAGCACTCTCCCAGTGACTCCTGAGCAACGTCGTGATCTTGGAGAGTCACGATATGCAGAAAAGTAGCAGTGTGGGAGCAGTGCCCTGGCCAGTGGGGCAGTAGGATTTTGGAGTGTCAACACTGTGCAACAATACCTTTGAGGCGAAGGGAGTTGGCTGCTTTTCTTAGATTTTCCAGTGAATCATCCAGCCCATCCGAAAATACTAACAGAACCTGTCAGGAAAAGGAGCAACACTGAATTACTTGGCAAAAGAGATTAATAAATAGGGCCACTATAAAAATTAAAAATTTGCATTGAAATCTGACTATAAAAGAGTTCAATTTACAGTAAACCATGCCTTAGGTATGTATGGCAGGAAAAGTGCTGAGAACAGCACATAAAACATTTTTTCCCTGACAGCACCCTCATTTGAGGGATTTGTCTTGCTGACCACAGTTCTTAGCATTGCTATTAGTTGCATTATACCTACCACTCCCCTAGAGTGCTAGGCTGAAGGCCARTTCTGCTGTGACTTATACCTTGAAGTGTTTTTTCTTATGTCACAGGAGTTCTCTTATATGTGAATGTGCACAAGAATTCAGAGCAAGAATAATTTCCCTTTCTGGAAAAAAATTCCTTTCTGCAGCCCCCAGTTGGATATGTCACCTGAGCTACACCAGGGAGTACATCCTGCCATGGTACTATCTTCTCTCCCCACAGACTTTTGGGTTGCACCATCCCACACCAGTCTCTGTAGTCTTTTTCCTGTTAAGGCATAAGGCTTAGCTCACTCTTACTAAGGATGCTAATGGTGACCCTCTGTGTTCATAGTGGAGAACTGGACTATAAATGTGCAAATACTTTACAGATTGCTGGAAAAAAGATTGTAGGTCTGAACTTAGAATCATAGAATCAGTAAGGTTGGAAGGGACCTCTGGAGATCATCTAATCTAACCTCCCTTGGTGATTTTCTAACAATCTCTTCAATTTAACAATTTAAAAATATGGTGGAAAAAAAAGAATAGTGTTAGCTCATTTTACATATATACGTGTGTATGTATACAAAAACATACATACACTCACACACACATTTACAAAGCTTTTACTTTTAAAAGCTCTTGCTGGTATACATCTGAGTCTTGCTCTGTCAAAGACGCTGGAATTAGGACCAGATTCTTTACTGAAAATTAAATAACAAAARAAGAAATGCAAGCAACAGAATAATCACTACACCTGATGAGCTTTAGAACGGATAAACTTTAGAGAACAAGTGTTCTCTAGCTCAGGACCCTATGAAGATTAAATTGTGATTTCAAGTCTATTCTAAAAATCTTGTATTTACAATTGGCACATAAATAGTATCACAAAGGAAAACTAATCCACTGTGAGATGTACATTCTATTCATTTCTAGTAATAATGCATGAGCAGAGAGGAATCTTGCTTAACTCTGATCCTCCCTGGGGATTTAAGAGAATTGGCAATTAGGAGAAAAAAACACTGCTTTTATTTGTACATCAAACAAAATCTCTCTAGTAAGACTCAACAGAAGCAGTATCTCATATGGCCATGTTCCCTATTCAGAGGAAAAATGACATTTTAAGAAATATTTGGAAAAAAAGTTATATATGCTGAAAAATATAGGATACCCGCTTTCATCTGAAAGCAAAGGAATTTTTAACAATTCCAGGAATTTCAGGTGTTCCAGGAACACCTCACATCAAATTAAAAATAACACTTAAAAAATAAAACAAGGAACATCATAGAGAAATTGCTTAATGTATTTGACAAGGACTAAACTGTCTTTCCTCAGTAGAAATACRTTCTTGGATGGAGACCTTTGTAAGCGATCATATCAAAATAGCTATTACTGCACATACACTGTGCTTTACTGAGTCAGTGCTTTAATAAGAATAAACTACCAGGGCAATGATCCTGAAAAATTATAATGTGATCTAATTTTCATTCAGCTAAGTGGAAAGATCCCCCATTCACTTCAGCAAGACTGGATCAAGCCCCATACTTCTCCCTTCACCTCATTTCAAGATGGATGAGATTAACAATGTCTACATCCATTTTTCTGACTGCCGGTTATCTCTGGACAGAACTTGACTCTTATTTGGAATTATTTAACAGATTAGCTACACAAGTTAACCTCTGTAAAYAAAGTTCTTGGATTATATTTTCTGTGACTTCTTAGAGCTCTCACTACTCAGGACAGGGAATGAGGATCAGGATTCGGAATTTCTAAAGCAGAACTGTTTCCACTACACAAAGTGCAAAGGTTCCCAGGCAGAAGAAACACTGTTTCCTGTGGGAATGCTTGTRATCATAGGTATTAACCCAGATGTTATCATCTCACTACAGGAATGCTGACGGAACAGGAATTGACATATGCAGTTATACGAAGATGAATGGAAGAGCTTATTAGACTTGCCAGTTCCCGATCTTTTTCCCTCGAGTACTCAGTATTAAAGTCAGCAAACTTTAAACTCTATCAGTTTTCAACACAGAATCACATATATTCACACATTGATTTACCTTCACTTTAGCAGAGGTCACACTAAAGAACTTCTCCCAAAGTGCCTGTAAGATGTCTGCATTAAGGTAGGTGTCTATAGTAGTCTGTGCATCTAAGAACTTATGGATGATCTCTTCATTATAGTCTTCAAAATCAGAGTTAAAGATGAATTGGTTGGTCTGTGACAAAGTTTGGAACTTGAACCTAACATTAACTGGAGAGCCAATATTACAGCTGACACTGGGCAGTGATTTCATCTGGAGTAGAAGTTTGGGGAGGAATGTTTGTAATTTCTGTTTCAGATGCAGTGTGGATACTGGCCGTACGCTCCCTGAAATATCAATTCCTATAGAAAGATCTATGTTGCAATCTGTGAAGAAAACAGAGGAAAACAGAAACCATGAACATATGCTATTTATTACCTTGTCTTTTGTCAGAACCAAGGCACTTGAACACAATTCAGTATGATGGATGCAAAAGCAGAAGTCAGAATCAGAGAACCAGGTGTTCCACAAATGTAAACTGCTGTCAGCCCACCTCTATCAGTGCGGCTATGTCACTTGCAGCTACTGACGACTGAACCTTTATTACTTGATATTTGTACAGATTTTTTGCAGATTTTGCAGATTAGATTCTCACCAGAGGCCTAGTCTTGCAAATGTTTCTATGGGCTTTGCTATTGGCTGTGAATGTGCAATACATATTCCAGTTGCAACAGAAAGCTTGCTGGCTGGCTGCACTTCGTYACAAGATGAGACGATGCCCATAAATGAGAAACAATAGTCCAGAGAAATAAATCTAAGAGAGAGGAGCAGAATGCAACATCATATGCCCACTGTGAATAACAGCTGCTGTAAAGTATGGGCTACCTCAGTTATGGAACTGCTTGCCCAGCTGCCAAAAATAACAGCAAATATTACAGTGTAGTTATTTTTTCCCCCCTAGATCATATTGCCCTGGTCAAGCAACTAAATTACTTGGCTAGTTTCTTCTGTACTTTGATTCTTYATGTTTTATGCTGAAGTTTATTCTGTGCCCCTAGCTGCATTATCATCAATCATCRTTGTCTTTGCAAGGAAGGCTGAGGTGTGCAATTTTATCTGTAAAACAATGCACTCCCTAATTTTGTTTCTTCTTTGCCCATTGGCCCTGGAATACTTTTTAAAGACAGAGTTGTKTCCTGTGTTTGTTCGTTTAGGTTTGTCCTTATTGATCATTTTTCCCCATAAGGTTTGTTCCAGTTCTCTGTTTTTTGCTCTCTCATTCATAGCTCCCTTTGCGGGAGGGGAACCAAGGAGATGAAATAAATGAATGCAATGGAGAGAGCACACATATAGACTCTAGAAGAGAAAATAAGGGGAATTGTTTGGGGTTTTCCTATTTGCTTCAGTCACTACAGAATCAGGAAGAAAAGGCTCAGGAAAGGTGAAAAAGCATTCAGCTATTTATCGCTTCAAATAAGTCTGGGTATGATTTCATCTCAGAGTGTTTGGCCATGATTATGTTTCAGGATTTCCACCTGCAGTAYAAACCACCCTCTAGAAAGCACAATCTGCTGTTAAGCAGAATGAAAATCTTTAAATGCAAAAGGTCATAGTRAATGAGTTCTCAGGGCTATGAAATCTGACTTGCCTTAAGTCTTGGAGCAGAAATCTTTATAGCTTTCRTTTATTTAGGCAACAACATGAAAAAAACTTCCCCTAAATAGCTAAATACATCTTTAAATATATATAAATATATATAKAGAGAGAYACACACACATATATATCAGTCAGGSCCTTCAGCTAGGCTGTAAGGGCTGCMTGTCTTACTTTCAAATTCACAGAACATCTGTGATGGAAAGATCACCATCAGTTCAGGGACCTGTGCTATTCTACTTGTATATCAATGTTTCTGATTAAACATTTCCAGGAACTTTAAATTCAGAATTTTTCTTMCAGCATGTGCTCATGCCTAGTACACACAAAGGATGTTTTCACAATGAGGTTTTTCTGAGGTCTGACTCTTTTCAACCAGAGTTTGGAGGGAGTTCAAAGGGCAACCATGGACTCACCAGTTTAGTGTGGACAAGTGATCACGCAGACCACTTAGCTCTTAACACACTCGCGTGCCCTTGCCATTGCCCAGTGTACCAGCAATAGTGATATCAGAACAGAAATAAAGCATTAACTTTTGCGCTGTCACACTGTGTATGAGAATGTGCAAAACACTTTCCTGARGGTATTCTGTACTCTGCAGATGATTTGTATTTGTTTTCAGAAGAAAACACCTGCTTTGTATAGCTAATCTCTTTTTTCTAAATCACCTATTCTCCCACACGCATCCATGTTATTAAACTAATCTCTCTCACTGCTACCAAAGGTGTCTATTTTCCCCTGTCAATCTTCCACACCTGCAACTCAATTCTTTTTAAAGTCTAACAATTCAAAAGAGGGTGACTGGCAGAGAGTGGATTTATTACAGGAAAGAAAGTCAGTGAATACAGGTAAACAGAAGACAGAGGCCAAAATAAAACAGGTTTCACAAGAAATTTGGTCATCGTTTTATGAGATGAATTTATCTAGAACTTAAAAATAAATACATATATTAGTGAGATTAAACCCAGCACRTCTTCCTCAACTTTTTATCTCTCTAAACTACTGTGCCTGTATACGTCAAGCTTACTGCTACATCTCCTGTTAACAACAGGAGCTGCTACTGCATCAGCCATGGTCATGCTGTTCCACAGCAGTGCACCCCACTTTCGCAGCAACAGTCTCTGCCTCTGTTTCTGGAAGTCAAGGGACGCCTTGTCAGGCAGAGGCTTGCTCAGCTCCAGACGGGAGAAAGGGGGGATGGGGAGAGGCTGGTGCAGAGTTTACTTTGATACAGGCCCTGCTGTTCTTCTCCTTGAAAAATCTCATCCATGAAGACCACCTGAGCAGAGACTGTTCATACAACGAGCAGTTCCTCGCTTTGGCAGGGAAGGCTCCCCTCTCTTCAGTTTGCCCCCAATACCCCAACAAAAAAGCTGCCAGTTTTGTGTTTAAGAACTCACAGGTCCAGGGTGCAGCAGAGGCAAAGCCTTCTTTACCTGTTTAGTTGTTGTTACAGAAAGCCTTCAACTAGCAGTGTCATCACCACAATTTGCCTTTCTGACAGTGGATTTRTGATCACTAAGGGAATGAAACCTGGAAAGCTGTGGTGAACCAGTTTTAGAGCATGTATCCAACACACGTAAACCATGATATATATAGTGAAAGTACAGGGAAGACAACACAAAGGTTTAAAGGATAGTCCTATGAGAATGGAAACATAGGAAGGACAGAGAGAGAACTGCTCCAGCATTGCCTCTTCCTGCTGTTCCCAGGCAATGCCATCAGCTTACCCACAGCAGGTCACCCTCACCTTCAATAGAGGAAGAACTCAGCTTTTTAATTTGTCATTCACTACATATTTCTCTTGCAACTTTGCAAACAGACCTACAGTTTTATCTTTTAAAATTCTAATGTACRCATGCCAGTTATATAGTAAAGACCAGAGTGTGTGCGTTTCTTGCTTCAAGCTTCCCACGTGACAAGCTGATTGATACTGCAGCATCAAGTTGGACTAAATTCAGATGCAATAGCATCYGACATCTGATAAAAGTCACTGCATTAATCGAAAGTACACCTGAGCTTTTATTTTCTTTAGGGTTGGGAGCCTCTCAGKCTGTGGAGCATCCTTGGAACAGCAACTAAACTGCTATTACCACCAGGAAGATGTAGTAAAAGGTATCACATTCCTATACAGAGAGAGTCTTTTGCTAGGCTCTCAGCCTTATTGTGGATTTGCTCTTCACACTTTGCCAGCAACTCCCACYCTGCAGGCTGGATTTTCTCACACACTCTYCCTGCAGTGTATTTCTATTGGAAATAAGCTTTGTCAACAGCTGCTGCTGACTCAAGTCTCACTGAAGCAATAAGATCAGATTCAGCCRTAGATGACTCAAAGTTAGGTTTTTGAAGGTTTTAAAATGCTGCTAAATKGGCCATTTTCTCTTTTGCGATTAGGATGTCTATGGTGAGTCTGCTCTGGATCCTTTTAGACAGTGAGGAACTACAATATGAGTGCTAGATGCGAAGCACCGTCTCACCTCGGAAGCCATTTGCTATAGCAGAGTGTAATGATTCTTGACKGAATTAAGGTGTGAGACAAGAAAGTTGCAAGACAGTAACCAGAGCAAAGCTCTTCGGTAAAACAGTTGAATTGCTTCCAAGCTGGCTCTGGTACCTTTACCAAGGACTGTATGTAGCCATATGGATACACATTATCATATACCCAACAAAAAGGTTATGTTGCTTACCCTGGCTAGGAGAATCTCCAGATTCACAGACCTCATCAACAATATTTCTCTTGATGGTTCTCAATGCATCAAAKTTCTCCACTGTGAACACTCTCCTTGCATCACCAGCTATTCGAAGCAGCTCAAAATTGTTTATAATCCCTATGCCAACTGCAAAGACATGTATCCCAATGTTCCTCAAAGCCAGCGCTGCATCCTCCACATTGTCATCAGAGTACCCATCTGTAATCACAACAAGGCTCTGTGAGACTCCTTGGCTATTGCGGCCTCCATTGGCAGGCTCAAAAAGGCTCCGGACAAACCTCAGCCCTTTGCCAGTGAATGTAGAGGACTGCAACTGCTCAATGCTGTCGATCTGTTCCTTTATGATGGCGTTGGTATAGAAGTCATTAAGAGAAAATTCTTTTTGGGGGTCTTGGCTGTACTGGACTACCCCAACATGTACTTTGTCCTTAGAAATAACAAAACCGTCCACAATTTCCTTCATGAAGGTCTTCATGATAGAAAAGTTATTTTTTGATATGCTTTCGGACCCATCTATCAAGAATACCAGATCTGCCACTTGATTGCTGCAAACTTAGGAAAAAAGAGGAAAAAAAAGAAAAAAAATTAGCAAAGGATGTAACCTTGGCAGCATTTAGCCTTCTGTTTGTGCTCTTTCATGTAAAACTAGCCACATGAGCTATTCAATGACAGGCCATTCAAGGCCAATCCTCATTTATCTTTCTTCACCTCTTCATCCTTTGTGCAGTATCAACTTGCAAAAGAAATCRGTTCTTTACATGCTATCTAATAAAAGGCTGAGAGACACACAAGATAGGGCTTATATCTGAAGTCAAACCCTCAAATGAAGAAGGTCAGACTTTAYGTACCAATGAAGTAAAGTTAGATTAACCACCCCACTCACTGCTCTCTATCCTCTTGCTACCTAAAGGGCCACTGCGAAGAAATATCACTTGAACTGCTTGACTACCACGAAGGAAGACAGTGTGTTAGTACCCTTGAAGCTGAAGCAATTCTCACACAGCATTTTCATTGCAGAAGCAGAGCTACCCAATGCTTTGATTGGCAGCTTCTCTTCAAATTGTCAGAGTGACATTTAATTGGATCTAAAAATTCTTTGTTGGARAGAACCTGGTACTGTATATTGTGCAAGAAAAAAAGACAGGGTGTAAGAGAAGCCGCCTTTCAGAGCAAAATACACTAGGGAAGGGAAATCTTTCTACAGGTGTTGTAGCTGATTTGATAAATGGCAGTTCTCCAAGCCCAAAGTGTACTTGATAAGAGATACGCTGGGAAGCATGTGTCAAGGGGGGGAAATCATACACTTTATACACTCTTATCACTGAGYGCCACATGTCAGTAAATGAAAGCCCTTTGGATTTTCAGCAGACAATGTTTTCGCACATATTGGTTACAGCTCTGGTTGCTATTACTGCAATTTCACATATACCGTCCTAAGTGATATTGTGATATTTTTCTCTTAACATAGGTGAACCTCTAAATCTTGAAAATTTACATCTTAGAGCTTAATTTTTACACAGTACAAATTGTCTGTCCAAAAATCAGACACAAGTGTAGAAATTCYTAGAAGCTCTCACAGCAATCACAACAAAGAGTACGGAAGAAAAGTGTTTTGATTAAGAATGTACAAAACTTTCAAATGGACATTTCTGGTGCAAGCCTGACTAGAGGAAAGCTTTTATTTCCCGTAGAGCCATAATGCCTACCTTTACCCTGGAAGCGCAAGAATTTACATCCTTTTCATTTTTGTTCAAAAAGAGAGATGCAAAAGCTTTAACTCAATAGCATTCCCTTGTTGCAATGTAACAGAGTAACATTTGAGTGACATATCCTATCTATTCTAACACTTCAGGAAATGCACAAGGCATCACGGCACAGAATCCTGTTCATTTAGGTGACTATGGGAAAGAAATCAGAAAAGGGAAATGAGTGGAGAGGAGCAAGAAATTCTTTGACTTTGAAGATTAAATCCATCAATTTCAACCCCTTTTCTGTCTACAGATCAAAAAACAGTTGATTCTGCCCCAAAACATCTTTCTATGCAGGAAAAAAACATCATCTAATCTCCAACAAACTTTTAATAATAACACTGACATTGTAAACTTCATGTCTTCTAAACAGAAAAGAAGAGAAATAAGAAGGGTGGAAGAGAGCAAACAGATACAGAATCCTCCCTCTTGAAGAGGGTCTCTGTATAGCAGAGGACACAGGTCACACTGAAGTGGAAAGGGTGCATTCATAAGGAACTCTCTCTCTYACAAGTGAAGGAAAAATCGCCAAGATGGCTTAGATGACATCTGCCTCCATTCACCAGCATAAGCAACCTCTTGAAAATAACTGATGGTAACACATTAATAGAAGGCATCTTTTGAGATTAGATCTTGACATATTCTGTATTTCAAACAGGAAACTGTCTCTAAAYTTTTCCACCCATCCTCCCATTGTCTCCACGCGCTATTTTAAATACAGTTCCTGTTTTGAACAGCCTACACCAGCTGTAGAAAAAAGACATTATAGCTGTGTTCGGAAGTTTCCTTTACCTGGCTGAGATTTCTCACACACTACTTGCTTAAGGTTTTCATGTATGCTTTCCAGTGAATCATAGCTTTGTGCAAAGAATAATTGTTCTTGATCTCCAGTAATCTCTTGAAGTTCTGCTCTGCTTGCTGTGCTCACTCCAACAGCAACCAAGTTGATTCCATCTTCCTTCAAAGCTTTTACGGCTGCAGGAAGGTTGGCTCTATCTGATGGTACAGTTGGTTCRTCAGTAATAAGAATGAGGATCCTGGTGACAGCAAGAGAAGATGCACGCCCACCACAGTTCACACCAAATCTCTGCCTGGCAAAGCTCAAAGCTCTTGCTGTGAAGGGCTGGCCTGGCAGAGGCTTCAAGTTCAGTATTGCTTCTCTGATCTGAGACTTGAAGAAGTATGAATTAAGTGAAAAATGCACCTTCTGTTCAGAGCTATACACCAAAACACCAAACTGAACTTTGTCCACTGCAACCACTGAGTCATTAACTACTGCTTCCATAAGACGCTGCACATTCTTGAACTGCAGGTCTGTAACRCTGGACGATCCATGCACAACAAACATGATATCAGCAACTTCTGCCCTTTTGCACACTGTTATAAGTGGAAATAGAGGAAACAAAGAAACAAGGTTATAATTCTATAATTCTGTCTCTCCCTCCCCCATTCCTGTGTAGGGATTTTTGTTCCCATATTCCAGCTGAAACCAAAAAGTGCAAACACACTGAGGAAGCCTAAACAGAAACGCTTAGATGTTTTCCCTAAGAAAAAAAGGAAAATATTTATCTATTGGCTTATGAGGAAAAGAATAAGATTATAGCCTACAAAAAAAAAACAGGCCCATGTTCTGATATCACGTTTCATGCCACTGTAACTGTATATTATCACAAGGGGAGAGATGTTAGAGTCCATCATAAACAAGGAAAGCAAAACCTGTCCTTGTAAACAYTTAACAGGAAAAATGACAAAAGCAATCTAAAAAGAACATACAAAGTGGGTTACCACCATCACTTACAATTTTCTAGATTGCAAATTTCAAAGAGAATCTGCTTCTCCAGGAAGTTAATGTTATCCTCAAAGAACACTTTGTCTTGAGTGCCAGCAATCTCCACAAGCTGGGAATTGTTTGCCTGGAGCATACCAATGGCATAGATGGTGACACCTTTGTCCCGTATGGCCCTGGCTGGGGTTTTCACTGGATCTTGGGATTTCCCATCAGTGATCACTATTAGGTACTGTTTTAATTCAGGACGCCCTCCCCTATATCGGTCAAAGTAAGAGGCAGCAAAGCTCAGTGCTTTCCCGGTAAGTGTTCCTGATTTGATCTGCTGCATTTCCTGAATGGCTCTCTGCAGATCACTCATGGYGCTGTATCTGTCAAGCTGGAACTCTTCTCTTATTTCAGAGCTGAACTGCAGCAAGCCAATTCGAACATTATCAAGCCCAACATCCACTTTGRCCACAAATGACTGCATGAAATCCTTCATCTTCTGAAACTCAGCTGGATGAATACTCTCTGAACCGTCCACTAGGAAAACAACATCAGCTCTCAAATTCTTACAGACTAAGAAACAAAGGAGAAAAGAATAGGTTAATATCAGAGATCTCTTTTCACCTGCACTTTTAACACCTTAGTTGCATCAACATCCAAAAAACTGTGAATGACAGAACAGTCAGACAGATTTCTCCTCAGCAAGTCTGCCCAAAAGAATTATATCYAGACAGTGAACAGTAAATTTAATGTAATTTAACATGTGACCACAAGCTGGAGACTACTGGAGATAACGTGTCAGAAAAACATTCCGTGACTTGGCTATTGAAAAGCATTGCATTGCCTTCCTGTGAAAGACAATGTCCTGCAACGCATAAACTACTCTTCTGGTTAGAACCACAAGGATCTTGGTGTTAGACTGTAGGCAATTCAGGATAGGCGTTATCACTGTGTCCCATATCTGTTCTCACAAAATGGGAATGGCACATGTCAAAACCTAAGTACTTAGATTTCTACATTGAGCATTTTAAGGAATTAACTGTTATTTTTATTGTTTCATTTTGTTCAGACTGGTGAAAATTGTACCTTGAAAGAGGGTAACCTAGCCCTGACCTCATTCTGAGATCACYCGCACACAAATTTCTAGTTATTTCTGTTTATGTAGCAATATCCTCTTCAGCATAACCAAAATTGTATGAGCACATTCTAATACTAGGTGCTTGGAAGGGATCCAACTGTACTGAGAAACTCTTACCGTTTGTTGAACAGATATCTCGCACAATGTCATGTTTAATAAGCTTCAGGGAATCAAAGTTTTTCACAAAGAATACTCTGTCTTCTGTCTCCGCTATTTCTGCCAGCTCTTTCTGAACAGCCTCCTTGACGCCAATGGCATATATAACGATCTCCTGCTGCCTCAGCTCTTCTGCTGCCTGATTCACCGTATCTCGGGATTTACCATCTGTAATCACTATGAGGATCTGTGGAACATTTTCCCTGGCAGCCATTTTGAATAGACTTTTCATTGACCTTAAAGCATTTCCAGTTTGGATGCCTCCACCTATTTGATCAATATTCCTAATTGCCTCTGTTAACCTCGTCATTTGGTTATGCTGGCCAAGCACGAATTCTGTCCTCGACTCGGCTGAATACTGAACCACGCCAAAGCGAACAGCGCTGGCACCAACTTGAAACATCCTGATCATCTCATTCATGAATGTTTTCATGTCCTCGAAATCAGATGGATTTAYGCTGTCAGAGCCATCAATCAAGAAATAAATGTCAGCTTCCTCTGTGTCCATACAAGCTAATCAGAAAAAAAAATGATGGGATAGCAATCAGGACTAGAATTAAGGTATTAAAGGGTATAAATCATTTGAGAAAAACAGAAATAAAAGTAAACATGGTGGAGTACAGTAACAATGTGACAGACAATAAAGACAAAAGAAGGGGAAAAAATAAACACAGAAATCAAGCTATTTTGAGAGTGGTAAAATAGGCTTTTAGAGGACAGCTTGGTGTGATTTAGTTACGAATAAGTAAATATTACCAGGATTTACATCATTATGAGACTAGCTTCTCAGAGTAAACTATTTTAAATGGCATGGCTCAGCTATTCCTGGAGGTGACTGGATGACAGTGTACTTCACAACATACTTCACAAAACTTGGAGGCAATATCAGCCAGGACATGATTTTGGTAAGCACGAAGAAAATTAAGGTAGAAATGTCAGAAAAAATAGCCTGGATTCAAGTAACTGAGAAAATGATCCCATTTAATTTTAGTGGAAGCTGTAGGGGTACATTCATTTATGGGATTTCAAAGAACAAATGTTATTAAGCTGTAAGAATTAGAATGGACAATTAACCCAAAGAATCCAAGGACCTGAACATGAGGGAGACTGGGAATTTGTTAAAGTGGAAGGGTTAAAGGCCTCCTGGCATGCCTGTCCTGACAGGGCAGGAATATGTAGGGGACGGTTCCAAGCAGGGCAAATCTTACTTGAGACTAACGGTGTCTCCACCCCCACCAGAACTCTACAAACCTCACTAAAACCTTTCTGAATCTTATTTTCCTCCTGCATTAAGTGCCAACTGGGCATATGCCTGCATCAAGCCTGGCAGCACAACATGTTTAAATAGGAATTATATATTTACTTCTTACCTTCTTTCAGACTCTGTGATTGTAATGGGACTACAAAGGTTTTTGTCACAATCTCGTTACAAAGTCGTTTTTTAATTTTCCATCCAATATTTGACAGCTGTAGAAAAAACTTCAGGCTGATGAGGTGTTTCCTTGGGGGATAGGTTGCAATTTTATCAAGCTTGCTACTCTCTGTGACATTTTGGACACCCACAGCATAGACAGTAACACCTTTACGCCTTAGTTTAGATGCTGGTTCGGCGTAATCATCCAACGATTGGCCATCAGTGATAACCACAGCAATTTGCTGCACTCCATGTTTTTGCCTGCTACCTGCTTCTTCAGTAAAAACCTTCTTCCTCAGGAAGTCAATAGCTACTCCAGTGTATGCTTGCCCACCTCGATATGGTAAGTTCTTCAAGTAGGTCAGGATTTCTGATTTGTCCTTGAATGTGTCCAGGGTGAACTCTAGCCTTGGTTCATTACTGTATAGCACTAATCCAACTCTTACATTACTTGGGCCAATATCCAGGGCATTAACAATTTTTAACAGAAAGGCCCTAATCAGCTGAAAGTTTTTTGACCCAATTTTGCTGGATTCATCCACAAGAAAAACAATATCTGCAATAGTCGCACTGGAACACACTAAAAGCAAAGTAAGTAAAAGGAAGATAAGATTAATGTAGATCGCACTGAGAYAATTGGCAGGTACAGTTGGAGTAAGTTATTTAGAAAAAGATTATATGCAAGACAGTGCCAGTAAGGCACCAAATCTAAATCCCTATCAGCCCGAACAGCTAAGATTTTTTTATTTATTTACATGGTAAAAGACAGCCCTGAAATAAATACTAGATCTTAAATCCCTTCTTGTCCACACTACAAGGAATTCTGCAAGACAAGTATCTTTTCTCACTCTACTGCAGAGTGACTGCTAATCAAAACACCCCAGGACATTTGGGAAGTTGTTCTGTGGTTAAATACAAACTCTCTTATGGCTATTTTCTAGAAACAAAATTTAGATAAAGTTGTTGCCTCAGTCAGAACAGGTATTTCACTACAACCAACCTCGCAAAAGTGAAGTTCTGTTCCTTTTGGTTAAAACAGCTAAATGCTAAACTGTGCCTGGGCAAGTATTGCCTCAAGACAGCAAAAGATGGTAAATATTTTGTCAATTCAATAACTCTGTAAAACACAATCATCAACTGTTTCCATTCTGCTCTTCCCTCACAGCTACTTGAGAAGTTGCTCTGGATTACCAATGGGTTAGAAGTTACTCAGGCTGCTGTTTTTTCTCTGGTGACACACCATACCTGCTGGCACACTTGGATCAAGGTCATAAAGCTTCTGAACAGAGGCTTCCATATCACTGACAACATTTTGCTGCACGAGATCAATGCTCTCTCCTTCGTAAATCTGGTAAGTCATGGTGAAGGGGGCTCTCACCTTTGCTTCTTCTCTATTAGAGTTTCCAATATCAACTGAAACAACTTTTACCCCCATCTCTTCCAGTGCCCATGTTGCCTCCATGATATCGTCTCTGGATTCAGAGGGTGTGATGACCACTACAACTTGTGGAGTGCCTTCACTGAGCCGGCTTCCAGCACCATCCACAAAAAAGGTTTCCTGCAAGAACTCCAGGGCATTTCCAGTCTGCAAGGAGCCTCCAGCAAATGCAACACTGTGCTGAATGTGGTCAAGTACCTCTTCTTTATTTTCATATGTGTTCAGTAAAAACTCCACCTGTCCTAGCCCGCTAAACTGGGCTAGGCCAATACTGTACTTATTAAGYCCAACGTCTAGCTGTTTGACTATCTGGGAGATGAAATGTTTTACTTCCTCAAAAGCTGAAGGTGTCATATTCTCAGTGGAGTCAATAAGGAAAATAACATCAGCATATTGTTTTGCAAATGCTGCAGAGAGGGAAAAAKGTGATAAATCAGTAAATCAGCTGCAGAAAGGAACACTGTCAACCTGTACTCAGACTTGAATATAAGCTAAACTGCAATTGCAAATATTTTGTTGATCTCCACCATTTTAAGCTCAGGCTTCAGTTTTAAGTCTATAGTATACCATTAAACATGAGATATAATTGCTATAACTTTGTGTCTTAACAAATTAAAAAATACTCTAGTGAAACTAACTCTACAACAAATATCTAAAGAAAAAAAATGGAGAAACTCTACATTTGACAATATTTAGGGCGTTTCATCTTTCTCCTACCTAATCTTCCACTTGTGACTATGAGAATGAGATTGCATGCTCTATTATCGCCTTCTTTTGATATTCCACTAAACAAGGTCTTCTATATCACAGTTGGAATCTATTTTGCATCTAAGAATTGGATCCATCTAAGCACTTCAGAATATATTCACCTTCATAACAACCCCATGAGAAGTTGCTTTATTGGGCAGACAGTTCCCTTGAAAATATTGGAGGAAGCATCATAACGTGAACAAAGTGATTCTAGCTTTTCCTATAGTCAAAGGAAAGAGATATGCATTTCCAAAGGGTAATTCAGATGCAAGGCAAATAAAACTGGGCTTAAATATAGAGCCTTCAATGTAGCACAGTTTATGGTGAAGAAGGAAATTAAGGCCAAGTGCCTAAATACCAGCATAGTCTCTAACCTATAATCTTTCCTTTTTTTGATCAGCCAGTTGAGAAACTAGTGGGGGAGCCTAACCACTGAAAAAAAAATCCTTTGATTTTTAAACATATTGACATTATATTTTAAACATTTATAATTGTTTTTAAACCACTCARATCTTTCTTTGATTTCAATTTTACTACCAAGCTTCTTTTATATCCCTCCCTCTTCCACCATTCACCAATGACAGTCTCTAACAAAACAGGGAAAATAAATATACTTTCTGTGAATTGTGCTGCTCAGAAAATATATGGAAAGGATGAGAAAACATGGCTTCCCTTCATTTTTGCTGCTCCTAGAACATGAGGGAAAAGTCACCATTTCAGAAGCAGGTTTTTGAAAGAATTTTAAAAGTGTCATCAAAAACAGCTTGATCAAGAAATAATTTTCTGTTAAACTGTTAGGTGACATCAAAATGAAAGAAAATGTTTTCTGTAAAAAGGTTCAACTAGCTCTAATGAGACGGAACTGAATGTACTTCACAGATTCTGAGAGTCTGACCCTGATTTTCTTTACAATAGCTTAAGACTCCAGTCGCAGAAAGCACCAAGCATAAGCTTATCTTTATATTTTAACAACTAAACCTCATGGACCTCAACAGAGACAACTAAATATATGYTAAAAAGAATCTGGATGTAATCCTGAACTGGGACTTATCTCAAAATTAGCCCCATTTTTTTCAATGGAGTTACATGAAGGAAACATTGGTATAAACCATATCAGATTCAGGATCACTTTTCTACACCTTATACCTTATGCTCTACTTATTTTCATAATTATACAGTACAAACAACTGAAATGGCATCAGTATAAGGACAATTTCTTACCTTCTATCTGGCTTTCAACTGCAAAGCAGAAGTTTCTCAAAAGTTTTATGGAGAGGTCTTGAAGATCATCAAAACTACCAACGCTGTACAGAAATTTATTAAAAGGTTTGCTGGCTATTTGCTGCAGCTCAGCTTTATTCTGAACACCAACTGCAACAACGTAGACAGAGATGCCCCTCTCTCTCAGCTTCCTGGCAGGCCCTTCAACTTCATCTTTGGATTCTCCGATGCTGATTAGAATGACTACCTGCGGGACATAATCCTTAGCTCTGCTACCAGCAAATTCAGTGAAATACACAGTGCTGACGAAATCCAGAGCTGTCCCTGTGTAAGTTTCTCCCCTCTCATATGGCAAATCTTCAATCTGCTTCAGCACATCACTTTTCAATGAATACTGATTCAGCAAGAATATTCCGTAAGTCTCATTACTGTACTGTGCCAGCCCAACTCGGATCGCATCAAGGCCAATATCAAGGCTTGAAACAAAAGTGGAGAGGAAATCCTTCACCTTCTGAAAGTTTTCTTGGCCAATGCTTGTTGATGTGTCCACTAGAAAGACAATGTCTGCCAAAGTGGCTTTTCTGCAAGCTGCTCAAGAAAGATGGTGTTAAAGAATTAATTACTATTGTTTCTTCACCAGTTTTAATTTTTAATCAGCAAAGAGGCACCAACTGTCCTTCGTCAACCAACACCAAAACAGTTTTCAAACTGAATTTTACATCTTGTTATTCATAAGATACATTAGAACTGTGTTGCAAGTTTCTGTCTCATCCTTCTCTTGTCACACCTTCCCCTMCACCACATTATCATGAATATTTTAAAGGTAGGCGATATTACTGAAAGCTAGTTAAAAATATATTAAATACACATGAAGTTAAAGCCCATATTTTGACAACACACTGCAATTTCATGTAGTTTGACTGTGAATAGCAAAAAGAAAATCAGAAAAATAAAGGGTTCTTGCAGAACATATCATGGGCAATGTGGGTGACTGGTCCAGCTACCTTCTCTACYATAATACAAAGCATCTGTAGAATACTTTAAGAGAGTTCCTGCAGAGCAGCAAAGTCTTTCACTTCATAGATATACTTAACAGTTGGCTGACTGCTTATTTCTTGAAGCTCAGACAAAGCAGCATCTTTAATGTCTACAGCACACAATGTGATTCCTGCATCTTTGACTAAGTTTTGAATGTGGYTAAGTTTTGAATATTATCTTAAGCCTGTCCATCAATGAGCACCACAGCAATTTGGGGAACTCTTCCTCCTTTCAGCTGCCAGTATGTGCTATAAAGTGGTTTTCTAGCATGAACTGGAGAYTATTGCCAGTTTTTGCACCCTCCCCCCTTTTATATTGTAATTTCTGCATCTTCTATAAAATATCTTTCTTATTACAGTAAGTGTCCCAAAAGAACTTGGTGTGTGGCACATCACTGTACTGAATCATACTGACACGGATTTTGTCTTCCCCAGTATCAAAGCCAYTGATGATTTTGTACAAGAAGTTTTGCATGATCTTGAAGTTCTATGTCCCTACACTCCAGGATTCATCTMTGAGGAGATGATGCCTGCCATGGAAGCTTCCCTGCAGACTGAAGAAACACTCTTTAACTTTCCTGTTTCCTGAAAAAGGTAATCTCGCCTCCTGTTCGATTTTCAGAATCCAAGATCTATCAGCCTTTTACAAAAAATATCCTTCTATCCACCCTGGTMAATTCTTGGTATTCATTAGTTTGTCCTTTCCCTCCATTCATCATACAGAGGGAGTGAGACTACGTTCATCTGCAACTCCATTCTTAGGCAGAGGAGAGAGACTGAACTCACACCAGCACAATCTCTACATTCAGCCTTCTCCTAAGAGCTAGTACACACACRTACAGTGAATGCATACAGTAATTGCTCTATACACTTCTGTAACKAAACTAAAGCTGTAAGAATGTTGAGCTGCTGTCAAGTAAACTCAAGGGAAGAGTCACTTCGGCACTTTGAGCCTACATTGCAAGCATAGATTATTAATAAAGTATTTATTAGCTTGGGAAAAAAGTYACACTGTCTTAAACAAGAAGACTAAGCACATTTGCTTGTAGTAAATACTGGGCTCACATTTCCACACCTCTCAAAAGTAAACAACACTACCTGGACAAGGGTGAAATGGTCATGATTTTCCCCAAACTGACAGACATGCAGGAAATATTTTGCAACTGGGCAGATTATTTCCTCAAGCACATTCTCCAAAACTGACTATCAAAATGAAAATGGTGAGCCCTGTTACATATCTTGCATTTGGCAGTCTTGCAAATAACATCTAATTTGGATGGCAACAGTTTTGGAGGACAATATGAAGTGTGTATTTAATTTAAGAGTTTTTCATTGTTTTTGAAAATGTAGATCAGCATGCATGAGCAACAAAAAACTTTAATGAGCTGTTCCAGTTAATTTTACTGGTTAGGACACCTGTCCTATTCTAGTTTAAATATATACTCCCTAAAAATATATCACAGCATCCCTACTTACACAAGGAATAAACTATCACCAGTTTTTCACATCTCTCTAGCACTGGGAATAAGTGGGAAAGAAGGAATTTTGCTATTGATTTTAACGTGAAAAAGAGTCATTTCTTTAGTCAATTACCAGTCTGCTGTGCATCTGTACAGCAGCAGGCGATTGCAAAGAGAAGAATAAGAAGTGGCTTCCAGTCCTCCATGTTGAGAATATCCCTAGAAAAAGAAACAAAGCCAATGAGAAATTCAGAGCATAACTTTCTCAGAAGGAACTTTTTATTTGTGGGGGAAAACAGTAAGTGCATTTTAATCATTGATATTTTCTAGTCACATACAATTTAACATAGTGCTTTAAATTTGTATTTTCTTCCTTCAATGTGTAGCAAAGTTTTTGACYATGGAGTCATTACAGTTTAATACTGATGTACAGGATATACCCAAAGAGAACTGTTAATGCTCTGCTCTCATACAGTCATGTTCTGCTCTCACTGGTTCATACAGTTACATTTACCATGATCACAAGTTCAACTGAAAGCAAGCTGTTGAATATGTGAGATTAATGGTTGCTACACTTCTAAGATTCTCCTCTAGCCTGGAATCTCCTTATAAACCCATCTATTTAACAGAAAACATTGGTGATGGCCTCTATATAAAATAGGCATAGATGCAAAATATGCCTGTTGGCCAACCATGAAGACACTTGCTGTATTAAAGTGCCACAAACTCATGCTAATGGAAAAGGGAATGAAAAAAGAATCCCTCTCAGCAAGAAAGTATAAAATTAAGCAACATATTGAACATAGGCACTCTAAACATTAGAGAACAATACAGTTTTGAAAAACTTTTACATTGTAGAACGTAAGTACACTACAGAGCTTAACAAATAAAAAGGATTAATCAGTCAGAGCCTTGGAGGCTGAACATGCAAGAATACATGGACATGAAAATATTGCAAATGTTTTTCTCTGAGCTGCTGATGTTCTCTCTGCTTTCAGACCAGTTCCAGCTGCTTCTCCCCTATTTCTGCCCTTACAGTCTGTCCCAAATAAAACTGAGCTGTACAGCACAAAGCACAGAGTGTTACCAGATGGAAGGAAATACTCTTGACAAAATCCACAAACACAACAGCCAAATGCTTCTCTGTGGTGACATGAGTAGCAAAGAACCAGGCTGGTTGGATCTGTCTAGCAGGGAGGGTAAGAAAACCAAGTGTAGTGCTTATTAATTCTATGACCTTCAGTTACTGAAGTATTTAAAATAGATGAGTAAAAGATACCATTGCTGCATTTCAGCCTGACAAGTCCTTCTCTTACCAGCCTGTATAGTTGAGCATCTGAGRATGTTTTCTTTCCCATTACAGGGGAAAAAAAATAACTTGATACAGATGCTATCTATGTTTTACTTCTTTCCTGTGGATGTGCATATCAGAGGTACTGCTGTTCAGCATTACATGTAATCTCTTCCTTAGGCCTCCAGAACACAGCTATTGGCAGCAGGGATTCTGCAAAAACTAGGCTAGGGAGAAGGGCCGAGGAACTAGTCATTGAGGAGAGTGAAGCAAAATTCAGCAATGGGGATAGACGGAAGAAGCGTTTTCCCCTGACACTTAGATTTCTCCACAGCCCAGATCCCAGGCCATCTTATACACTAAAGCCCTTACACTCTGAGGGGTGCTGTATAAAGGAACTGCACAAAGAGAGCAGCTTGAAGCCCTTTCTTCCCTTCTTGGGGGCTTCCCACAGTGGAGTAGCAATGGTCCCAAAGCCTTCTGTGTGCCGTATTTGAGGCACTTTAATGACATGCCCAAAATTCCATGCAAGCCCCTCATCACTTTTTCAGGGGTACAGCTTTGCCACTAAAATTTCTTTACCCAGACTTACAATACATCACTCTTGCACTAGATGAAAGCTGGGGTACATGAAAGACTTTTGCCAAGGGGTCTTTACATGTTTACAGTTCCATCAAAGTGGTAGTGCAGGATACTCTAATATAGTACAGATATTGCTGCTTCCCAATAACATGTGGTTAAACCCCATAACATTTATGAAATACAAACTTCTTGCTCCTCAAGCACGGGCAGACAAGTGCAGGAGCCAATAACGAAAGAGTTGTAACTAGTCCCTGGCAAATCATTGTCTGGCTGCTTAATTCATTCGTAGCTTTTTCCTATCACAGCCTRGAAGAAACTGGAGGACCGAGATCATTCCAACAAACTATGAATACCATTTGGTTGCTGCTTGGTGGTTTGAGAAGATAAAAACAGATCTTGTAAAAATGGATGGTGCAGAGTTCTGGATGCTGAAGTTTCTTCCAAGAAAGGGTGTCACTTTTAAATTATTTCTTAAGGAGTTGATGCTCACAAGTGCTGTTAAGGAGCTGGTTGGAGATGTTCTATTTTTCTTTCCTTCCTCTTTTTTTTTTAACCCATCAAGGGTGACTGCAATGAACCATGAAGCTGACACCCCAACTTCAAGAAGAGCCATTCACTTTCCTGAGCGCTACTCAGGCAGATAAAAAGAGAGGAAGTYTGAGGAGTTGGGCATGATGGAATGAGCAAAGTCACAGCAGGAGCAGAAGTATTATTGATCCAAAATCAGCACCTGCAAAGTTTTACTGACCCTGACCTGTTAGGTCACAAGACATGATCCAAACYGTAGCATCTCAAAATCAAGCAAAGGCTGCAGCCCACTGGTTAATAAATACAACAAGGATGATGGAGAAGGATCAGCATAGACATTAAGAGCCAGCCAAACCTCAGGATTATGAATTTATAATCTTACATAAAATTGAGCAAGAAGTTTTGGCCTGTCACTTGCAGGTACTCTTATTACATATTGCACATAATAGTAAAACTTTGAGAACATCTCCAAGTGAAGGTTATCCCTACAACTACACTGATGAAGAACTACAATTGATGGTGGAACACTATGCTGTCAACAAAGAGGCTCCAAGCAAGCTAAGATTTTTAGATAAATGACTTTCTATATTGAGGGTAGGTCTGAAGACAAAACAGGGTTAAAATRGTTATCACTGCACACAATGCTTTAGTGTTAGTATAGTTTTACATAGTGAGGAAAATAATAAGAAAAGCATTAACCTGCAGATTAACAAAAGTCAGCAAAGTACAACATATGCCACAACTCACATACAGACATGTCATGGATAGCACAAAAAGAAAGGTAAAGAATATTTTCATAGGAGGTCATATTCTATTTTTCATTTCAGTAGCATTYAAATGAATACACTGCTGATTATCTATGAAAAATGTAAGCAGAGATATGGCAGATTAGTRGTTCAGAATTAATGACAGCAGCCAGATCTGAAGAAAGATCAGTAGAAAAAAACAATACAGCTTATAATAAACCAGTTAAACTTGGTTTCTTCAGAAAAAGAAAGTTTATTTCTGCTCCTGCCAATACAACAGCTGCACAAAGCTGAGCTCAATACAAGTCACACAAGAAGGTTCTGTTCATGTGTCCCTTTGGCTTTTCTAATGCTATAAAGTATTCCACATTAAAAGAAAAGAAAAAAAAAAGAGGCAAATGGAAATAAAACAGGAAAAAAATTCAAAAAGAGAATGGAAAAAGAAAATCTGGAATATTTATGCAGAGGAGGAGTAGCTCAGATGTCAAGATGTAGCTTTTGCAGCTTCTGTTCATTGTAAGCCTGCCCRGAAATGGCCACAAGGTCTTTGAATGTACCCTAAATGTAGAAATCACTTTCACAGCTAAACTATTCTAAACTGACCTTTTAAAAATTGAGGATTTTGAGGAAGATGAAGCAGTCATCTTCCATCTGCAACTTACACAGTGGCATAATGGTGGTTTCTGATTCACTACATATTCCTTTCCTAGCAAAAAGTAACAATTGTTTATTTTTTCAATGCTACTTAGCAATGAGCTGACATGCTTATGAGAGTATTTATTTTAATCCCCAGATCTTACAGAGAGGTCTTACATTTTACATGACAACAGAAGTAACTTGGATATTATCTTCAACTGCCACTGAGTAGCTCAGTAACAGAAAAGACCTCCCACTGTAGTTACTCTAAGAATCCTTTTCTTAATATATAGCCTATGTTAGAGATGTATTGGGCTGGAGGGGTCATGGTTATCTTTATGTTCTACCACCTTGCTATAACCAGAATTTCACACAGAACACTGTTGAAGCTACCAGTAAGACAGAGTAATCTAAATGCTGATCTGGCTCAGTATGTGATTTGAACCTGTTGGTTGATTCCTGGCAGATACTAGGATTAGAACAAAAAGACAGATGAACCACTTGTATTCCAGTCCTGGGTTTGACACTGAGTACAACTTAGGCAAACCTAGGATGCTGGCTCAGCATTTTTTTAGGGTTCAGGGCTTCTGGTACTCTGATGAGAGTGGGACAACATCTGGAATTCCATTTCCGAGTTGAGTTAAACACAATCTCCCCAGCAGGTGTCTCTGACATTGTTTAATTCATAATAATTATGCTGGCATGAACACTGCCTAAATACAYTAGAAACAGAGAGGAATGAGTGTGTGAGGATACACAGAAGCAATCATGCAAGAATAAGCCAGTCCATCCTCCCAACAACTTCCATTCATTAGAATCCAGCAGCAACCTTCTCAGAAGCAACCAGGGTCTCAGACATAGCCAATTCTTCTTCTTGGGGAAGGATCTCAGACAGAATCTTTAAAGAGAGGGAGGAAATTCAAGCTATGGCTACAGCACAAGTTAGTTCACACACTAATCTTTTCAAATTTCCAGAAGGAAACATTTTCAAACTCTGAGCTGGAGGGCGGGAGAGTGGAGGCAGTCTATCAACATGTGCATGCAAATTGCTTTTCTATTTCTGTCATTTTCTTGGATGAACTTCTATTTACCCCACTGACCCGCATGAAAAGTCCTAGTAATCAGAACAAAAGTCCATCTTGCCCAATCTCTTGTCTCCGTCAGTGGCCATCAGCCTAAGGAAAGAACATAGAGATGGAGGGATCTTCTTCTTTCCCATACATTGGTTTAAAGGTTTCCCGAGACAAAGGTTGCATTTTGGTGAAGAATGTACCATTTGTAAATTCTTCTCATTTGAGCACAGCCATTTTGATTGTTCATCCTATTCTAAACATTGCTTATATCCTATTGAAAGAGCAAGCCAAGTATCTGTGAAGAAACATATTGTTGACCAAATGCTGATACTAATAACAGTCATTATATCTTGGTTCTGCAAAGAAAAATTTAGTGGAAAGGCTACAGCTGCTCTAAAATCTTAGCACATGTTTAGTTCCAAGTTCCTAAGGTAACAGTATTCAGTATTACCCTATATCTTATAAATTACAAAAAAGCAATGAAAAGAAAAATATTCTGTCATATTTTATCTTCAGACAATAGCAAAACATCATATCCAGGTAGCACTATATCAAGCCACATTCTTGCTTTTAAAGGGTTTTTTGAAATGTCTTGGGGGTGAGGTTTCCCTTTCCCCTAAATCAGCCAAAGTAGAGTCTCAACAACATTAATGCCGAGTGCTCTTACCTATCCTTTTATATAGCCCTAAAGGTTCACCACGACACACATCTGAATTGCAAGCTAGCACAAGAATCAGAAGCAGGGCAAAGATGACAAATCGTAAGGATATGCTTATTCTCAGAATGTGTTGAACAAAGTCATCATTACTATGTGTTGAATTATGGAAGTAAATATCCTTTCTCCCTATTTCCCCACTCTATGCAGTGGTGTTGGGAGTCACACTAACATCCTTCAAGCAACAAAATCCATTTCACGTAAGGAGCAGGGGGCAGGTTCATGTCCTTCTTWTCAGTAATGTCATGCTCAATGATTCTTCACAGAGGAGGCAAATAAAGAAGCAGGTTGCAGAAGTCAATTTAATCTCCTAGAAAAATCCAAGTTTACTCTAAAAAGCTGCATGAGTGAAACATAAGAAAACTTGACCTCAAAACTAAATTAAAATCTACCATGAGTTCCTTTCTTCCGTCTACATGTAAGTTTCCAAAGCAATTCAAGTTATTGTGAATAGCAGTTGGACCCTCACCTAGACTAGTTTCATGTAGTTGTTGCAGATAAACTGTAACAGTGAAAATMCAATAATGTAGACATTAGCAGTCAGAGTATATACTCAGGGTCCCCTGAGAATTTATACTGCAGTTGAAGGTCATACACTGGATTATTCTTGTTCCATGTTAAGTATGTTGCACAAATGTAACATACTCCTAGTAAGAGGAACATATGTTATCTTCTCTCAAGGAAGCACCACTAGAGAATAAACATCACAGACAGCAACATTTAATCAGCTAACTTGCAAGAATGACTCAAGTCAGCAACTTAAGTCATGCAAAATATATTAGCTATATGCTAGATCAGAGAGAGAAGGCAAACCTAGAGGAGGATAGCACAAACCTGGATGTCTTAACTGAATCTTTGCTAAAATACACCCAAAACTCATGGTTAAAAAAAAAAAAAAAAAAAGTTGATGGTGATTTGTTCAGTCAAACAGTGTGGCAGGAGGAGGAGAAAGGAGTAATGGGCATTACGGGAATTAAAGGGGTGTGATTAAGCCTCAATTTCTGGAAAATGAAAGCAGCTTTTAAAAGCTTAGAAGTGCTGCCTTGATAAATAGCAGTAATACAAATTCACCATTGCCACTAAAATAACAGAATATTTCTTGTGGTGATGCAGAACATTTCAAAGAATGAAAAGCACAAGAGACTTTAAAGACTGTCCCATGCATGGAGAACTGAAGCAAAGAAAATTTGCTGGAGAMTAAAATAGAAATACAAAGGCATGGACTGATTTACAGCTATTATCTACACATAGTACCTGCTGACTAAGTCTTTGTGGCAGTAAACTCTGGTGGGCTTTGCTTCTCTGTAGCTATAATGTTGGAAATTTTCAGAGCAAAATAATATGAGTGTATGGAAAACTCTAGAGTACCAATGCCATTATGCTTCAGGGGTGTATGTGGCTGCTCAGTCGTACATACAAAATGCAGCTGCTGTTTTAGCAAGCGGCTAGACATTCCTCAGTAGCGTACACGTTCAAATTTTGTACAGGAGTCTAGTTCTCACCGTTATTCCATACACAGCAAACAGTGACTGTTGAACTATACAACTACTTCTGTGCTGCCTAATGTAGTCCCTATTCGTCTACTTCAGGTTCTTCCAACCTCATGGCTCARAATGTCCCCTGCTTTTAGGACCAGATAACATACACCTGCAACACATCTCCCACTGCTCCTAAACAGTGGATGCAGATGGGAACACGTTTCTAACTGGCTATTTATTTTCTCCCRTCAAGAGCCCCAAGTGACACCAGTCTGCTTCAGGCTGCTTCTTTAAATAATTTAAACAGGTACACTGCAATTTTAAAACATATGTAGACTAGTTTCTCTACTTACACCATCTATTTTACCTTATCTTCACGAAACCACAGGGATAGGCAATCATGCATTACATGCAGCGTAAGCAAAGAAAACTACGCTTCCTACCTGGATTCTTATTTCCTAAATTTAAATGAAATAAATAATTTCAAGGAAAATTCATGTCCTACGTCTCATATATATGGTGGTAAAATTCTAAKTAATCCACTCAGAAAAGATATGCAGTATCATACAGCATTACCAGTTCTGCCTACTAAGCTAACAGTCTGCTACTTCCAAAAAATACCTGAACATAACGAAGAATAAACAATGTTCTATCATAGGCTATCTAAATATGCATAAATACAGTTATTTATACAAATTATATGTATATAAATGTATACACACACACACAAATGCTATGTATGCTAAGACACTAATTTTCAAAAATCTAAGTCTACTTTAATGATATTCTATGAGATTGCAGTATGATGATTATTAAAAGCCCTTAGAAAACAGTTCTACAGCCCATGTTACTGCCAGCATTTTTCCTTGTTTGTTCCCAGAGACACATTAATATGTATACAACAAATCTCAAAGGAAGAAACAGATCAACAGAATTCCTATATTCTTTAAATGCTTCACAAGGACTGCTTGCAATTACACTTTGTTTCTCTTTTTTTTAAATGACTAATGTCCCAATTTTACCTTCAGTTGCTTCGGTGCTTTATACATGTGAAAGAAAGACATTTGCTGCCAGAGGGAAATGCAAAGTCAAATGTTAATATACGTCTTAAGCACACTATCAAAAGCATGCAGGTTTTGAAGCAACATCTGTCTTTCACCTATAATTTAGAACCATGTTGCATGCATACAATCCGTAGCATCGCCCTGCGCAATCCTCCTGTGGGCACATTTTACCTCTCCTGATTGTGTATAAACTAAGAAAAGAGTTCTTGTGACAACTTCAAATTCTGTTTCTGMCGGTGTAAATGAATGTGATTATGTAGCTTTCTCCTACCTATTGAAGCACTCCGGTTGGATTTCTTCAACTTTATATGCCGATTTCATTCCTCAGGAAGTCATTTGGAAAAGCCTGAGCCCTAGAGCACAACAGACAGACAACTTCAGCCCACATATCCAAGTTAGTTATCTCTTTTTTTCCACCCTTTCCTCCTCCTAAAGCAAATTTAAAGTCTGGATTCCTCCTGTGTGACTTTCCTGTTTTACCAAAACAGTAAAATCAGGAGAAATCTGTTCCGCCCCTGACCTCACCACCCTCCTCATAACGTTCATGTATTGAACTTTTGCCACTGAAACATACCAATACCAGAAGGATAAGTACRGTTACAAAAATTAACTAAAAGATTTTCCATATGGCAGCTCTCCATGTAAATGAGGAAATCTTTTATCCTTTATTTCTCCTTTTTACAGGCATTTTTTTTTCTACAGCCTCTTTCTTGTTAGCACTCAAACGTCTCAGCAAGAGACTTGCAGCTTCACCCACTCCAGGTTTCTCAGCGGAAAGCATAGCTCCCTAACGATCCCAGGTACAGCCACACGGCCAGCCACTGACTCAAGCAGCAGTCCTAAGGAAAAAGAAACTCTTCCGAGTGGGTGATTTACCTGTCTTTGGAGCTCAGTGTAACCATCATGAGTTTACAGGCAATTCAGAAGATGCTTTTGTCCAAAAAGACAAAAGGCCCCTGCTGGATAGGATGTGGCCATGASGATGGGATTCTCCTTTCTCCTCAAAGTGTCTGCACCTGAACCTAACTGAAGAAACCGACTGACATTAAAAATCATTTTCATTTGCTGTTAGACTTGGCGTCTTTTTGCCAGCTAGTGGGATTAAGGTTTACTTGCTGACTTGATTCGAGGAATAGAGAGATGGTCATAATGATTCTCTATTTCAGTATTTGGTACAGCTTTTATATGTTTGTTTTCTTTTTCCTTTTCTCAATAGAATTTAAAGATTAGCATGTTATTTTTCTGCAAGTATTAAATATTCACAGAATCTCCACAACCTCTCTGGGCAGCCTGTTCCAGTGCTCCATCACTCTCACAGGACAGAAGTTTTTCCTCRTGTTCAGATGGAACTTCCCGTGTTTCAGTTTCTGCTCATTGCGTCTTGTCCTGTCACCTGGCACCACYGAGAAGACTCTAGCCTCATCCTCTTGACACGCTCCCTTAAGGTATTTGTAGACATTGATAAGATCCCCCCTCAGTCTTCTCTACTCAAGGCTAATCTGGGCCAGTTTTTGCAGCCTTTCCTCATAAGAGAGGCTCCAGTCCTCTCATTATCTYTGCAGTCCTATGCCAGACTCTCTCCAGTAGCTCCATGTCTCTCTTGTACTAGGGAGGAAGTCCAGAATTGGACATAGTACTCCAGATGTGACCTCACCAGGGCTGAGTAGAGGGAGAAGATCACCTCCCTCGACCTGCTGGCAACACTCTTCCTAATGCACCTAAGGATACCATTGGCCTTCYTGGCCACAAGAGTACATTGCTAATTCATAGAATCATAGAGTCAGCAAGGTTGGAAGGGACCTCTGGAGATCATCTCGTCCAAYCCCTCTGTTCAAGCAGGGTCACCTACAGCATGTTAGAAAGTGCTATGTCCAGGCGGGCCTTGAATATCTTCAGAGAAGGAGACTCCACAACCTCTCTGGGCAACCTGCTCCAGTGCTCTGTCACCCTCACAGTGAAGAAATTCCCCCTCATATTCAGGCCGAACTTCCTGTGGTTCAATTTTTGCCCATTGCCTCTTGTCCTGTCACACRGGACAACTGAAAAGAGTTTGTCCCCATCCCCTTGACACCCTCCCTTCAGRTACTTATACACACTGATAAGATCCCCCCTCAGGCTTCTCCTCCCCAGGCTRARSAGGCCCAGCTCTCGCAGCCGTTCCTCATAGGGCAGATGCTCCAGCCCTCTGATCATCTTCATAGCCCTATGCTGGACTCTCTCCAGTAGCTCCAYGTCTCTCTGGTACTGAGGAGACCAGGACTGGACACAATACTTCAGTTGTGGCTTCACCAGGACTGAGCAGAGAGGCAGGATCACTTCYCTCGACCTGCTGSCAACACTCTTCCCAATGCACCCCAGGATATCATTGGCCTTCCTGGCCTCAAGGGCACATTGCTGGCTCACTGTCAATTTGTCATCCACCAGCACTCCCAGGTCCTTCTCTGCAGAGCTGCTCTCCAGAAGGTCAGCCCACAGCTTGTACCAGTGCCTAGGGTTATTCCTCCCTAGGTGCAGGACTGTGCACCTGCCGTTGTTGAACCTCAGGAGGTTTCTCTCCAGCCATCTCTCCAGCCTGTCTAGGTCTCTCTGAATGGCAGCACAGACTTCTGGGGTATCAGCCACTCCTCCCAGTTTGGTATCATCAGCAAACTTGCTGAGGGGTCACTTTGTCCCTTCATCCATGTCATTGATGAATAAGTTGAGGTTGATTCTTGCTAGTCTTGCCCCCTAATTCTGCACATTGAGCAAGTGACTTGCACAGCTCAGTAGCTGTGCCAGTGTGTCTGTGGTTTTCTAGGAAACAGAGGGAGAGTCATTAAACGGATTATGTTAGAAAGGAATTTTTGTATTTTACAGAATGGAATTTAACTGTTCCATTGAAATCTTATTCATTATATCTATATTTTCCCTGCTGGCTTAAATAGCATAAACAGCAAGGAGTATAGGTTAACATGATTAAAACTATGAACCCTAATATCCCACATCCTCAAAGAGCTCTTACCTACCCCAAAATTAAAATTATAGGTCATGTATAYAGGTCATGAACCCTCCAAATGCAGAGAGTCTAACAGACAGCCCAGCTAATTATGATGCCTCATCTGAGGCATATCTACATGGTCCCTCCTGAAATCAATGAGTTGAATGTATTAAGCACATATTTATATTCCCTTAGGATCAGGACTCGAGTTCTCAGTACCTTTTAAAAGTCTTTCCTATTTACTTGTCTTCCCCCTACTTCAACATGATCAGCCTGCACTTCCCAAAAAGCAATGTCCTCTCTGCTCCTTAAGGAAGAGATAACTCAGGCAGAGGAGTGCACCTGTCCATGCTGCCTGCCAGGTTTCAAAAAGAAAATTTCCGTACGACTCAGACAATAAAATATCTGATTTTTTTTTTTATCTATTTTGGTTTGGGGAAATCTCCAGTCTATTTTTMCCCAGAAAGCTAAAGTTTATTACATAATAAAATAAGAATACCTGAAAATCCAACTAGCTGGAAAACAAGGTCTAACCAGAATATTGTTATCAGATCTAACACCCTTGCTGACTATTTTGACAACTTGACAGGCTTCCATTTCTCATGCTCTGTAAATACAGTTATTAATTATCAGATCTTAGTTTAATTGGCTACTCCCAGTTGAAGTTAATTAAAGTTTCCCTTTAGGTGTATGAAGTTAGTGAGACTACTTCATGCTTGTCATTAAAGTAGGAATATTACTGTATACAGCAGCATGGCTTTAGACTTTTCTCCTGATTGTTTTCCTCAGAAAAGTCAGGTGGAATGTTGCATTTTACCTTTCATCCCAGATGGGAGAGGGAATTTGAAAAATCAAAGGCTGTACATGGAGCTGTGAAGTTGAGGAGTTAACTTCATTGAATGAATTCCTACCTAGCAATAACTCACTCTGTTCCATAACAAGCTCACTTTCAYGCTGCTGACCATTTTGTTGGATAGCCTTATTAAAAGAAGGGAGAAGGGAGATCCCATGATACTTTGGGATTGTGATCTGTAACGTGAATGTATTGATATGTATAGATTTCATAGCAAGACGGGTTTGCCTGCTGCTGTTAGGATTTGTTAGAATGGAGTAAAGGAGGTCAAAAGAGCTCCTTGGCATGAGAAGCACTTTTCCAAAATCAGAAAGTCCTTATGGAGCAGGACATGTATTTGCTTCTGTTGCTCTTCTCTATTATCAGCTGTGGCCCTAACTTTGGACATAGCTTGCAAAAAACACATAGTATCATGGTAGTACCAAGGATTGAGTTTGTTTGCTTACGGAAACGAACAGAAAGGTATCCAATAAAAAGCATCAGAGCAGGAAACTAAAGCCATTTGAAGGGGCTTGTAAAATAGGTCAGCTAAACCCCCAGGATGATACGAGTAATCTGTAATATCCTAGCCAATTCCTTGGCTGGAAAGTAGACAAATGTGAATGGTATAAAGACTAAGAATATCAATTTTACCTACATGTGCTTCACTGACTCATTTAGAAAARGATATTAAGTGGACTAAGTACAAGCATTTCATTCATGAAAGCATCTTCTTGTTAAAGCCAAAAGTGCTCAAGAGAACTGGCAGATGTGATTCTCCCACTCCCAGGAATACTGAGTGGGAAAGCATCCTATCCACAGGAGTAAATATTCTAAGCCAGACTCATCTGGAATAAATTATTTTTATAAAAAGCCTTGCTTTAGCAGACAAATAGTGTAATGCAACACTGGCACACAATTCATCATTAGCCCAGCTTATGCTAAATATTACAGAGGACTTTGAACCACCAGTACATTATCCACTAACGTATGTCTTTGGAATAGGAYTCTAGCAGTCTGAGCTTGCTGGTGGTAGCAGGATGAAGGTTCCTGCTTTATAGAAGTTTTAAGTAAGAAAATTGTGATCTTATAATAGTCATGAATGCAGAAGTTCTGCTACATCACTTGGCTAGCAGAACCTAATTGTYGTATTGATAATGTTGGAAATTATGCATAGATTTACCAGCATCTACCACTCTTCTTAGCAGGAAAACACAGAGCTAAAAAGAATCAGCAGTATTGCTTTGAAAAATATCTTCACAAGAACTGACAAAAAAAAAAAAAAAAAAAAAAAAAAAAAAAAAAAAAAAAAAAAAAAAAAAAAAAAAAAAAAAAAAAAAAAAAGAAAACTCGTTATTCTGTAATTACAGGAGTGATTTGTATCTCCTTTCTCCTTTGTTCTAGACTTTGCTTATAAGTGGTCTTCTAAAATAAGTAGCTAAAAATTAAACTGAGCTTTCACTGAAATGAAAAAAAAAATCTATCTTGTAATAAGAAGCAAAGAAAGCAGGATGTTGTTCATCTTAAGGTCTCCTCTGAAACTTCCCTGCGTTTTTCTAATTGTCATATTTCTTTGATAACTCAAAAAACAGTTCTCAGCCTATCTTTCCTGACCACAAACCACCAGTGACCTTCACAGTCCCTGTTGCCTTAATTAGGCAAAACTCATTATGTCTTACCAAATAAAACATCTTAGTAGTATTAACAAAGCAGAGGGTTTAGACCTAGGACATACACATTTCTGATATATCCTAATATATCATTAAGTGCATGTTCTAGTCTAAACCATTTTGAGCACCTTTTGTTTATCTCTTTGCTTGTCCACTGAAGCCAACAGGATTTGTTTGACTGAGAAATGGTGTATTTGGCTCTGAATGCGTGGAAGAATCACGTAAACAATTCTTTGCAGGCAAAACCAGATCTAAATAATTTTATTGCTATCATCTGCAAAACTACAGACGAGTTGCTGGGGAAAATTAAGTAGCATGTTCTATATATTCCCACATACTGAGCAGAACAAAACACAGTAAATGCTAGAAGTACTTCTGTCAGCTAGTAGAAAGCTGACGCTTCCTCAGATGCATAGAGTTCTTATACAAGTCACTTAGAAAAGCCTTTTTGTGACCCTCACCACATCATGCACTAGACATAACGTAAGGAGATGTATATGCAAACATTCATTATTATTCTTCAGAAACTGTCACAATATTAGAGCTCTTTACAGGAAAGACATCCTGTTATGCAAGGAGTTTAGAAATTTTAAAATGTGGCTTCACCCTAAGCAAGAATAAAACACAAAATTCCAATTTCTCCTTAAAGAGAAATTCCTTTAAAAATAATTTTACATCCATCAAAATATTGCATTTTCTCAATAGGTAGTGTCCACTGGTTTTTGTGAAATACTATTACACCAAGCTTTTAAGCACTGAAATGAATCAAAAAAATCAAACCACCTGTTTTCAGAATGACAAAAATAGAACATTTCAACATCCTCAATCTCTTTTTAAAATAACTAAAACTCTGAATAGAAAAAAAAAGGGGAAAAAAAAGTAACCTAATTTCTTGAAACATTTCCCTTTCAGTGGAAGCAAGTATTCCAAAAKAATATGGTTCTACCAAGTTTTCTCCAGTCAGGTCTACTCACAGTATTACCTCACACTAGGTACAACGTAAGTACCCCTTGTGTAAGGACACATTTGTGAGATTAGTATAATGAAGACAATGCTTAGATCACAGCTTGCTTCCACTGACACGTGCTTGGTAGACTCTGACTGTAACATAGGATAGACCCAAAAGGCCACATAAATGATGGAGGAAAAGTAGGGTAACTCAAACCCAGGAAGTTAGCCTTAGGAAAAGGTGAGATAAGAGCCACAGAGACAGGCTTAAAGCAGAGATGTCACCATAGTTTGGGCTGCTTGTGACTCCTTCCTGTACCTGTCGCAGATGAGTGAGGAGTGATGCACTTCATCTGTAAGAGAGAAGCAACAATATGTATGATATTGATTTAACAAAGTTAATAAGAAGTGATTTAACAAGGGTCGATGGCAAGGTTCAGTTATGTACAGCATGGAGAACAGGGTCAAATAAAAGTGTCAAGAAGGCCCTCCTGTTGAGCCACAAGGTTCAGAACAGACCCCCTTGCTTTCCAAATTCCTTCCCAGAGGAGCCTGGGTGTGGCTGGATCCAATCCAAGTCCCAGACTTGGCCAACAATTTATGTCTAAGATTATGTGCACCATCAGAGATGTAATTTAGCTAAGTTTGCAAAGTTTAGCTAGCTGTTAATCACTTACCGAGGATCTGTTGCAGGTAAGGAATCTCTCAACCTTGAGAGGCGTCCCTGCTCAAGAGGAGATTCTGCAATGCAGCCCACTGCCGTGCAGGAGAGCTCAGTGGGCTCTGGGTTGCCCTCTATTTATGGGGTAAGGTGGTTGACTCTCTCATATTTGCATACTAGACAGATTTTAATTGGCGCATGCTCAATTAGCCCTTGCCTATGTGCTGTTGAAGACCTCTCTCTGTGAGGGGTCAGGTTGGGGTGTGTGTCGGGGGAAGGCCGGCAGAAGAACACACTGGGGGTGAGCACACAGTCACATTACCTTTCAAAGTCTGTAGGAGTTTCAAAATTGGTTTCCAAGAAGCAGCAAGAGGCCTCCTCAGTGCTCAGTAGATAGACCCTAGCTTTCTCATTTCAGAGTCAGTTGGAGAATCAGACTCAGTGATCCCCATGGAAATATCTTTATAACAATGGAGTATTCTTTTGATGATGTGCACTTCATTGGGAATTGAATAACACTGTGGCTCACTGTAATTGTAACTGTAAAACAAGTTCAGCATTAATATAACTGAGCTTTGTCAATTTATTCATAGTTCTCACTGGGTTTATTAAATATAAGGGTTTGAATAGCAGACTGCAAAATTATTCTGATCAGTGAATATACAGAAGTGGATTCAGACAAAAGACTGAGTAGCCTGCCAGTGTGATTAATGTGTTGCTCTGATCAGTCTTAGTTTCATTGTGTCTGATTATTTAGCATATACAATTTACATTCGGTATCTCTCCTCCTTGTGGTTCAGACTCTAATGACTTTTTCTTTAAAAATATTTAGACTTCAGTCCGTCAGAGGATGTTATTACTTGGAACTATCCAAGTAGTATATATGATAGATTCTCCTTATTTGTATGGTTATTCCAAAACTCTGAAGCATAAACTGACCAGAAAAATCTCTGCTSTGCTGTAATTCAGGTGCAGGCGGCTCTAAAGTCAAAGCCTTTGGACACTGCAAGACTGCATTACAGTTTTGTTACCCTTAAACCACTCTACTACAGATATTGCTGTTCTTGTTTCAATCCAGAAGGATTCTGCATTGTTTAGATGTAAGATACATTTTGAATACACAGTGTACAGCACTAGTATGTTACAATTTTTGCAGAGATTTCAGAGTTTATTATACATAAGGCTATACAAGAATTTTCCTAGTTGGAAGATAAAATATAAGATACGTGTTATGCAAATTAAGATTCTGCAAGTAATTTACAGTACCAACTGAACTGCTAGCCAAAGACTGGATCATACTACAGCCACTGTCACAAACTAGAGTTCCAGYTTTGATTTAACAGGAAAATCACAAATACTTTTCAAGGAATAAAAGCTTTCTTCATGCCAGCCCATTTCAACTGCCCAGAATACCAGTCCCTTATTTACAGCCTTACATCCTTGTGCCATTGATTTGAATATTTAGTGCTACATTAGTGTCCTATATTTTCTTCCCTTTATAGGAAGGGAAAGAATCTGCAGTAATGCTTTACGTTTGCTGTATCTGAAGTAGTGATTTGTCCTGGAGGTGAAACTAACAGCTGTGAAACATGCTGTTTCTATTCTTCACAGAACAACAGATAAAGTGCTATGTTTGAGATATGAAATGACTTTGCTTTAAAGGCAGCAAATATGCACAATGCAATGCTTATTGTTTTGTGGCCCTCTTTGTCAGTACACAGCTTTAAAGGCAACATTTTTTTTTTTAACATAAGCCACACACCTGTCATCCCTACAAAATTATTTCCTGTGAATGTTACAGATGTAAATGTCATCTGGAAATTCTAGTTTGTAATAAGAGGTAATTACTTAAATCATCTCCCCCTCTGCCCTCAGTCAGGAACAATACAGCTGCTGTCAGAGTATTCTCCTTGGTTCTAAGGATTTTTCATACTCCTAGTTTTTGTGATAATTAGAGTGTATTAATACCTGGGTAAGAGAAGGAACATGCACACAACAGTCTATGTGCACGAGAGCAAGTGAAAGYCTAATGCAAAATCTTATCTCTATCTTAATGCTTAAAAAGAGAACTGAGCTTTCCCAGATTCAAGTAGAACTATGCGTCTACTTAACAGAGATTGATCAAAGAAGGTTCCTTTTAGTGACTTGTAGAGAGGAAACAAATAATCAACAGGCATTCATTGCTGGTCGATTCTAAGAAAAAAGGGAAGTGTTTTCTCTTTAGAGCACTTGTGTAACTCAAAGTTTATACAGCTTGTTTATAATTGTCCATCAGGATATGTAAATCTGTGTATCACCTGTTCTTATTTCTGCCTATGCCAATTGCCTAGTTTTCCAGTACTGACAATGCTTGCAACAGTCTGTCTTTAAAATGATATTGTGTACAAGGGAGCATATCCACTGTAGTGATGTATCACTGATTTTAGCATGATTATCCATAAGAAGTGATAACCTTTTCTTTGAAAGGCAGCTGGCAGGAAAACAATAGACTATGTTAACACGATCAAAGTGCAGCTAGAGCATGCATCAGTGTTTTCCAGAGAAAGGACAAATTGACCAGTATAAGTAAGATTCAATGATTATAAAATGTTTGATTATATGTTTGTATGGCAGGGAATCAGGGGAGGAAGGGAACTATATTCTAAAATACTGAATATTCTACAACTAGTACGTATAGTGTTTTCTCTGCATGTCTTCTTGCAGTCAATCATTGTGCTATTAATGGTTCTAATGAACAAAGAGCATAGTTTGAATTACCTTTGAATTACTAGGGGTTCCAGCCATAATTTAAATAGAAAGCATTGCCTGAAAGCAATGATGTCTGAAGCCAGTTTCAAACACATCTCTAGAAGGTGAAAAGGGGTAATCTCTCCTGGTCTCCCTCTCCAGTTAAGTCTTATCAAAATTCTTAAACTGAAAATTGGCTAGAGTCCTGGGAAAAGAGTACCAAAAACCTCCACCACAAATGACTCAGGAGGCTGGAATGGACCCTGAGAGACCTAAGTCTCCCCATTCTTCTGTAACTGGCAAATTCTGTGAAACCTACTGACAAAGTATGGGCAACTCTCTCCCAGGTGCATTTTGTTTGTATAGGATATTACAACCAGCATTACTCTCCAACTTACTCTTTTTTTTTCTGTAAAATGGTTATGATGCTGATGATTCACATGAAGGGATGGGAAGGCCACAGATTATACTATAGAAATACCTTATTTTTTCCAGGTTCCTTTTGTTGAAAACCTAGAAAATGTGAAATACATACATACAAAACTTAAGTCGCATGCTCCAGCTGAAATGCTGTAATTATATTGGGCTTAGTTTATTCTGTACTGACCCCCTGCCCAAACTTAGGAGCCTACACTATGATATTCTCTTTAATGACATGATCATGTATTCCATAAGATTCATATTTCACTGAGTACTTGTAACAGGCAAAAGCTGATTACTGAGCAGTTATTCAATAGGCTATTTTCTCTTCATTGTTCAGTAAGTGGTTTTAGCCCTTTTTCATTGAATAGTCAAATCCTGCTCAGAATACGACATTATTAACACATCTGCAGGCTTTCCTGTAGTGCTGCTTTACAACAGCAATTCAAAACCATCACTTTCTTATCCTACCATGCTTTAAAAATGAAGATGTTGTTTTCTTTCCATTTTATAAAGGGAAGCCAAGGAACCAAGATGTTAAGAACAAAAATATCTGCTAATACAGTATGCCCAACTTTGAATGTGGCATTTTAAAGCACAAAGCACTCAAAGCAAAGCTCTTATAGACACCATTTGCAACAAGCCAGACCCCAGCATATGTAGGTGGACAGCACACATACAGTTAATGACTACCTGAGAAAAGTCTGTCACATGATTTGTCAGTATTACACAGGAGCACCTTGGTAGAGGCAGGAATATCATTTGAGTTTCTAGAGCAGTGACTGAGACGCTAAGCTTTCTTTTCCTTCAGAGCCCTGCCCCTTTTGTCACAATAAATCAGGGAAGAATTGTACACATAATCTCTTTCACTATATCTTTTTTAATCTACAAAGCAAGCTTTTCCTGAACGTCAAAAAATCTGTGTGGGAAAATACTTTGAGATAATGCAATTAAACAYGCTTCATGCTGTATATTCACAAGGAGCCAACCACAGAATTTGGCCTCTACAGCATCATTTACAAAAAGAGTGAACTGCTTCCTTAGGAACACACACACACACACGCACGTGCGTGCACACATATGCACACATACACATGTGCACACAGCAAAGCAACAGCTATAGCATCACTATTTCCCCTTTGAGCTCCACTAAGACTTCCTGGCCAACATTTCTGCTCAAGATTACCATATGTCTTTATTTATTTACTGATCAGAATTTTTACAAAAGCAAGTATCTTTATACATTATATTCTTGCTTAGGAGGTTTTTGGTTCAGTTCAGTTGCACAAGGGCTTCTAATACTCCTACTCGTTTATGCGTCAGGAAAGTCAAAAGATCGGTCTCATAAATGCAATGTACATGTTCTTAAAGAGAAAGCACAGAGGTTCCATAATCTGGAATCTGACACACTATATTGCCAAACATAATGATAAACAGCTATTTTAACTGCAGTTCAGTCCCTTTTTAAAAGCATGCTAATTACTTTCAAACACTGAATGCAGGGCTCTCGTGATCCTCAAAGATGAGCATGAACATGGGTCTCAGGACAATATGGTGATGCTGGCCTCAAGAGATAGTAAATATCCCCTTCAACAGAAGTGAGAGAGCAGTAGCTTCTGTTTAGTCCAGTCTATCAGGACTTGCTCTAGTTAAGAAAAATGTCTATAGAGGCTGCAGAAATGTTTGAGATGTCCCAGATTTAAATTTGAAGGAAAATACTGGAAACTCTTGCCTAGATGAAAGATACCTACTYAGGTAAAATTCTCTTAGATTAACCAAAGGAGAGAGAGCACAAGTCTAAGTCTCAGGATTTTTTTTTATTATTAACAAAAGAACACTTTGCTTTGTATGATATCAAAATAATAGAGTCTACTGATGTATCTTCTCACTTAAACAGTATACCAAGCCCTCGATTTACCAGATATACAACGTACAGCTATATCTGGATACAGCTTTTCTTTCCAATTCTTTCATATTCAATGGATGGGGAATGAAATAGCACAACACTTCAGAATCATTTTCCTAAGGTTATGTTGTTCCTCATGACCTTTTTATAATGTACTCATCAAATGTACCATTTGAAAAATATTTCCTGGCTTCTCACTCCCTACTTAATTATTCTTATCTCAGGATACAGTGTGTTAGCCACATGCTGGAACACACACAAAAAAAACAACCAGACAAACAAAAAACTCTCCCACATGCTGTGTCACAGAAATAAAGGACTCATTTATGTTCTACTGAAGCTCACAGAATGTTTCTAGAAAACATATTGTTGATAACAGCTAATAAAAGAAATCCCATATCTTTGTGGTCAACAGATTATGCATTGTATTTCTGAGTTTCAAAATGTTTTCAGTGCTTTATGAGAGAACTAAAGGTTCATCTATTTCTAAATTTAAAAATTGCCTGAAAAAAGTTAAACAGATAGACAAGCAGAATTGAAGCACTGAGTGTGCCCATAGCTTCATGTACATCYATCACAATTTCATACAAAAGATATGACTTACATGATTAGGTAAAAATCCTAAAAGCTTAAACTAAAAACAGTTAACTCTCTCAACACAATCTCATCTGCTCTTTGGATTGATAAAAGCCCTGTATCATTTATTCTTCCAACTACTAATGCACATAATCTCTGCAATCTCTGACGTATCCTAACAACTTAAAAGTATAGGTATAACTATTAGCATAACCAAATCAACTCAAAATATGTAGAAATAAAAGCCATGAACTGGAGGATAATTTTGGGGTCGCTTCAATGCTACATTTTTATAAAACAGTCAGAAAAAATGGCCTTTCCATTGCACACCATCAGACCACACTTGCAAAGGTGGTCTTTCCAGATAGGAAGGACTCTGGTTTGAGGCAACAGTTCTTAAGAAAAGTTTTCAGGACTATCTGTTCCTTCTGCTGCTGGGACAGCAGGAAGCAGTATTGTAAAGACAGCATGAGACAATCTGTCTTTATTTCTTCTCCCAATAACTCTGTTTACTGAATGCATGCCTGTTTGAGCTAATCCACTGATAAGTAGCCTGAGCAGCCATATAAACTTAACATTTTGCATCCGTAGATGCTGAAAGCAGAGAATAGTGTTCCTTGTCATAAAGTCTTAAAATAAAGTATAAAGCTTTCATACCAGCTGAGGGAGGCTCCTGCACAGATTTTCTCTGGAACTCCTGCTGTGCTCTTTAAGGTTCTAAGAAGAACATGAACAGCCCTTAGTACAACTAAGAAATAAACGCACAATACTAGCTATGCTATTGCTAATAATTTACTCAATCATTTCTGATGCCACTAACACAAGAGCAGTTGTGAGTCTGCATCAGGATCAAAGGAATCCCAAGATGGGTCATGCATACTCCAGAGCCACATACCAGCATGTCTTTATCAGCTGGGGTCCAGGATTAGGCTCAGTATCATAAACTGTAATTGCAAGTGGGCACAGTCAAGAGTGAACTTTCCRTCCCATTTCCTCTCTGCATTTCATAGTCTATAAAACTAGACTTAGTCTAGAATTTCCTTACATAGCCACAAAGAGGCTTCTGTATGAGTGGAATGCATATTCTACTCTGTTTTACCACACTAGTATGTTAATTTTAACAGCTACTGTACAAACACTAAACCCTATTTAGTCTTTTACTAAACTGTTGCCAAAATAAAATGTAGATGTCAAACATGCCCTGCTAAGACAATCAAGCCTGTCCATAGGGCCTYCCAACATGATTCACATTCACATCATCTGATAACTATGAAGATCTGCAAGACTAGGTACGTTTTTTTATTTCTTACTCTATGTATCTGTGCAAGATGATCTACTCTAATTTCTTCAACTCTTACATCCCTTGAATCAGTATTCACACTTCAGAGGAACCCAAATTGCTACAAATTCTAAGAAAATGTTCAAGAAAGCATCATTTCAAGAATACCTGTCTCCCTGACTTCAGTAGTATTCTCTTCTGAGTTAGATCTGAGACTGAAAGTTCATTCTTGATTCCATGATAATGACTGATCTTGGGCCCACGAACTTTACCTTCAAGCTGAAACCTCAAAAGGTGGTAGCCAGTTTAGGAAAAAAATCACTGACCTAGAATGAAAGGCTGTATATTTTTTTTCAATGTCTGTAAGACTGAGGCTTCCACTGATTCAGGATCTACCTGTGATTCCTACTGCAGAAATAGCCTCTGCTCCTCTCAAAAGTGTGCAGTTAAGCCAAACAGCCTGTCAGTAAGAGAAATATGATAGGTGTCAAACAGTAAGAGAGACTTACTTGGCTAAAGTCACATAAGCATTTGAGGTAACACTACAAAACAAATTTCTGGGAAAGCTACTATCATTCAGACCCTCTTCTTCCTCCTTCCTGCTTACAAACAAATGTACAAACATACAAAATGTACAAACATAACAACAAAAYGTTCCTGGAACCCCAAAACTGACGGCGTTGCTTGACAACATCTCAAAGGCCAGTGCTAACCTAAACAGCTTCTTTGTCCCTTCCCACTCCCAGTTGTGCCTTCTCACTCCTGTCTTCCAGAGCTTTGTCAGCATAAGCATTCACACAGCCACACAGGACACTGCACCATGGAAGTAGCCTCATAATCAAAAATCATGTTTATTTCTGCCTAGGGTATTTCTCAGCCTGATCAGTTCTGCAAGCCAGTTCGCTGCCAGGCCACACATGTGGTTGTGTCTAATGGGCAAAACCCTGAAGACAATAGTAAACTATCACAGCAGTAAGGTTTGGAGGACAGAGATCACTTAGCTTAAAGAGAAGGCAGATGGTGTTAACATCTCACTACCTCCAATAGCTGTTGTTGCTCCTGTCTCTCATACCACACTCCTCACTAAACATTCCTATTACTTAACTTTCCTCAGACTCCTCCCTGAGCAAATTTCATCCACTAAAACATCAAAGAACAAGCCCAAAACCAAATAAAGCAAAAAGAAGAAAAAAAGTAAAGAACTTCTTAGCATTTTGGTGAACAAAACTGGCAAACAGAAGCCTCTGACAAATGTTGGAGTCAAATGTTGGAGTGCAAGGGGAAAGGGGACAGAATTGTGCAACCTCAAGCAGAAAAAGAGAGAAGAGCATGGGAATGCAAGACCTCCCTTTTTAGCAGCAAGCCACTGATTCAGCTGTCCCTAGAGCTGCAGCACAAATCATTATCAGTTGAGAATTAGCTACATCATCTCCAATGCAAACAGCTCATATATCATGCATACCCACAACTCAAGGAACAAATCACCAGTCATCTGAATAATGGTCATGAATCTTGAGAGCAGTTGGTCAGCATGTCAAGATTAGCTTCAGGGACAAGTGAAAGACAGGCCCTAGTCACAGAAAACTACCAGATAATGGGGGTGGAATTGCAGTTACAGATAATTTTACTTTTTAAAGGGCAGAGCAAGCCAGAGTTCATATATTCACTCACAGAAATATACCCCTGCAAGCTACTTTGGATGTGGCTCATGGCTCTCTGCAAGACAAGGAACTTGTTATTGCAGCTCTGAAGAACAAAAAAAGTTAACCACTCTGATGACTGATAAAACACTTCTCAGTCACCCAGATGCTGTCAATAATTACCTCTGGGTATAAACCAATACACTCAGCACTGCCCTAAAGATGCAGGCATGTGGAACTGTAGGCACCGGGAGGGGGAGGGATTTTTTCTTTAAGCACATAATCTTATCAAAAGGATCTTTCTCCAAAGTAAAATATTCTGCAACACAAATTATTGAGGCTTTGGCCATTAGGAACTTTTTACATGCCAACATATGCTGCCAAAGATCAGAAGTCTTAAAAGACTGTAGAAGATGACAACAGCTCAATGAAATGGTTAATTGCACACTGCAGTCCTGTGAAGAAGCAAATGGCCCCACCATATGATACCCTGACATATTTCATACTTTCTGAACAAATCCACATCTCAAGCTGCTTGTGGCAAAGGTTCTGCAATTCCACAATAAGCCTGTTTTCAATCATAAAGCAATGTTTAAAGATGGGGGGGGTTGTTTGTTTTACACTGGAATATAAAACTATTTAAACCTCATAAATAAGACTACGTGATAAATCTGTAAGATTGTCTGGCTATCTTGMTTTTTAAATCATGAAAAGAATGAGAACCATTTGTCTGAATATAGTATTTATTCAATATATGGGAAAAGGAAGAACCTTGAATTAACCTCTTCAATTTTTCTTTTTATTTTCCATTTGCTGTGATCTACAGCTCTGTAATCTCTTTTCCAGGAAAAATCTTCCATGTATGAGTCTCAAAACCCACTCATTCTGTTTTCTTCTGTTTTATAGCAATCAGTTGTCTCAAGAAAGAGAGGCAGCAATTTTGCTCTTTCTTTTTTTCAGTTTACTTCCTATCCAACATATCCCTGGGGATATGAATCAGTGAAGCACCACTGACTTCAATACCACAGTTATCTATGGATAAGAATCTGGCCTTCAGATGGGGTTTTCGTGCCAGTCTTTCCGGCAATCTCTTTTCTTAGAAGGAAAAAGTAAAACTTGTAGTTTAGGTCAGCCACAGGCAATGATCAAGTATCACAAGAGTGCGTCTACAGGCCATACCGCTTTAAAGTGCTAGAGTGATCTTCTAGTTTATTTCCAGTGGAAGATGGATTTAGTAGAAAAGTCCATCCCTCTTGCTGAATCCCTGCTCCCATCACAAATAGCTCTGCACAGCAGAATACAGCGCACCAAAGAGTAGGGCAGTAGCACTGTTTCGTTTCTTAGAAGAAATGTAGCGGGTTAAACTTCTGGAAAATACATTCCTTCACACTTGCTGGCAGAAATGTTAACAGCTTTCTGTATGAGATGAGGAGCAACATAAAGTCATCCACTCTTGGTTTAGGCAGATGCAATAGAAGGGAATCTCTTAAAAAATGAACCAGAAAGAGTAATAAGACAAATTATAATGTTCACTGCTTGTAACAGATTTTCATAATGGAAATGAGAATCATATTATGACATTGATTCCGGGCTCCAAATTTTCAGTTGTCTTTCYACACACCTCTCCTTTTATACTTTGCATACTTAATTCATCAACACTAGTGCTGTTATCAGTGTCAAATTAAGTTTGGAAAAATACATATCATGGGCAAAGCTGTCACTAAAATTATAATCATGATGGCTGATCATGATAAAAACTAGCTAATCCATTTGGAAAACTTAGAATGCAGCAACAGAGAACTAACTGACCACACACAGACAATGTCTCTGACTGAAGCATCCTTSTCACGGCTGGATACTCCGGTGCGCTTTTGCAAGTCTAAAACCTCGCACTTGAGATTGACACTTTTTTTTTTTCATGAGACTGAACAGTTCCCCACGGAAAACAGCTTTCAAGGTAGACACCCAAACACCTGCTGTAAATATACCCATGGAAGGACATTTAAGCAATTTTTAGATATATTCATGGAAGGATGTTTAAGCAATGTTTTGTGCTCTCTTTTTGTAGCATTTCTTGCAATGAAGATTTGTCACAGCAAATGAGGTACAGGAATCTGTTAATAAATCAATTAACTTCAGAGACACTGCGGTTGCCCAGAATTGTTCAGAATCTGCATCAGAAACTAACTCTGGCATATTCCTGCATATCAGCCCTGCAGCTGGAAGAGATAAATCATGTAAATTTTAAGTCAGATAGAAATTATCTCAGTTTATCTGACAATAAGCATAGATGTGAACAGCTTAAAAGGAAATATTTTGTGATTTTCACCAACTTCTACTTCTGCACTATGGTGYAAATGCCATGTGAAGACAGAGCTTGTTAGTCTGCCACAGCTGCACTGTTTTAGGCAATTAAATCCAAGTATGAATTAAATATCTCCAAGAACAGCTGCGTATTAGTTAGAGTTGCAACATTAAGCTTGCCTAGTAAACTCCATGTGCTCCTAACACATCAATTAGTTTCGTCTCATTTCATAAGCCCTAAATATAAAAGAAGAAAAAAGTAAATTAAATGATAACAGAAAACTTCCTATTTTCCCGCAAATGACAAGATACTGTCATTTCACTCTCCACAGTCAASGATGGAGAGACAAACCTATAAATCATTCACTAAATACCAGAGTCTCCTACAAAACAAAAAGGGCATGGATACAAATTTGAACTGGCAACATGACTGAGCTACAAAGCTTTTTAAAATAAATCTCACACCAGAAACAAACTATAAAAAAGTCTGATTTAAGGCCAGCTTTTCACCTGAAAGGGTTATGATGTTTTGTTTCATGAGCCTGTTGCATTGCCATTTACATTCCACTGTCCTGAAAGATAAAGGTAAATCCTTACAAAAGATAAATCCTTTTAATTCTAAAGGCATGTCAGATCTATCATTGGCTGTAAAAGGCTAAATGATCAGTTCTGGACAGCTTCTATTTTAATGTACCTTTTATTTGAACAATTGATTTTGGGTATCAAACACTAATGTTTTGCTTGTCCCTCCTATACAGGAGCATCTGGGACTGACACTGCTGAATGTTTACCCTCCCCAATGGAACAGTTAAGTCATATCTACTTGCACTCCCGAAAAAAAGCTGAACCACTGCTATCCTCTGGCACATTCRTSGCGGGACAACATTCAGATGATTCCTTAATCCTGTGTAGACATGAAATCTTCAATCACTAGAAAAAGCATATTTGATGAGTCAGTAAGGGAAGATGAAAGAAACAAAAATAAAAGCATATTCATAAACATACATTAGAAAAATTGACTTGAAGCACCTACAAATATCACCAGCTCACTCTGCAACCCCACAGTGATATTACACAGCTCCCTGGCAGYGCCAGCTGAGAACACGTGTTGCAAAATACAGGGAGAAAACAGGAGAACAAATAACTATATGCAGAACATTAGGTTGCTGGCATTGAAATAAGATGATCTAACTTCATTAGTTAATTAGGCCAAACTCATTTATCCTCTCAAATAAAGGTAATGTAACACAAAATCCTGTCACAAGGCAGTTAATATTGTTTGCACACACTGGCTCACAAGGCATTTCTTTTTAAAAAGTTAGTTTTAAATAAAAGGAAATAGTGAATGGGGAGAATAAAGTTAGAAGAAACCAGGCAGAATTTAGTGAARTTAAGGAACAGGGCTAAAAGAGCAACAGCAGCAACAGCAGCTGCTGGAAAAACTGATTCCCATTCTCTAAYGCAGAATTTGCTGCTCCCAGTCTGCTGCTCCAGGTGGCCACCTACTTACGTGGAGGAAAAAAGACTTAGTTTCAGAGAAGCGAAGTCATCACACAAATATTGTTTCAGGGAGCTTTATATCTGCATTGCAGAAGCCAATAGGAAGTGAATTAATATTCTGCATTAACAAAGTTAACATTTGTGTTCTCACAAAACAATTTATCAGAATGTTCTGTCAAAACTGAGTCCCTGGACTCTGAGTCCAGTCTAACAAGTCATGCTGGCTGTATGCTTTTCCACAATTACTTAGAGAATAAAGACGGATCTTGCATTTAACTCAAATCACAATAACCTTTTCCAGGTCAGAAAAAAAGACTGTATAATTGATTTGCTTATGATGAATAGCAAAGCTTCCAACGCTAGATCGCTTAGGAGCTCAGTTTCCTTTTGCACACATTGCTAAAAACTTATGTACTTCATTGGAGTAAAAGGTGTGTGGGGGCGGGAGAGGAAGTAATAGKCAGTCCAGATAATGAAGGTATGGTTTCACAGATAGGTTAAGCCTAATTTTTAGGTTATCCCTAAAAAAGAGAGATCTCACTCCCCCTTCCCCTCCGTCCTCTCTTCCATACACTAACCAGCACTAGCTTTCCTCCAGCCACAGGGAGAATCAATTCAACTTGCTAATGCAGAAGAAAAAAAAAATCTGGCAATCTTCATATTCTACCATTCTAGCAACTTAAAAGTGGCTCACTGTGACAAGCACAAAGGTTGGCACAAGGGAAATGGTGACAGTACATGGCAGAGCCATCAAACAGGRAACATGGAAACAGGCAGTGGGAAGAGACTGGACCCTCTTTTCGGCAGCAGCAAACTGTTTGATCACAAAATAGCTCAAGCTATTTTGTGAAATTATATCTCAGGAAAGCCTTAGTACTAGAGTATTTACTGTGATTTTATCTTAAACGCACCTAATTGTTTTTTACAACTTACAGAAAATGAACACTGAGCCAGACTGAATGAGGTTTTGGGGGGGGGGTTAGATTTTTGAGCCCGGTACAGCTTTTAAGCAATTATTTGTGAAGCGATCAAATTTAGGCTTAGGATGAAAACTCAATTCCTCTTACCTATGCAGTATCCTGGTACCTCTCTATCATTATTCACTCTAACAGATTTAAATCCTCAGAGCACATGTGTGTCTTTTGGGTCTTGCTCAGAATGTGTTTAACAAACTACATTTCTCTTTTTATTTTTTTGTCCTACTATAGATGTTACCAAGTCTGAGTATTTTACACCAGGAAATGCATGAGTAAAAGCTCTATAGCTTGAACAGCTAAAGACTTATTTTAAAATTGATGGCTATACATCAGAGTGTACAATACTCTCAGCTTTTGAGTAGGTAGTTACTGAAGTTAAGCATTATACTGCTATACTTTTTGGCATTTAGTGACAGTAGTAGGGATTTTTAACCAGAGAACACTGTTAACAAAGAAAAATCTGGAAAGATGCTCTCATTTTTCCTCCTTCAGCAAATACCAGTTTTAGTACAAAAGAAAGGAAATTGAAACATCTGGAAAAGTGACCTTTGCATGTTCTTAGGAACAGAGGATTTATTGAGCTCCCTTATATAAACTAGAATACTTCCCACTGGATTAATGCATAAAGATGAGATTAAATCAAGTTAATAAACATTCAGAATTGCAAACCCTTATTTCTTGATTTGCCTTTAGTGTTTCATAACCTTATAATCTCCACCTAACCACTGATTATGCTTGTTCTTTATTTCTCTTCTTCTTGTGACAAGTTTTTGCTTTTGAAGATTTTGATCTGTTGAAGAGACTGTTTATCACAGGGTACCAGAGAACACTTTCATGGCTAGTACCACATATAAGAGATAYAGAGGCAATAAATGTTTATGTAGTTGTCTCTATGCAGGAGAATGTAACTTGATAACTCGGATCTACCAAGACTATATATTCCTTTTTTTGTTCTTTTTTCTCCCAGGTGATCAGGTTTCTATGTTCCCAGCAGAGTAAAGTTATGGTCATTTMAAAGAATGGCAGTGATTCAACATATTTATTCAAGCACAGAGAAGTGCAAAAGGGCTGATCAAAAATACAGAAAGATTTCTGAATAAAGAATAACCACATACACTAATCTATTCAGCCAGGAAAAAATGATGATCGAGAAAAGATATGACAGACATCTATAAAGTCATGAGCAGCTTGGGGACAACATTTCTTCCAACACAAGGATATGATATCAAATGAAGCTAACTGAGGGCACATTCACAGAAAACAAAACAGTCTCACGCATTGTGTGGAACTCTTTGCATCAGGATGTTGTGAATGTGCTGCTTAGCCCACACAGCCTTCTATGGAGGGAGAAAATGTTAAAAAATTGTGTTCAGTCATGGATCTGACAAATTCATTGACATACCGAACACAAGAATTYCTCTTGGAACTCAGGCAAAGAAAGATCTGTCAGTAAGAGCCACTTAATTTATAAAACATAGGCAAGAGTCACTTATAAAATACTGCATAAAAGACAAGTTTCCAGAATGAAAATCAGGGATTCTCTCCTCAACAGTTATACCTTCCAGACTGCTCTAGTTCCAGCTCTAAAATACTTATAAACTTCCCTCCATTTGTCTGTTTCTAGGCAGCAAAAAACGTTCCTCTCTCAATGATRTTGTAGGTCCTAGTTCTGTTTTCTAGACTTTCTCTGCCATTTTCCTTGCAATACCTAGAAAATAAACAAAGTGCAGGAGTTGTCTTAGCTCAGATAGACATTTTCAGATCATCCTTCCATTCACTCAGTCTTCTGACGGAGATATATTTCACTGAAAGCCAAATGAATGTCCTATTGGGTTAAAATTTTTAAATATTCAATACATATATAAAACGCAATAAAAATGAGACACATGTGCAAAGCTATCTCCAGGTGGAAAGATTATAGGATAATCATAGACAGGCTGGAAGTGACATTTYCAGATAAGGTTTTTGTCATTAATTCATCCCAATCGTACTGCTCCATTTTAGGTTAAAAAACAAAATATTTCCAACTAATTTCAGGCAGCAGTTCCACTTTGGTAGTTCAAAGTGGAAACCCTGTAATGAGGAGGATGATAAAACTCACTATATACTAAATTCTGCCTGTTATTTTATCAGTTACATGCTGCACACTGGTCCCACAGGACTAAAGGGAGATTCTGATTACATACAGAAGGAAGGAATGGCTGGCTTTTCATTTGAGGAACTGACTAGATTTTCTCTTTTTGCATGCTTGTTTTATTAATAGCTGGAGAGTAAAGTTCAGTCAAGGGATGCAAAAGTAAAGTGCACAGATTTTTTTTTGTTCCAGCTGTGTAAACACTTATGCTCATGAACAACTTTATTCTTGAATGAATATATGCAACAACTTAATAAAGTCCACTATTACATCCACATTTGTGCTACTAGGACTTCATTGGTTTTTCTGCAGCCTGTCCTATGCAGTGTAAGTGGCATTATTTTAGCACAGAACCTTCTGCATAAACATCCACCCAGAGAAATTAAAGCAAAGTCAGCTAGCAATTGTTGTGAGATCTGTCTGTTCCTTGTCTTCCTACACCCTTGTAACAGCATCTTGCAAAATAAACAAACATATCACCCTCTAATGTTTAGAAGTAGAAACACAGAAAAAAAGGCTTGACTGAACACAAGTTTATTCGTACACAAGGGCAAAAAAAAAAAAAAAGCCGTGAAAAAATGAAAATGCAGGCTTAGTATTTACTCTGTATGCTGCCAAATTAGTTCTCTGCATTGATGAGTGTGAGTTTTCTCAGCAGTGAGCATTTACCAGGATTGGTAAAATCGTCTTGGAGGAATCTATGGCACCTCCGCACTAAAGGTATTCTGAGGTATTTCCTCATTCCCCCATGTATGTATTCTTTTCACCTATATTTTCTATGAAAACATTCTTAAAAAAAATAAAAGTCCCCAAAATTAAACAGCTCCAGTGTTTTCTTGGTCTCTGTCATTAGTAATGAAGTAATGAAGATCATCTATGCATCCACGAAGGAAAAAGATCTTCAGCTGTCCAATGTCTTGCTGTCTGCTGTAAAAGTAAGGATATTTGATGAGCTACTTTAAGAATCTACTTGTTTAGAGAAGCATCTTAAAAAAAATTTCTCAGGCATATCGAGCAATAGATTCAGACAGGTTGCAAGGGAAAGTTTATGGATCGATTTTATTATCAATAGTGGTAGAAGGATGAACCAGTCATCTGCTAAATGAGCTCATTCATGATCTACAGAGACAATTACTGTGATCCTATTTCCCAAGAAAATCAGTCTCCCCACAGAACATTCAGCTGTCCTTTTCATTAAATCCAAACGATGCTGTGATTTTTCTTCAAACCTCCCACATTGTTCAGCATTTTCATGTTTAAATGAAAGTTAGCCGATTTTGATACAGCTATAATCTATCAGAAGAGTTGAAGATGCAATAAAAGTGTTCAAAGCTTAAGACTACAAAGTAAGCTTGAGGTCTTTCAAAAGAGATACAATACTAGTCTTGCAACTAGAGGTACATAAAAAGGACCAATGAATTACACCTGCCCTGATTCAGCTGCAAGATTAGGAAGCATTTTGGGGGGACTTTGGAGTATTATTTACATTAGGTATGCATTTTTCATGAAACAAATTGTAAGTAAGCTTCTATAGACAGAGATGCAGTTTGGAATTGGACGTTTGACAGAATTCAAGGCCACAAAGTTTATGGGAAGCAGGAATTAACAGACAACATACTCCAGACTTGTAGTACAAGGTCCAATATAAGCTCACTTAGTAGCTGTCCATGCACGTTACATGTCCCAGAACAGTTAGTGTGAGGTAGTTGTTTCTTCTCACTGACCTCACACTTAACATTCATTACTACAGAGTCAAATCATGTACATGGGACTTGACATGGTGCAGCAGATGTTCATCAAGTTCACATTATAATTTTGCAAGTGAAAACATTGTTGCAAAAACACCATCCCAGGAGCAGAAGCCAACAGAGTTAATATCCAAACCCTCATACGACCAATAGCCACAGGAACAAACCACCCGAGAGGAAAAGCATTTGGAGTGTCAGTGGTTTTAACTGATGTCCCCTTGATCCACACACAATCACAGAATGGCTGAGATTGGAAGGGACCTCTGGAGATCATCTAGTCCAACCTCCCTGCTCAAGCAGGGTCACCTACAGCATGTTAGACTGGGTTGCATCCAGGCAGGTTYTGAACATCTCCAGAGAAGGAGACTCCACAACCTCCCTGGGGAACCTGTTCCAGTGCTCYGTCACTCTCACAGTGAAGAAATTCTTTCTTCTATTCAGGCAGAACTTCCTGTGTTTCAGTTTGTGCCCATTGCCTCTTGTCCTGTCGCTGGGTTCCACTGAAGAGAGTTCAGCCCCATTCTTTTGACACCCCCTCCGCCCCCCCAAAAAAGGTATTTTGATAAGATCCCCCCTCAGGCTTCTCTTCCCCAGGCTAAAGAGGCCCAGCTCTCGCAGCCGTTCCTCAAATCAGAGATGCTCCGGTCCTCTGATCATCTTCATAGCCTTACACTGGACTCTCTCCAGTAGCTCCACGTCTCTCTTGTACAGAGGAGCCCAGAACTGGACACAGTACTCGAGATGAGGCCTCACCAGAGCTGAGTAGAGCAGCAGGCAGGATCACCTCCCTTGACCTGCTGGCAACACTCTTCCCAATGCACCCCAGGATACCATTGGCCTTCCTGGCCTCAAGGGCACATTGCTGGCTCGTGGTCAACTTGTCATTCACCAGCACTCCCAGRTYCTTCTCTGCAGAGCTGCTYTCCARCAGGTCAATCCTCTAGCCTGTACTGCTGCATGAAGTTATGTCTTCCTAGGTGCAGGACCCTGCACTCGCCCTTGTWGAACCTCGGGAGGTTTCTCTCCACCCAKCTCTCCAGCCTGTTCAGGTCTCTCTGAATGGCAGCACAGCCCTCAGGTGTCTCAGCCACTCCTCCCAGTTTGGTATCATCAGCAAACTTGCTGAGGAGGCACTCTGTCCCTTCGTCCAGGTCATCGATGAAAAAGTTGAACAGGATGGGACCCAGTACTGAGCCCTAGGGAACTCCACTAGCTACAGGCCTCCAACTAGACTCTGGACTGGTGATCACAACCCTCTGAGCTCTGCCTTTCAGCCAGTTCCCAATCCACCTTGATGTCCATTCATCTAACCCACACTTACTGAGCTCGTCCTTGAGGATGTCACGGGAGCCAGTGTCAAAAGCCTTGCTGAAGYCAAAGTAGAAAGGTCCACTTCTCCCCCCTCATCTACTCTAAAAATCATTAGATCACAGAAGGCTATCGGGTTGGTTAAGCAGGATTTCCCCTTGGTGAATCCATGCTGACTACTCCTAATCCCCTTCTTATCCTCCATCTGCTTGGAGATAACATCCAGAATGAGCTGTTCCATCACTTTTCCAGGGATGGAGGTAAGGCTGACTGGCCTGTAGTTTCCTGGGTCCTCCTTCTTGCACTTTTTGAAGACTGGAGTGACATTAGCTTCCTTCCAGTCCTCAGGGACCTCTCCAGTTCTCCATGACTTTTCAAAGATGATGGAGAGCGGCCTAGCAACAACATCTGCCAGCTTCCTCAGCACTTGTGGGTGCATCCCGTTAGGGCCCATGGATTTGTGGATGTCAAGTGTGCCCAAAAGATCTCTAATCTGATCCTCCTCGACCAAAGGGAAGTCTTCCTTTCTTCAGACTTTCTCTATGACAAGTTAAAACTGGTCTTCAACAAGGACCCTCCTTATGTATTCCAGCAACATTAGCTTAGCTGTTGTCATTCTGCCAACCTTCCTTCTGCAGCTGTGAATTTAGTTTAAAACCACAACCTTCACCTCACAGTACACCTACTGAAAATAACTTAAGGTGGCCCTAGAATAGGAATAAGATGTAGTTAAAGAACTCCATACACCACCTCCATAGATGATTGATACCCTCCAACAGATAACTTCAGTCACACCTTAGAAGTGCAAGATCAAATGTCAACTAATTCAATCTAATTAGCTGCCTTAGTTTTACTAAGCTGCCTGCTTAGAAATCTGAGACTAAAAATATTTCTCTTTATTTGTAATAATCTAACCTCTATGCATCTTCAAACTATTATTTTCATTTGTATGAGGTTTTTAAATATTCACATTACTGGAAACCTCATAAAAAGGCTGGATGAAAGTGGAGTTGCCTCTCATGAGTCCTGCAGTTTAAACAGCTTCACTGAAGGACTTGTTTGCTTAAATTCAACTTTCTTTCAGATAATATTAATAATGTTAACTAAGAATCTTTCATCA
>NW_028186479.1:4373589-4462386 GCF_003343005.1 Rhea americana | reverse complement strand
TAAAAAAAAAAAAAAAAAAAAAAAAAAAAAAAAAAAAGTAGCACCAGAAGAAAACATAAGGAAAAAAAAGAAAAAAGAGGGTGGCAGCAAGATCACCAAGGATCACCTTGCAAGACTTCCTCAAGTTAGACAGTAGATGCATAGAAGCAGAGATTTATGTTTACTTAAAATAGTAAGGCAAAAGGTGTTTTCATGACACAGAGATACAGAACCTAGAACAAGAACAAATAAATTACTAAGCAAGAGAAAATTACAGAAAGTCTTATAGCTTTCGAAATCAGAGGTTTTGATCAACTTTACAGTTGGCTTAAACCACACAATCTCCTCGATCAACTGCAGTCTCAAACGCCACGCAGTGTAAACTTAAAAGCAGACTTCTGAATATACAACAAATTAGGCTTCAGAATGAATGATGCAGAAAGCTGCAGCCATGCATACTGTAGTTTCATGTACTAGGCAGTTCAAAGACACATGTAAAGCATGACAGACACAAAAAGACCTATTCAGAAGCAGCTGTTCAAACATGCTCCGCTTGGGTATCATAAAACTAACAGTATTATGTATTATGATAACGCTAGAGTATTATCATAATACTAAGAGTATTATGATACCAGGTCAATGCTGACTTTGAAATGTCTTCTTCAAAGGAAAGGTATCAAGTCTCACCCAATTCATGCAATTTAAAGCTGTCAGATTAATTGCTTTGAAACATCCAAACGTAGCATATATGTTTAAAAATCTAAATATAGYGTGCTTTTGCTTAAACTGTTACTGAACTATCTTGGATTTTTTCCATGAAAAATGATTTCAAACTATGATCTGCAGTAATCAAAGTGTTATTTCTGAGAACAGAACACTGATAAATTCAGCATATGAGTAACTTGCTGTAGAGTTTTATTTCACTTGCTTAGCTTTTCCAGGAATAACCATACATCATTCTCATGTTTTTATTTCTAGATTGAAATGAGACTGTGTGATTTTCCACTGTGGCTAAAATTAAGTAAGAATAAGTAATTCAGACTATATATGCTTACTTAATTTGTAATTTTTCTTCTGAGACATCAGACAATATAAACCCTTTATGAATTGCTTCTGGGAAAGAAATCATATTCCGTAAGGAACATGGCAACCCTGCCATGACTCACTGCAGAACCTTCTCTTACTGGAGAAGACTGGAATGATGTGTGAGATAGATTACACACACAAATAGTACAAAGTTGTCTTAATTAATGCAATAGTTCCTCCAACATTATTTGTGCTTTTCACTCTAGAACTTCTTAWGAGAAGTCTTCCTTTCCATTATTATTTTCCCAGGCAACACAGCCAAAAGAATCTGCAGAAGCAGTTCCCAAAAGTATTTTACTTACTAACAATTGCAGGTAAAGGATATTGTTTCTGTCCAAATACTTTTCTTTTTCCATAGATAGAATCATGGGCCCTTGCATCATGACTTAACAGATTTGCAAAATTGCAGCCTCTAAGAAAGTTCTGAGCCAGTAACCCAGAACTGTAAAAAGAGGAACTCTTTACTTTTAGATCATAATATTTTGTGAGAGAGTAATTAAGTAACTAACATAATTTTAGCTGGTGCTGACATTCTTCCATTCTTTGGGGGGGTGGGAGAGATCCCCAAATTTTCTAGCCACTGACTGCAAAACACAAATGTAAACCTCTGTTATTCCAAGCCTAACAAAACTTCAAAACAGAAATGAACCAGAACTTCAGTCATAGCAGTAATTAAAACCAGATTCAAACTAAAAATCTGTTTGTTCAACATGCATTGCTTTAACCATGCAAAAATTTCTAAGTTCAATCTAGCAGCTAGATGGACATCTAGTGGCAGAACATAAGCAGTTTCATATATTCAAAGCTCTATTACTAAAGTGCACATTAATAATTATTATATTACATGCACACTTCAAGGTTTTATTCTCAGCTGCTCTTTACCTGGCTTCTTGATTTCTGCTAGTGGTATCTGTATGAAATTAGATTTCTGGGGTCTAATTCTGAAACCTTCAATCACGGAAAAAATTCCTTTTAAAATGAAGAGCGTTTAATACAATCAATAGGTAAGAGTTCAGCCCTGAAAATGCAATAAATACTAAGGCAGTCTATTTAGCAACAATTTGGTGATACCTCTCATTGGCTGTTTAAGACAACATATTATGCATTAGAAATATACATAAACCCCAATCACCTGTTAATCAAATTTGTCCTGGAACAACCCGACCAAAGCAGATTCGCAAACATCCTACATAACTGATAAAAAATATAGGCAACATTTCTAGAAATTATTGCAGTATCAATTTAACCAATATGAATTTGGAAAACATTCAGTACAGGAGCACTTAACAAGCTTTCCACATGGAGCCTTTGTTCAAAGAAAACAAGATGGAAGATGTATCTCAGATTTAACCATTAAGAGAAGGTATGTGATGCTGGTTTTCAAAATAGCAACAAGAAGAGGCATCTAGAGAACCTGGACACAGCAAATCCAACTTCTGTCCCTGAGATAATTTTTTACAGTGGTTGACCACTTTTCTGGAAAAGCTACAGAATAATAAGTGATAAGGTATATTAATAATATAAAATATTCTAGTTTGTCAAAGACAACTACGAAAATTTGCAGAAGGATCTCATATCAGTATAAATGCGATTCACAAATGAATTTCAAAGTTGGTAAACCAGAGAGGAGAAAATATCGCCTTAAGTACATAATGACAGATGCTAAACTACCTAGCCCTTCTCTGAAAAAATCTGAGTCATTCTGTAGAGTTCTCAGAACTTCAGTCAACATTTACCAGTGGTCAAAAAGTCAAATACAAYATGAGGAATAATTATGAAAGAAAGAAGAAAAATAGCAAACATTACAAGAAGGTACAAAATCAATTATATGCTTATAACTAATATTGCATTCAGTTAGGTCACCACATTTCAAAGAATATATAGAGGAAACAGAAAAGAAGATCCACAAGGATAGATTAAAGGTATTGAGAGCATTCTGTTCCAAGAAGTTAGATGGACAAGGAAAAAATAAATTGAAGAAAAATGTGAAAGAATAATACAAACCTATAAGCAAACTAAAGACAAACTGAATATGATCATCATTTCTTATGAGCGTGGGGAAGGGAAGACAAAAAATGAAACTAAGCAACCATTAAATAAAGGGGAAGGAGAAATCTTATCTCTTACAACACATTTAAGCTATAGAGCACATTCCCACCAAGCGTTTTGAATCCCAAAATCAAACTGAGCTAAAGCAACAATTAGAAAAATTAATCAAAAATAACCAATAACTAYAGAAAGAGCTATTGAACATGATTATGTGGGTTCAACCCAGAGGCTGCAGGAAAAATGGGAGAAAAGACTACCCTGAAATTGTCCTGCTCTTGCACTCTTTCCACAAACATCACCTGGACTTGACTCAGAAGAATACAGGATGTAGCGGACCTTTTTTCCTGAACCCACATTGCTATAATGGACAGAGTGAAAAAAAATAGGAAAAATTTTCAGGAAGAGACTTGATAGCGATCCATGAGGAAGACCGAATGATATCACAGTTTTGTTTTGGATGTTGATTATTAAAAGCTATGACTGTAATGAAATGAAAATAGGTCATACAGTATGCATAACTAAGGTAAGAACTGTCATCAATATACAGGTCTATCACTCCAGCAGGAGTGTAGAAAACAGCAAGAAGAGGAAGAGACAGAGTAAAAAGAATTAAAATCAAGGAAGATGGGAAGAGAAGCCAGGGGACAATAAYAGTGTCATGGAGGCAAAAAAAGAAAGAAAGAAAGAATCTCAAAGAGGAAAGCCAAGTGAGAGTGAGCTGATTCAGTGTTATCAAAAGCAAAGAACTATGCAGGAGAGAAACCAACACCTGGATTCCCTCTGCAAAAATGCAAGAACTGGAGGAAATAAGACACAAAGACATCATATACAGTAACAGTCTTCTCAGAGCACGTTGATAACAAAAGAGAGAAAAAAATCATGAGATGTGCTTAGGAAGGAAGGTACATAAGGAAAGCAGATGGTGGAAAAGATAGGCATTAGAAAAGGGTAAAAGTAGGAGATGGGGAAAAGCAAACTCAGGACAGGTATTAACCAGAAGTAAGAAAAACTGAGGCAGAGGAGGGTCTGGATGTGCAATCTGTACTTATGCCAGTGAAAGAAAGGCTATAGTAAGAAAGGAGTCCAGGGGACCTACTAGGAATAGGAATTATAACAAGAATAGAGGAATTCAATGAACGGGAAGAAAACATTGTAATGTGAAACCGCAGTGGACTGGTAGGTTTAAATACATACAAGCTCAAAGAAACAAAGTTCCCCAGTACCTATACAGCAAGCCATTGCCAGATGATTGGAATGCATCTCTTCCAGCAAGAAAGAGAGGAGACCAGTCAGCATCACCAACAATTACCAGATTTTGCCTCTTGCAAATTATTACTCTTGCTTATGAGTGGATTCTTACCACAGGCGCACATATTTAACATTTCTTCYAGCCTATTTTTGAGTGACTGAAGCAAAGTGCTTCTAGCCATCAGCGGCAGCTCAAGTAAAGTTTGTCTATTTACTATTACTACATAACTACATGCCTTTTGCATAGATAGTTACATATTGTGATATTTAATAACTTTAGTAACTGGAAGAGATTTTCTGCACAATACCATGGAAGATGGCAAACTAGACATAAGAATTCAAACGTTTGGGATATATCCACGCTGACAGAAAGAACACATTTATAAGCTAAAAACAAAGGAAGCCAGTTTTCATATATGGATTGAAAACTAAAATAGCCACAAAAGGGAAAAATTGATACCTATAGATAAAATCTTAGCCATAGTCAAGACATCATTTAAACTAATTCTTGTATGTTTAACATTGTATTGTAGAGTTTTACAGTAGACTAAAAAGAAGCAGAAAGATACAGCTCATTTATTATCTGACAAAGGTGAAACATCAGCATCCATTAAYAGAAAATTCGTTTTCCAAAGAGACAGAATTTCTGAGTTCACTTTCACTGAAACAGATACCTTCGTTTCAGTTATGGAGTAAGCGTCTGGGATATAGGTTTAAATAAGGAACAACATTTTCTCTAGGTAGAGGATACAAAATATACAAGGCAACAGGATTACGACTCTTACGTTAAAACTAAAAACAATAGTGAGATGTTCTGTACAGTTCAGTCTCCTTTTTACAGTTCATGTCACTGAATATTTAACATTTTCATTTTATTGTGAATGGTTTAGTCTAAAGCCATGATATATAATTTTAGGCTGAGTTATGCCATTAGCACTATGTTCAAATGTCAAATTGAAGCAGACCAACTTCCTTGTTCATTTTCATGGAGTAATTAAATGAATACTGAACCAGTATGTCTTTATTGAAAAGACTCCTTTAGTACAGTTTGAATTTTTCTTGCACTCAAATAAGTAGCATAAAACATACTTCAGAAAAAAAAACTTCTTGGGAGCACAACAGCAAGCAAAGCTACAAAGATTACAAAAACAGTCTGTAGAGAAGATCCCTGCAAGTAACAATCACCATTTGCTCAAAATATCACACCTGTTTGTACAGCATAAAAAGTAAAAGGAAGACAGAATAAGAACACTAGCTCTGGACATAAAAGAAAAATAATAGATTTTAATATTTCTGTGTTTAGCTACCTCCTCTTACAAGATCTCTAGTCAGAAAACATTGAAAGGGTAAAAGAGTGACATACTCCACAGAAAGGTCAGCTTCTGATAAGCTTCTAGGCATTATTTTTACAACTCACAAAAACAATTGTTTGTGACTGCCAGTGTTCTCAGGCAGAGGTAAACTTTTTTAACACCATGTTAAGTAGAACTCTGAAAGTATGAATACAGAAGCTCTAGCAAACACAGATGCTATAATGGAGAAAAATAAATAATTAGAAATAAACCACAGGCAGCAGGCTTTGAAAGATGATTTTTTCCTGAAACTGCTCCCGAGGAAGACAGAAAAAATATGCAGCCTATATAACAGATTTAGGCTACAGAACTGTCAATATGAAAACAACCTAAGCTGCCTACCTGAAGCACTACAATAGAAATTAGATTTTTAAGAGGGGATGATAGCATTGGCCTTTTCTTGCTTGCTTGCTTTTACTTTAGACTGGTATGGTATATAGCCAGGTAGTCCAAACTCAAGCCCAAAGCGTATTTTTCAATGAGAACTAAAACACGGCTTCTCTGCAGTTCACAGCTCCTAAGGAACCACTAGATAATTTGAGTGCCTCCACTAAAAACATTCCCACCCGCCATCGGTGCTCCRACAAGTGACACACTCAAAGCCTCCCCTACCCAACCAGGTCCCCAGCTCACTTCGCCACTGGCGTTTAAATGGGTCGGCGGTTTACAACACCTCTCCGCCCCCCCAACGGCCGCCCCCCAACGGTCGCACGTACGCGCGCACCGCCCACCCCCGAGAGCACCGCCCCCTCGCGCTGCTGCCCCGCCTCACCCGTGYCCGAGCATGCGCAGTACCGCGCCCACGCACGCCTCGGCTAACGCCACGCTCCCAAATCGCGGGAAAAAAAAGCGTGTAGGGACCGGAGAGGAGGAAACCACGGGCGCGGGGCGCATGCGCAGCTCCTCCCCTCGTTGGCACCGCGTCGCCGCGAGGGGCGCGGCAGGTTGCGGGTGCGGCGGCCGCTGCCGCCGGGGCCGGTGGGCGGGGCCAGAGGCATGGGGGCGGGGCCGGCGGCGGCCGTAGCGGCCTCGGGAAGGAAGCGAAAGCGGGCGCGGAGCCGGCGGGCGGCAGGTGGGTCGGTCGGCCTGGAGGCGTCTCGGTGGCGGGAGCGGGGGCCTGGCCATGGATGCCAGCACGCTGGAGCTGGACGCGGTGAAGTTCGCGCAGCTGGCGGTGCAGCGGGACCACAGCGGGCGCTACCAGGAAGCCGTCTTCTACTACAAGGTATGGCGGGGGTGGGAGGAAGGGAAACTGCCCGGCAGCCGCGCCCTGTTGCGTGTCCCTCGCCGTCCCGCCGTGCTTCCCTCAGTCGCGCCGGTCCCCCCTTCCCCCGCGAGTCCCCTGCGCGCGCGAGGAGAAAGGGCGCGCGCGAAGGCCGTTGGAGCGGCCGTCGGAGTGACCGTTGGGGCGGGCGGGGATGGGTGCGGCCGTTACAGCAGGGGGCGGCTTTTGGCTGACGGCCCGTACCTGCCCCGCACTGCCCGCCTTGCCACTCGAGAGGACGGGCGGAGAGAGGACGGCTTGCCGCGTACTTCTCCTCGGCCCGTTTCCCTCCCGTCATGGGTATGCCCTAGAGTTTGAGTAGGCTGCTTGGCCGCGGATAAGACATGCTTTTTTCYGGCAGAAAAAGAAAGCAGAAGGTCACACATGCACGTAGAAAGTTTAGCTGGGTCTGGAGGAGCTGCGTTGTTAAGCTCAAGTTGTGCAAAACATTTTCCACGTGTTTTATTTTTGGATGAGACCAAGTACTGCCCATGTGTTGCTGTTTGTTAATGTGTTTAGACTTTTCACCGCAGCAATACTTGGAAAGTGGGCGCGGACACTGCTTCCACCTCATGGAAACGTAACCTCTTTGTTGTGTCTCATGAAGCTTCGTGCTCTTCTGTTGTACCCTGAAACCATCACTGATTCGTTTGTCCTTGGCTGTCATTACTGACATATTCCCCCCTGCCCACCTAAAAGATCTGCTATGTTTTGTATTGGAGATATGAGGCCCGAGCATTTTAGAAAACTGCAAATGGGCAGATTGAAGCTGTTGAGTGTACAACTGGGAACARCTCTGTTGTATAGTCAATCACAAAATAAGTAACTGAAGTAGACAACTACACAGGGAAACAGGAGATTCTTAATAATAAACTAGTTTCAGATTGCATGCTATGTGTGACTTATGCTTTAACCACATAAAAATATCCCTTGCACTGGAACTGCTTTTTATTTCTTTGGGCTTTTGTATTTACTCTTGCAGCACAGCTTCAGGCCTTTGTGACCAGCAGTGTGGTGAAATTGCTTCAATGGCTTTCTCAGTATCTCCAGACTTACTAATGGTATTTGATAGCTTGAGTGCAACCATTCTACAATATTCTGCATATAATAATTTGTTTTATTTTGTTGGTTTTATGCTTTGCAAAGTTATATTAAGCAAGTTATGTCTTGCTTTTCAACTGTAAGAATGAATTTTTTTTGAAACTGATGTTTGTCTTTGGTGCAGTAATTATTACAGATATTCGATTATCCTGCTGAAGTAATTCTATTCCATTAACTTACCAAGTGCTCTGAAATTCATCATTTATTTCACAAGTGCTAGATGTCTGTGAAATGTATGAAAAATACAGTGTTTATAATCATTGTGGGCCTGTGCATGTAAGTGTGACAGGATAGGAAGGAGAGTATCTTTTTTTTTTAACCTGACTGTTAATGTAGGAGGAGCTATCATCAGATTAAACAGTGTGCGTGTGTGTGTATGTAAGAGGTATAATTACCAGGAAAAAATGCTGATAAACACAGGGGTCCATGAATTTATACACATGGTCTGATGGCTATGCACAGTGCAGTTGCTTATTACAATACCTTTCTCAGCATATCTGGAAAATTGTTGGGTGCTCATCAGAAGAAAAACATCTTTATTGTGCAGATAAYTTTTTCTGTACAATTTTTGTACAGTGAAAGTCTTTCTCACTTACTGTGTGTGCATGATGTTCTTGCTAAAAGCAAATATGCATCTCTGGTAGCATTGGTGCACCTGAAGCTACATGAGTATACTCTAGAAAATCTGTTCTGGTTTACAGAAACTAGGCCACAGAGCAGTGTGAGTATGGATGCTGTGTTGCGTGAGGAAAGCTGAGTCTCATCTCTGCAGTGAACCCTTCTAGTGTTCAAACAGGTGGCTGTTAGCAATCCAAGGCTAGATATTGACTTTTGTGTCAGATGATATGTGAAAGCACTGGTATTCAAATTGATGTCGACTGGGACAGGGAGAGCAAATAGATGTATCCATCAAGTGTTTTTTTTTGTGCGTATTGAGCAAGTATATGTACATTGATTGAATTCTTTATACCTAAGTTAGATACGTTTGGCTTTGCAGATGTTGCCTGAAGAATGATTGAAAATATTAGACTGAACAAAATTAGTTATGAAATAGGATCTAGTATTTTAGAGATGCTTTCTGCGTGTTCGAACAGTGTAAGTAAACTCAGGACCTGTCATCAACTTCCTCACTAATTGCTCAAAGCAGTTCAGTGCAGACTGGTGCCATGATCGCTACAGACATGGGAAAGCTCAGATATCAAATCCGATTCTGCAAGAACTTGACCTAAAAAGGAAACATGGGAAATGTTATATTATGGTGTTGATAGACAGCAAACTGGCTTGTCTGAATGGAGTTTCTGTGGCCAGCAAGTGCCGTTCACTTCTGCTACAGTGGAATTTTGACACACTTGTAGAGGAGGGCTGTATGTAAACCAGCTTACGSTAACAATATGGCCTTTTTGATAAAGATACTGTACAGAAATGTCAGAAACAGATTTGGGCAGCTGATGACTTAAGCAACACTGCTGAAGAATATTGCCAAGCTTGACTATCAAACAGCAGTTACCAACTTGCAAACTGCTGACCAGCAGTGAGCTTAGAGTGATTGTGCCACATTCATCATGGCAAAGAACAGTAGTGATATTGAGAAGATTGTAGATACTGACTCTGAATTGMGCTTCAGTCTTCTCACTACAGACAGTAGACATGCTGCCTCTGCAGGCAGTGGTTGACTGCTTTGGTCCTTTGGAGGCTTAATGCACAAATGACTTTTCCTCTCTCTGTGTCTAAAAAATAGGCCAAACAGTTGTGCTTGAAATCACAGAAGAAACATCAATTACATATTGCTTTTGTAGCACTAGTCTGAAAATCTACATTGATTTTTTGTATTCAGACAACTTACCATTATAATACAATACATATTATATCTGTACTTGTGGTATGTCACAGACAAATATACAGGTTTTTTGAGAAGATTTGAGTGCTTTGTTTTTTTTTTCCAAGGATAGCTGTATGCTAGGCCTTAACGATATTTAATTGCTGCGTGTAAATGAAACAGAACTTCTCTACCTTTGTGTTGCTGTGGGCACATTTTACGCAGTGTAGTATGGCGATGAATTTTGACAGGGAGTATGTAATACCTAATTCTGTGGTGCTTGACAGTAAAAAATAATATCCTACTAAAAAGCACAGGCTGTGCCAGGATCAGATCTAAGTCTGAGCAAACTAGGCAGATGCCTAGGGGTGCAGACTGATAAACTGGACAAAATCACAGTYGTAAAACAAGTAAGATCCTCTGGCCATGGCTCTGTGCTTGCTTTCTGCAGAGTAGCCTCTCTGAGCTCCATCTTTGTAGAGCACCTCTCTGACAGTTATTGTTCTGCTCCCTACGTGCTTGGCCTGCTCCGTGATTGCCTCTGTCTGTTCTGCTGCTGTTGGCAAGGCAGGCACTGCCACGGAAGTRGGCCACTTTGTATGCAAAGAATGAAGACAAAGAAAGATATTTTATCCTCATTTTGTGGGTTGACAGAATTCAATTTTTAGTCTGAGACTGAGTCAGCTCTGAGCTGTTCATTACAACCCTGCTAAACCTTACATACTTTTTATGAATTAAGTGAATAGATAGAGAGCKTAGAGAATTGAAAGCATTTTTTTGTTGATAAATATGTGCAGTGTATAAAAAGTCTTAATGCAGATAACATACTATGCTTCCAAGCTGGAGAGCTATGGTCCCTCCTGGAAGTAAGCTTCCATTTAATATCCAGTGTTTTATATGCATACAAACCTTCAAAGATAAAATTTGAGAAGCCAAGAATTTTTGATTTTGTACAACTTCAAGATTTGATAGCTTTATGCTGTACTAATAGAAACTGATTTCTAAACCAAAATTTCATACATTTTAGTTTGAAAAGTCTTTGTATTGAGTCACTTCTYGTTATTATCAGCCTAAATGTAGGTAATGTGAATAGATTTTTTTTTTATTTTTTCAGTCTTAAATCTGAAGCCCTCTAAAAATAAAAGGCAGTTTGTGACCTATGGGCTTTGCTTAAATCAGTTAAGTGTGTACTTGAAAAAGTTTATTGCTTAAAATCCCTTAAGCCATGCTTTTGACTAATACAGATGGACCTTTAGATCTATATGTGTAGAATCTAAAGAGATTTATGCAGATGTGGTGGTTTGCTTTTGTATAACTCATTATTCCTATAGGTCTCAGTTTATAGTTCTTCAGGCAGCAAATATTAACTTTGTTTCAACTTCTTCTCCCTGCAGGAGGCAGCACAAGCCTTGATTTATGCTGGGATGGCRGGGTCAAACTTGGAAAATATTCAAGAAAAAATAAATGAGTACTTAGAGAGAGTTCAAGCCCTCCATTCAGCAGGTGTGTAAAGAGCTTTCTAATCAAATTCTGCTTAAATTAATTGAGTAGAAAGCCTTTTTGATGCTGTGAAATATTTGTCTGTGATGTTGCTCTGTTTTTCATGATTTTCCTCCTCTGTGAAGGACCACAGGTACAAAGAGCATTAAGAAATGAAGCACAGTGACTTCCTAAGGACATTGACGTGAATTTTCTTTCCTTTTAAATATTCTTAGGAGTGACATCTGTACAGCAAATATGAGGAAATAATGAAACATAGGAACAAAAAAAGATAAGGAACAAATCAAGCTTACGTCTAAGACTTGGCCACATAATGGATTTGAAGCAGTCGGTTCTGGCATTTATGTAGAAYTGCTAAGTTAGAGAGAGAGACCTCAGAAGCGTTTTCTTGTTTGATTCTACTTCAGTATTTGGGCTTAGAGGAAAATCTCCAATTCTTGTACATATGTACTTTCCATTTAGAATCACAGAATCACTGAGCCTGGAAGGGATCTCAGGAGCTCTCTAGACCAACCTCCTGCTCAAAGCAAGGTCRACACTGAATTCAGACCAGGTTGCTCAGGGTTTTGTCCAGCCAGGTTCTGAAAACCTGTAAAGACAGAAATTCTCCATCGTCTCTGGGTCCCACTCCAGTGCATGCTTGTCTTTATAGTGAAAACTTTTTTTTTTTAATGTATATATATATAATCTTTTATATAGCCAGTTGGCATATCCCTGTTTCAGTTTATGACCACTATCTCTCTTGCAATATACTGCTGTAAAGAGCTTTACTGCATCTTCTCTATAACCTCCTTTCACTGACTGGCAGGCTGCTGTTAGCGCATCCCCAAAGCCATCTCTTTTCCTGGCTGAGCAAGCCCAGCTCCCTCAGCCTATCCTCACAGACCAAGCATTCCAGCCCCAACTGTCTTAGAGATCTCCACAGGGATGCAGTATTCCAGATACAGCCTACTGAGTACCAAGTAGAGAATGATAGTCCCTTCYCTCCATCTCCTGGCCATGCTCTTGCTGATACAGCCCCAGATGCTGTTATCTTCATCCCTGTCTGGGCCATGCTGGTTCCTACTTTCCCCAAGACCCCCAGGTCGTCCTCAGCAGATCTGCTCCTCTGCAGGTCAGTTGCAACCTGTACCCTGCAGAGCGTTAGTCTGTCCCAAACACAAGGCATTGCATTTTGCCCATGTTGAATTTCATGAGGTTCCTGTCAGTCCATTACTTTAGTTTATCTAGGTCTCTTTGAATAACAAGCATGTCCTCGAGTATATTGACTGTATCTCCTGGTTTGCTGGGGTCTGCAAACTTGATGAGAGTGCGCTCTGTCGTCTTCCTCAGGTTATTAATAAAGATATTAAATGAGATAGATGCCTAAGGAACTCATGTATTGCAGCAGGTGATGTGTTTTCATAAGCATTGATGTATTTTATGTAATTAAATAACTTTTTCCTTAATGTTGTATGAAAGCTATTTTATTTACACTGTTACTTGATGAAATACCCTGAAAATGTGTCTCTGGTTCCTATGTGGGGGCTCTCTATTTTCTTGGTTTTGCTTTTTTTGTCCTTGCAAAGATTTTTTTTTTTTTTAATAGCAAAGTTTAAAATTTTCAGTTTCCAGACAAAGAATAGATATTACCCATCTAATTAGAAGCCATGGTGTTTGTTAGTATCTTATTAAGGATGTTTTTACGTGCTAAATACTTCCTTTTTCTTTTAGTTCAGTCACAGAACACAGACCCTCTGAAGTCAAAACAACAGTTGGACCTGGAGCGTGCTCGCTTCCTAGTTACGCAGGCTTTTGATGAAGATGACAAAGGCAATGCAGAAGAAGCTATAGAGTTGTACACAGAAGCAGTGGAACTCTGTTTGAAAACAGTATGTTAAGCTACAAGTTAACTTGGTGGAATTATGTGATGGTAAGAAATTCTTCCACTTACACAAGTAACTGACCCTTAAAAGCTGGCTTAAAAATGGAGTACCTGCATTTCTAAAAATGGAGTACCTGTATTTCTAAAAACTATCTTTGAATCTTTTGTCCAGTATTTTTTTAATGTTTCTTCCAATCTCGATATTATACTGTTATCCAGCACCATAAAGTTACGAGGACTTGTGATTTTTCTCTGAACCCCATTATACTAAAACCTAAACCTAAAACCTTGGAATATTTTTTGTCATATTTTGTCTGGGAACTAGTGAGACACTTTAATTAAGAACAGTTAAAACTGAAGAAGATGACTTGATAACGTGTCAGCTATTGTACTTTCCTAATATGATAACGGAGATAATTGACGGGAAAATCTTTTTGAGTAATACTTTCCAAAAGTGTAATAGTCCACTCATGCCAAAACTAGTARAAATGTTACTTAATTACTCACTGCTTAATATTAAAGCTGTAATGAGTGAATTCAGTTCACTCTGAAATAAGTGGTACAGATAAATTGGCCATTATATGAGTGCTGTAGAATATAATTACAGGTACTGCTTTTTCTGTGAAAACCAGTTGCCATAACTAACTCATTACAGGAAGAGCTCACCATCATGATTTAACTCCACCAAGTTTATTGTTCTTCTTTCTCTTCYCTTCCCTTCCCTTCTTTTCCCTTCTTTTCCCTTCTAATAATGTAAATATATGTGGGGTATTGGGAGGGAAACATTACTATTGCTGCATACTAGGGTACTTCTGTACTCTTGAATTCCTGGTTCTGCGTAGGCTGAAAAACCTTGATGATACAGTGCAACCAGACTAAGGGCTCATAAAACAGATGTAGATCTTCCATTTGATTAGCTGGATCAGAACTTCTTCCATCTATTATATAAAACCTGTGGTGGYGTTGTACTGTTTTTCCTCTGCTGTGTTCCTCCTGTTGTATCAGTGCATGCAAATATTACATATATATATATATAGTAGCTAATCTGAAATTAGATCAAATGTCAGGTGGTACTCTTACTTGGTCTTTCATTAGGTGCAGTTACTGATGAAGTTTATTTTAATCTTGACTAGCATGTTATTTTTGATAAGATGATTTTAGGCTTTATCCCTCAGGTGGATCAAAAACTACCTTCTTCTTCCCAGCATGAAAGAAGACTGAAGGAATTCTTCTATTCTGAAGCATTGCTTTAGTCCTGGTTTCTGCTCAGTATATTCAGGTGGAGAGATTTGTCTCCTGCTCTACCCTCGAAGTACTCGTGGAGCAGCCATTCCTTGCACCATCCCCGCTGCTTACCTTCATACATCTTTCAAAGTCTTTTTCAGCCAAGAACCCCTCAGCATAATTTCTTTCCAGATCACAAAAAGTTGTCTGGAAAACCTTATAGAGGGTGTTTCTAGTTTTGTTTTATAGGGTGAAAGTAGTTTGCCTCTTGTTTTTCCCCATTGACCTAACTGACTGAGGAGAGTGAGTCATGATACAAAGCTAAAACCTGAAACCTGTTTATGGATGCCACAGGAGCCACACTGCATGTTGTACCTCTTGCAGACTGCTTAGCTGCACTAGCCATGCTTCCTTCACCTGTAAGAAAAAGAAAAATATAAATTAATTGTACGACTAAACTGTCATGGCTGACTACCCAACTGATAATAGAAGTTAGYACTCTTAATATCTGTTTTGGTGCCTTGTCATAGATAATTATATGCTTTAGATGTGCAAGAACAAAATTTTTAACTTGGAAGCAGTTTTTTTTAATGAAAGAAARCCTTCAAGTTTATTTTATTTTGTCTTAAATTTTCATGATTATTTTTGACACATTTAGGGAGAAGGAATTTGAATGTACCTGAGTTCAGTAGTGTTTTAACGTAATGTGTTTTGCCTTCTTCCTGTCCATAGTTTTAATATGGTTAATTCTTCTGGCAAACTTCTTACATATACAGTGTTTCTCATGCTCAGGCATTTTAAATACCACTTTCATTCTGTGAACACTCACTAGGAGAGCAAAATGATATTCATTTACTTAGTATGCTTTTTATGCTGCCATTAAAAACTAGTATGTACTAATTTCAAGGGAGAATTGGAAAAAATAGCTAGTTACAGTTTGATGCTGTAACTTACAAGTGTGAAATTTGACAAACTGATTTCTTTTTCAACCTGTTTTTTTTTTTAATGTGTAGCTTTTTCTTCTGTTTTGTATTTAAGGCTACTGAAACTTCAGAAACTGGCCTTCAGTCAAAACTAAAACAACTGGCTCGACAAGCACTGGATAGGTGAGTATAGCCAACATTATCATAAATATTTGCTATTAAGATTAAATCCACCCTATGAGTTGGATTAGCTAATCCAGTCTGTCTGTTTTGTGCTGCAAAGAACATGGATTCTGGCTAGAAGCGGCTTGTGTAGCTTTCTTCTGGTAGCTAGCTGCCAGTTTCTACACAGCTGAGAAAGTAACTGTTGTGTCAATCCTCTGGGGACTTTAGGACATGCCAGATTAGGGAGGAGCTGTGTATTTTTTGATGCCAATGCATCAAAACCTCTGTCTTCAGAGGTACAGATTGTCGTAGTCTACTGTAATTTTTGGCTTCTATGAAGATGCCAAATTCAGGCTAGCACTAAGTCAGGGTGTCAGCATCTCTTCTTCCTAATGAAGACAGTTTGGAAACTGGAAAATGTTTAGGTTAAAGGTGGCAATGTAATTATAAGGATTGTGTTGTATCTCCAAAACCAGTTACACGAATGCAAGTTCACTGTAACTCCCTRTAAATTAGCTATATAATGGAGGTTAGAATACTAGTCTCTATGCTGTTTCAATATAAGCTGCTGCTTAGTACATTTCAATCTGTGTTCAAGAACAATATATTTATTTGTTTCTAYGTGACTATCCATCATCTTAATGCAGCAACAAAAATACACAATCTTCAAGCAGTTGAACTGCAAGTCATATGCTGGATTGTGAGAATGACAGTGTGGCCTTACTAACATGGTTGCTGCTAGACGAATTAAAAACGGGAGTTATGAGAGGAAACAGCACAATAAGAGATGCTGAAGCCAATATTGGTGGRTTATCACTCTGTTCCTGGTTTATAGCAAAGTGAGGAAGGCAGTTAGGAAATTTGTTTTCATTTCCTGTTTGAGAATCATTTTTAAGAGTTTTCTCTCTCTGGATTTCAGTGGTCTTACTCTGAGGTTCCAGATAATGAACACTTGTATATATTCTCTTATTAGCATAATTTTAAAGGTGACAAAAATCTGATGAGTTCTGCCAGAAGTAGCTTTTAAGTGAATTACAAATGCTGTATTTTTATTGATTCTGTAATGGGAAAATAAAGAGGTACTGGCATTCTGAATTTTCTGAACATTAATCTTCAATTGATATTGGTCATTAATTGATTTTCTTTGGATAAGCAGTATTGGGGCAAAGTGGGCATTTGTTCATCCAATTTAACATATGTAAGAGCTTGAACTAGCCAATAAATAATTGAACCATAACCATATGTTTATTGTCGTTATAAACAGAATGTCTTTTTTGTTTTAGAGCAGAGGCACTGAAAGAATCTATGTCAAAGTCATCTCAGAAGGAGAAGTCAACTGTAGTTAAACCAAATCAGCCAGTCAGAACATTCTTTCCATTGGGACCTGATTTTTCTTTAAGTGATAAACCACAGACAATCAGAGCAGTACAAGCTAGTGAATCTCAAGGTCAGAGATACACTGCAGAGGAGATTGAAGTACTCAGGTAAGATGAGGACAATGCAAGTTTAATGCAATAGATTGAAGCAGCGTAAGTGTGAGGTGTATAAACAGAGGGTTGCGAAATCATCTCCTACAAATCCCATTGTTGCTATTTTCTACACATTAATAAATTCTAGTATTCTCTTTGGTGATGTATTTAGTGTCTTTTATTCACATAGAGCACTTTCTAGAATGTGTTTAAATGCCACTTTTTTGTATTTGCCTGACATACTATTTTTAGTATCCTTGGTTTTTTACATTACACCTATCCTACCTGACTGAGTTCACAACAGAACCAATTCTATGAGGTATAAAGATGTCTTTAGAGAAGTTACAAGTACTACTTCACTGGAAGCTGAGAAAGCTTAATATTTTGCAGGATTGTGCCATCCATTGGACCGATTTCTATTTGTGACTTCTCCAACCTCTAATAAGAATCAATGCAATCTGTAAAACTTCTAGCCTGAATTGTGAACTTGGAAGTCTATCAAATACATTTTAAATATGTTGTCCAATAAGTTTTTCAACCTTCCTCCTCCTCCTCCACGTCCCTATGCAACAAATAAAATTGTGATGGAGGTGATGCTCAACGGTATTCATGATTTGATGCAAAATAGTCTTTCACTGACTTGAAGAGACTTAAGTRGATGAAGGATATATTCCTAAAGATAGAAATGTATGTGCATTTGAAAAGTTGCAGAGCGGTACAAATTCTCTTAATCAAAAATTACTTTTTTTCTCTTACAGTATTTATGCAGTATACATTCCTGATTTTGTTTGGGGAAGGGGGAGGTGTTTTTTAAGTCATACCAGAGAACTTCCAAGTTCTTTAATCGTCATTTATTTTGAAAGTACTTCACATACCTTTTTCAGCTAACTCCTTGGTTATAATTGAAACTTTAGTTACATTCACATTTAAGTATGATTCTCAGCTTTAAAAAGTGTTCTGTACATTTTAATCCAAAATATACYAATAAACATGCAATATTTTGAGTTGTTATTGCTGTTTAACAGTGTTTCAAAATACTATTACATTACTATTAATTAGATGTCATTAATTGTTAATTACTCCCAATTTACGCACCCTGAGACTCTTAAAAGAGAGATAAAAGGTGACTTCAGAAGTTCTGTTTAGATAAATACATTTTTAAGTGCAAATTCTAGACTTATAAAAASGCGTGTGGCTGATAATCATTTTTCTGCAGAGTCATGGTGGTTTGTCCACAAGYATGCACTTGCAGGTTTAGTGACGAAGCCATAAAGTACAACACATTTGAAGAGCAAATAAGTACAGTGCTTGTTCCCTTTTCAAGAGGTAGTGTTGTTTTCGTAAGCAGTGTCTTCATAGTTTTTAAACATTAAATTTTGATATCTCCTGGGCCTTAGTCTTTGAAAGATGATAGATAGGTTTGTAACTGTATTTTTCTCTTTCGACTTGCAGAAAGACTTCAAAAATTAATGGTATTGAGTACGTCCCTTTCATGAGTGTTGATCTGAGGGAGCGTTTTGCCTTCCCTCTGCCGTTTTCGTAAGTGCTGTTCAATTACTAACCTTCGGCTTGTTTTTATTTCCAAAACTTTTCTGTATCCCATACTGTTATGCTTTCTCTTTCAGAACTTCAAATCGTTTAAGTAGGATTTTAATTGTAATTCAGGTCAGGATATTTAAATAATACCACTTACTTTTTACAGGCTGATCTTAGGACTGTTTAGTTTGACCTGATCCTGCTTTTGCTGTTGTGACCTATTAGGGGAATATTAGTTTTGGCTTTTTGGAGTACTGGACTGGGCTAGTGGTTTACATCTGTTTCCTAACTGTGCTGCCTCCTAGTCAATTTAGTTCCCTCTGCCTGAATTATCCGKTTGTAAAAGGAAAGTGATAGCTGTTTCCTCTGCGAAGGATTATTCAGAGGAGGAGTGCTATGTAACTGCTAGGTTTTATGCATGAGCAGTGATATGTGTTCAGATCACATAGACATAGTAGACAAAGACACCTCTTTYTCCTTCAGTTTTCTGCTAAAGGCTTGGCAGTCAGACATGTTCAATATTCTCAGGACCAGGGAAACTTATTAATACATTGCTTGGAAGTAAAGGGGGAAAAATGGGTTTTTATTTGTGTAGTCTTTCGTGGAGGAAGTGCTCAGGTTTTGTTTCATGCTTTTACTAGCTTTTACTTTTTTCCCCCAAATCATCAACTTTACAGTTGTTTTATAGTTGTGTATACAAAGCTAGGTAACTGTTTTGCATATGTTTTCTACTGTGTATCAGTTATATAAGACGTACCATGAGAACTTTTTTTTCTGAACTGCTGTTGATTTATTGCTACTTCTCCCTTTTTAAATGTAGTGATAAATGTGGCAAGTTACCACTATCCCCCAAACAGAAAGCAATGTTTGCCAAGTGGGTGCGACCAGATGACCTAACAAATAACCCTACGATGATTTATACTGTATCAAGTTTCAGCATAAAGCAGGTAAGTTGTTCCTAAAGAGAAGTATGTGCTCTTTGAGTTTGTTGCAGAGAATATGGGACCTTCTAAAGGTGAAAAGGAATACTTGTTCAAAAAGGGACCCCCAAGTGTGAGGGAGAGCTTTTCTTTTTTTTTCTGACCCTCTTAAGGATAAATAAATAAATCAGTAAATGTTAAATTGTTAACAGTAGAAATGAAAATCAGACTATGAATTCCAGCAAAAATCCTCTTTTCCAAAAGCAATGGTAAAGTTAGCATCAAAAATGGAAAAGCATACACTGTGGTAAATTCTTCACTTAATTTTTTGTATGTGAAAAATACTGGACAAGATTTTAAACATTTGGTTAACAGGAAGCAGAGTGGCCTATTAAGAATAGTGGAAACATGTTGTTTAATGTTAAGTCGCATAATGGGCTAGATTATTCTTAAATCAGCAACAGATTCTACCATTTGGATCTGGCATATGTTACACAGTGAGTTTGGGAAGGTGGGATTAAGTGTATGTGGATGATGAGGTGAGATATCTGCACTTGTCTTTAGTGGTTTTTAGTAAATCTTTTAATTCTGCTTTGCTCTGCTTGGCTCTGGTGTTGAGCAGGCGTGCTTTTCCTGTCTCTTTMGTAGTAACTTTGATTCTCTTGGGTCAAATTCCTTCCCTTTTGAAGGAAACTATTAAATGACATCTTTCCTTCCCTTTCCACACAACACATTTGTCTTTCAAAATCTAAATATTAGTAAATATCCTTGTTATTTTCTTCCATTTACAGACAATAGTGTCAGATTGTTCTTTTGTGGCATCACTAGCTATCAGTGCAGCATATGAAAGAAGATACAACAAAAAATTGATTACAAGGTAAATAGCTGTCCTTTCTAAGATTTTGTCAGACTTAATATTGCCAAATTTTTGAAGTATGTTTTAGAGAGGTGATACTTAACCTGATGTCTGTTAAACTTACTTATGATCACATGCAGTATTTCTAATTAAGTTAAAGTAAAAAATACTTGGATGAGTATTTTCATCTTTCGTAGAGTCATCATAGAATCAGTAAGGTTGGAAGGGACCTCTGGAGATCATCTAGTCCAACCTCCCTGCTCAGCAGGGTCACCTAGAGCGTGTTAGACAGGGCTGCATCCAGGCGGGCCTTGAATATCWCCAGAGAAGGAGACTCCACAACCTCTCTGGGCAACCTGTTCCAGGGCTCCGTCACTCTCACAGGGAAGAAATTCCCCCTCACGGTCAGGTGGAACTTCCTGCGCTTCAGTTTTTGCCCATTGCCTCTTGTCTTTCATTAATGTTAGCTGAGTTTCTACATCTGTATCATTGGATAGGTCAGTAGAAATAAACAAGTATTTGTCTTCCCCTTCCTCTGTCTGGGTTCATGTGGCTTTAGCACATGAAAGTGAAGACAACTTCATGCAGATGTATATTACAGACTTACAATCTAACTGTAGATATGCTTTTATAGAGAATAAATACTATGGATAGTTTTGTATTTTTTTTGGTTTCTTAATACAGGTTTTACCTACAGTGCTTTATAAACCTGTTTTYCTACTTCGCTGTGCAATGGATGGTACATCTTGCATCTAGTTGTACAATTAAAGTTAACAMCACTGTCGCAGTTCTGCTTGACTAGAGTCCTTTGATAACTTTAGCGTGGGTTTGAAAGATTGTATGCAAGGAGCACATTGCAWGACCAGTGAGCAAATGCTTCTGGAATTTTTGTTTTAACCCATACTATTTAGAAATGGATGTGGGTATAGGTCTTTGGGGTATGGGTCTTTTGGGGTTTTATTGTTTTGGGGGTTTTTTTGGAGGGGAGAGGGGAGGAGCAATGATTTCTGTACTGTCTCCTTGTTGGTCGTATCTTTGACTTATAATTCATACAAATACTATATTTGCACTACAGCTTTAGAAATACAGTTTGTTTAATAGTAAGATACAGTACTTGACTTACTTCTGCTGGAGGAACATTTAGGTTAATTATTTTCTTCCTATTACTCTATTATGCAGCAAAAGTAAGGTCTGAAAAATAAAATTTAGTTAACATCATTGACATTTTTGCTAAATTTGAGTAACACTTCTTGTGAAATTATAAATTCCAGAAACAGATCATGTTAAGCCAACTCTTAATATAAGTCTTTGTATACATAGAGCCAAGTCATTTGTTTATTTTATGTCATAACTTTCTCTCTCTCTCTCTCACTCTCTCTATCCCTCTCTCTCCCTCTCTCTCTCTTTTTTTTTTTAACAGTATAATTTACCCTCAGAATAAGAAAGGTGAACCAGAGTATAATCCATGTGGAAAATACATGGTGAAACTTCATATCAATGGTGTTCCTAGAAAGGTAAATGGTCTTGAGGAAACTGTTTAAAACAGATGCTTTAGTAACTCACTATGCTTCACTGTGAARCTATGCTTATCTAGCAAAAACTTTGAATCCATTTTTTTGGTGGAAAATGGTGCTTAATTGTTACACCTCTTGGGTTTCATTCCGGTTGTGAAGTATGTGACAGACTGTGGGTATTTTTAATGCAAACATTCACTGGAATAACCTTACTCACTTATGTTAAATTCATAGCATTTCCTTGCGGTGCTTAAAGGAATTATGAAACTAATACAAGAGGGGGAGAAAAAAAGCGGGAAATAACTCTTTACCACGGTATAAATATATGGTGTGTCTTCATTTGGAGTGCAAATAATCCCCTTTCTACCCGATTTTATAAAGCAAGAAATAGAACTAGAAAAGTTTCAGAGAGGGACATAGAGGAAGAGCCTAGGTATGGAACTGACCACAAAGGAATGACTGAATTGACCAAAGGTTTTTGATAAGGAGAGGAGATGTCTGAAGGGATGTGATAGAACTTCATAAACTCAGGAACAGCTTTACTTTCTTTTCAGCATAACAAATAGGAGCATAAATTATGTATTTCTTCACATGGTGCTTAACTGTACTCGTTGTTGCCAGATGATGAAGGTTTATGAGATTTCAAAAATTAAGTGACTATATTCATGGAGGGGAAAAAAAGCCATCAAAGGCTATTAAATGCTAAAATAATCTCTTTCTCAGGAAGTCCTTGAGTTGAAAAATTCTGCAATCTGAAGGAGTGTTTCAGGGAATTATCATTTATATATTTACCCTACTCTTAGTATTCTTTCTGAAATAATCTACTATTGGTTGCTGTCCAAGACAGGTTTTAGGCTGAACAGCCATTTATTCTTGTGTGAATAGGATTATCCATCCTTCCATACATAGTACTTGAACAGAAAATGTGCTTTCGTAGTAGTGTGTGTTGGTGACAAACAGATGTCAAAGTGAAAATGAAACACCTGTTACTGGAAATTATTTCAGACCATTGCAATTACTGTAGTAACAATCGATAATGTTGAGCATATTCTGCCTAATTTAAAGAAGAAATGTTAATACTTTCACAATCGCTGCTTTGATATTTTTTTTTCCTTTCCAGAGAGAAGAAATTTAAATCTGGAACTAGAGACTATGAAAGAGATGTGACATATAGTTCGTTTCCCTTTAGATAAATAATCGTTTATTTTTCTGCCGGCTACAGAGCTCAGTCTATGCTCTGTTTCCTAATTAGGTGAGGGATATTGTTAGGCTTTTCTCTACTTTTTTTTTTTCTTTTTTTTAATGCTAGTAATTATGCTGCACTTTTCTGTGGCTACCTCTTTCAATAGATGCTAAAGCAGTTTATAAGAAACTATTGTCATTATCCCCATTTTACAGAAGGGAAATTGAGGCAGGTGATCACAGCTCACCCAGTGACCAGTAAAAGAGCTGGCAATAGAATTTACCTTGTTCACTAGGCCAAACTACTGCAGGATTGAGAGAGGTATTCACATCTGAGGAAAAATGGTCAGGTCTGGTTGTGCCTCAGATGTTGTATATTAATGACATTTTGGTTTTATTATCTTTTTGAAATATTTTTAAATACCTCATTAGCTTTATGATGATTTTCGTGTGTTATTTTGCACAGGTTATCATTGATGACCAGTTACCTGTTGATCATAATGGAGAACTACTCTGCTCTTATTCTAACAATAAAAATGAGTTATGGGTATCATTAATAGAAAAGGCTTACATGAAGGTAATGGGAGGATATGATTTTCCTGGATCAAATTCTGTAAGTACTGGATTATTTATAGCAAAGGCAAAAAGTTCCTCTTAGACTTCACTAGAAAGAAATTTTTTTGATCTGAAATGATTTAAGTGAATTGTTTGCGGAGATGAGGATCAGTTTTGGGGGTGAGGTTTTTGTTACTTTTGTTTTTTGCAGATATGTTTGTATGCACTTAACTGCTTGATCGGATAAATTCCATCAAAATAGAGTAATAGGCAATTCTTGCTCAGTAGGAGGGAGTCAACTAGGAAAGRAACAGACTAATCAGTTAGTTCTTCCATGTATATAGTGGGAACAGGTATGTGGGTCTGTGAGAGTTACTATTTACCAGATTATTCCACTCGTTTGTATTAATACGAAATATGTTCATATAATACGGCTACTAAAGAAGAAGTCATAGTGTTACAGCTAAGCTGACATACAAAAAATACTCTTTTAAAAAGCCTGGTTTACTGAAATGAGTAGCCTATATATTTTTTCATTCATTACTTAGGAAGTATTTCAGATTTTTCGTTCTAACTTTTTAAAAATTTTAACAGTATATTTTTGGTTTCCTAATGCTGTTTGCATTCTAAGTGGATAATCACATTCACTGAAGGTATTCTAGGTGTTTATCTTCTGAAATACGATTAYCAAGGCAAATATGGCCTTGCGTAAGAGGTAATCGTAGCATTTTCATGTATGTTTATTTCAGTGTTGGGCTACTTTGTTTTGGAGGAGGGAAAAGCTGGTGAGATGAAATAGCTTGGTGTGTCTCTCTCTCCTCCTCTAGCTTGCTATCCAGAAGAACAGCTTGACTTGTGCTACTTAATTCTGACTACCATCCCACCTGCCCCCCTCTGCTTTTGGCTATTACGGTTTCCTTGTATAAGCGAAGAATTACTTACTGTCTGTATTGTATTTGTAGTTGGCAAAGTTGCCAGCTACCAGTAATGGTCACTGACAGTTCAAACATATAGTCCGTGCTTTTGCTTTGAGGAGTACAGAAGAAAAGAATGAGGAGGAAGTAACATTTCATGAAGATAAAGTGAGAAGATTAAAGCCTCTTTTTTAATTATTAAAAATGCACATATAACAGCAAGGTTCCAAATAGTAGTTCTGAGAATGGACTTTCAAAGTCCATTAATCAAAGAAAAAATAGAACACATCATGGTTAATTGTTCTCTTATTTTCTTATGCATGCATAGATCTGAAATTCCAGTGCATTAATTTGTTTCATCAGTTCACTTTCAAATCTATGCTTGATTTCTTTGAAGGCACTTTTATAATGTATTTACARGCATCATATGCTTATAGATCAGTTATCTATTATGATTGCATTTCAGAATATCGATCTTCATGCACTGACTGGCTGGATACCTGAAAGGATTGCAATGCACTCTGACAATCAAGCTTTCAATAAAGATAGTACTTTCAGAATGCTTTATCAGAGGTAGAAGTTTGTTCTTCCCTAAATAATCAAGATGCTTACTGTGCAGTAGCTGAGTTACCAATACAAAAACAGTAAAATCACCGTAGATTCCTTGCTAGCATTGTGATACTACCACAAATTGTGCTTTATAGTGCCTCCATAGACTTTCTGGAAGACAAAAATTGAGATATTGGTGACTTTGATGGAATCAAAGATTAAAAGGTTTCAGGAATTTTGTTTGAGATATAACTTTCATTCCTTGCCTTTGAAGAATTAAAAAATAGCCCATTTCTTCAGTTACCAGTTGATRAAGAAAATGGAATATGAAGTCAGAAGAGGAGGTTGGAAGCAGTGTGCAAGTTAAATATGTTAAAAAGCAGGAGGAGATGCAGATAGAACCTTTTCCAGAACTTCAGCGTTGAACTGCTGACATTATGGAARCAGTAGGGTATAGTATTTCTGATTGTATCACAAGATCTATGCCCTGTTAATAAATCTCCTGGAGAAGCACAATACAGAAAGTCTCAAAACTGCAATACTGATTTTCAGATCTACCATAACAATGCTACTTATAGTAAAAGACACAAGTGTAACTTAAAAATTTCATCTAAAATGCTTTGATTCCTTTCAAAACTGTGTCTGATTTGTGCCACCAGTTTTTCATTTCAAGGACATTGAAGGGGGTATTCTGTTGACTGAAGCTACCTACATTCATGACGAAAGAGCATGACTGTACATATCTGCAGTGCTGTCTTCAGTAGGTTAGGAATTCTCAGTTGTTTGTTATAGACTTCTCAGACGTTCTGGCATCATAGTTAGTGATGCCATTATGGCCAGATCCCATTTTAGTGCAATCACCGTTATGTTTGTCTTCGCTAGGCTAAAAATGGGTCAGTCTACAGTTCAATGACTCTGCAAGCTGAATGTGGATTTTTATTTAATTATTATTGTTAGGTTTTAAGACACTGGAACCTGTAGCTGACACAAAGCCTTTGTGTAAACCCCTACGAGAGTATAGAACCACGTTCTTATCATTCTTCAGGTTTTGTCAAACTCCCTCAAAATCATTGAGGGTGGTGGAATTATTAATTTGCTTATATAGTGTGATAAGCTAAGTGTTGATGAAACCACATTTGTGATCAACTGAGTATCTGTAAAACATATCTTTAATAGGTGACACAGCCTGAATTTCAGATTTGACAAACACTGCTTTTATTGTATAATGAAAATAGTCATTTTTCACTTAAAGCCTACATGTTAATATTGAAAGGAAATAATTCTATTTTCTCAAGCTTTCTCAAGAGTGATTTCTACTTACAAAAAAAAAATCATATTCCAGTTTTTATAAAGCAGAATTTCAGTAATGGGAAATGTAAAAGCACACTATTGGAGCGTCTGGCAAATGTTAGTTTACAAGTGCTAAAATCTGAATTAAGGGTTTTTTTGCCTCTTTTTGAACAGATTTCACAAAGGAGATGTCCTTATTACAACAGCAACAGGAGTGATGTCTGAAGAAGAAGGAGAAAAATGGGGTTTAGTTCCAACCCATGCATATGCAGTTTTGGATATAAGAGAATATAAGGTATCAAGTAAAATAAAAGATGTTTTCAAATGCCTATTTGAAATCTGTGTGCTTTGGATAGCTACTGGTTTCCTTTTTTTCCTTTTTTTTTCTTTTTCTCCCTTCCCCCCTTTCTCTAATGGTGTGGTTTACACTATCTGGGCTTCATTGGGAAATTCCAGAAAGTTTAATTATACTGTATTTTCTTAAGCTATTGGTCCATATGCCATGTTCATAAATCATCCTGACGAGTTCAGTAGTTTTATTTTGCATTTCTTTAGGGCCTTAGATTCCTTCAGTTGAAAAACCCTTGGAGCCACTTACGTTGGAAGGGACGATACAGTGAAAATGACACAAGAAATTGGACCCCAGATCTACAAAAATACTTGAACTTTGATCCCAGAACAGCTCAGAAAATAGACAATGGTAATAAGGCTTAACAATCACTGTATATTCAGATAATACAGATTTCTGTGGTTTATCTCTGCCGGAAACTGGAAAAAAAAGTCTAAGCAGGAGGAGGGGAGAGTGGGGTAAAACAAATACTAGAAACTAAATAGTCTAAAATTTCAGGGAGCATGTGCATATTTTAAACGATCATTGCAGGTTTGACCTAGTTTAACTGATCTAGACAATTGAATGTATTTCAAATTCAGTGGCAAGAAATTATCTATCTTAGTTTCTTGGGGAGGGTTCAGTGCAAAGACAACATCCTGCAAATATACTTTGTAATGCTACTTTTTAATGTGTGAATAGACTTTTATACTTTTTTTTTTTTTTTTTTTTTTTTTTTTTTTTTTTTTTTTTTTTTTTTTTTTTTTTGTTTTTTTTTTTTTTTTTTTTTTTTTTTTTTTTCCTTGCATGGGTTTGTTGGTGGCGGGGCAGACTAACAGTTTCCAAGTTTTGCAGAAACTGCTTTTTAGATTCAAAAGAGATGGTGATTCTTTTTCTGGCATCCTAATTGCTGTTTGTTTATCTTTGACAAGAGAGTCCTTTTGTTTGGTGCCACTTACTTTGACAATAATAAGTTCCACGCAAATGCAAAGGAAAACTTCTGTTTAAATAAAAGAATAGCAGCCTTAGCTTTGTGATAGTAAAGAGAGATTGGCTAATTATTTAGTTTGTAGTTCATTTAGTAAGGAATTATATGTTTGTAAAATGTAGTCATAAATTTATATAAAATTACCTTAATCATTTTAAGGGAGTTAATTTTTTTTTGATTGGATTTACGTTGTACGGGTCTCATTGTCTAAATGTGATTGCATTTTCTTATTGCTACAAAATGTGCAGCTGCCTGTATCGGAGACTTGTGTTGTGATGCTGTTAACTTTTGAGAATTTATTTCATCAGAGTCAATAATTTTGCAGGCATTGTTGTTGGCTAGAAGTGCGATTAGATGAGCTATAGAGAATTAAAACGAATAGATGAGAATACTGTAAAGACAAAGTACATCCAGTATGCTAAAGCAAGTCACATGGATGCTGGATGAAGTACCTTGAAATGTATGCAAATATTCTTACATGTTGATTAAAGATTTCGTTGTGTTGGACAGCTGTTGGCCTTATTTGATGGACCTTCAGCTGAACAGCAGACTAAAGTAGGTTGTTGAATTGAGGAAACCTATTTGACTGTGTCTAAATTTTTTTCAGAAACCTAGGAGAGAGAATTGAGGAAACCTATTTGACTGTGTCTAAATTTTTTTCAGAAACCTAGGAGAGAGAGGAAGGCAGCTCAGAATCAGTTAATAATGTCTTTTTGGATGAAACAGATTCTCTCTTTTGTCTTTGTCTCAGTATTTGAGAATGCAAAATACCCAAACAGCTTCAGAAATTCACTGGCCTTTGAGCCATACTAAAAGATACTAACTAAAAAAGATACTGACTAAATGATTTCTCCTAGTTTAACTTGTTTCTTTTGAAGGTTAAGATTTAGTTTAGAAGTGTGGGCAATGGACACATTACTACTGAATTTTACAGAAATGTAGATTTATATAAGCCGTATAGTTTGCGTGGAAAGAGGCTTTTGAAAATTGAGTAAAATCAAGGTGTCTGGTAAGCAAACAATAACAGCAGTTCCTTTGTAGGAATTTTCTGGATTGCTTGGGAAGACTTGTGCCAGTATTACGATGTTATTTATTTGAGCTGGAACCCAAGTCTTTTTAAAGAATCTACGTGTATTCACAGGTTGGTCCAACAGAAAAACTTTTGTATTGAGACATCACTGAGTGTTTTGATGTGGCATATTTTCTTCCTTCCACTCTTCCTAGTTACAGCTGAAAAGGTTGGACTCCAACTATGTTCTCCTGAACCTGACTTGACACTTTTAAATTCGCAATCCAAACTTTGCTTTTGACTACTTCTGTAAAGCCAATGAAACTCCTGGGACCTGTGTGATGATGCTGTTGACCTGAGGCTGGGTAGCCAGATTCTGACATCAGTCCTCAGTCTCTTCATCAGAATAGAAATCAGCCTTTCATACACTCCATGTTTGTTGAAAGAATCACCAGGCAGTGCTTGAGTGGCATAGCTTTTATCTGGCATTCGTTTTCCTTGTGCAGTGTTTGTTGTCTTTGCAAGATGTGGTCAATGATGTGAAGTATTTTACTTAAAATAACTATGACTGATGAAAAATTGAGTTAGTTAACCTTCCTTGCCTATTGATTTTTCCAAACATGACATTTATCTCCTACCTTGTATGCATTGTGTTCAGTCTTGTCACTCGRCTTGAGAGTGCCCCTTTCTGTTTCTCTGCTCCACTCTACTGTGCTCTGCCACTGCTTCCACCTTGCTTCTATACATGTTACCTCGTGAAAAGCATGTTCATCCATATTAAAACTGCTGAGTTTCATCCATAAAGGCTCCCTCCATTTTCATGTTCAAACTAATTCTGAAATAGACTGCCATGATGCAGTAAGATGAAGTTGTGTGTGTGTGTGTGTGTGTGTGTGTGAGATCCTCAAAGCTCATCTACTTGTCTCTCTCTCTTACGCTATTAGTGATTGTCAAACCTCTGTGTGGGGAAATGCCTGACACGGTGGCAATCATCATAAACAGTGGTGCAGTGATGGTAATAATTTGAAATTGGATTGATAATACAGCCTCCCAACACRTGCTGTTCAGTCAAAAAGTGTGGGGAAGGAAGGTCAATGGGGTCTATAAATAGATTTATCCACTTTTATTCCCAGCGTGCCAACTTTGCATTTAAGCATCAGCACCTTTTATTTTTTCACRCCATAGTTTCCCTGTTTAGGCAGTTCATGAGGCAACAGAAAGATTTTGAAATAGAGCACTTCAGAGATTTTCAGCACTTCATGTAGGCAGCCTTCCAAAAATGAAACAAACTATTTTTTAAATAAAAATTCTCTGAATAAAAAAATGGAGGAAACGTCGTTGTTAGATTTTGGAACTAACCATAACTTATATACAGAGCCCTACAGTTCCAAAAGCATAACGCATTTTCCCTTCATAATATTTGGCATGTGCAATCATGACAATAACTGGCTAGCCCCAGGCTCCTTGAGTTGTTCAGCTTTTTGCTGTGCTTTGTGTAGTTGCAATTGCTGTACCAAACAGTCAAGCTGTTCATATTTAGCATTTCTGATCATCACACTTGCATTGTAGCAAACTCATTTATAAAACGAAATTGTAAGATAATGCTTCTTGTACTGTAATACTATGTAGCCACAGTTACAGATTTCTGTAACAATACTGTGACAGTAGAAAGTTAGCCCTCAATAATTTTGTTGCTGATGTTAAATAGCTGCGTATATATTTGGAGTTAGATTTCAAAACACAAATTAATGTCTTAYTCATCTAATAAAGCATCTGTGTTACTTCTAGTACCTGGGATGCAAAACAAGGTCCAGTGAAGGATGCCTACAGCCTGGCTAATAATCCTCAGTACAAGCTAGAGGTACAGTGTCCACAAGGTGGTGCTGCAGTTTGGATTCTGCTTAGCAGACATATCACAGATAAGGTGCCACATTCTTTTTCTTATTTTTTCTGTGTTATGAGATCTATAATATCTTCTGTAAATCTTTCTGTATAGCTCTCTGTATTATTAGAATATTGCTACTAATATTTTCCTGTATTTCTTTTAAATTCAGCAGGTACGCATACCTGAATACAAGTTTGTTGAAATAGTAAAAATTGACTGAGGTCATTATATTCCACTCATACTGCATGAATGTTTAGAATGTAGCTCTTGCAGTTCTACCTGTTCATTGTGCTTGAAAGGAAATTTAAAAAAAACCAAAAACAACAAAAAAAACCTTCTTATGGTACTGAAGTAACTCCAGAGGCCAGTGCTCTTTTCAGTGAAACTAGTTGCAATCCAGTTATTTCAGACTTTTTTTTTAAAGAAATAGATAAAATATCTCAATAAATAAAAATACCAGATCATATCATGTGGTGGTCAGAAGGGGATGATAGAACCTGTACTTGAATATAATCATACATTAGTTACATTCCACAGAAATGTGTAACTCTGCTAATTCATTCTTTTTATAGGATGACTTTGCACACAATCGAGAATTCATTACAATGGTTGTATACAAGACTGATGGCAAAAAAGTTTACTATCCAGGTTAGTGCATCTTAATTGCCAGGAAGATGATGCTTAGAAATGAATGAAGACTTGCAGGGAAGAAGAGAGGCATGCTTTGCTTTAAAACTAGAGTCCTCATTCTTACAGGAGAGGATCAGCCTTCTGAAATGTTCATTTTGCCCTCTTTGACTATCTTGAACAATCCACGCAGAAGGAATAAGCCCAGCTATACATGGCAGAGATAGGAGGGGTTAACCCTGCTTACAGATCTGTCCTACTGACATTTACTTTGGCACAGCATTTTCTTCATTGTTCTTTTCCTTTTGCAGTGGCAATAGTTGATACTTGAAAGTGGCATTGTGTTTCTAATTATCAAATAACAATTATCACCCACATTGGTGAAATAATTTAAAGGTTTACAGCTTGCACTAAATGAATATAATCAATGTTAGTTGTTACATGAACTTGGCTTAGCAAACCAYCTAAGCAAGCTTGTGAAAGTAGTACTTTGAAATGTTTTTTTAAGTGTTCAACTTTAGGCAGAGAATGCTTAAGAAAAATATCGAGATGCCAAGCTTTTGTTAAAATGTTGTTGTTAGCCATTACGGGTCARATTCTACTTGCCTTGAGAAGAAGGGGGTTGGATTTTGGAGCTTTGTTTTTAGCTGCAAAAAAAACTACATAAATTTTTATCTCAAGACAGATAGCAGGTTGCTTTTATCTTAACTTAGGAAATAGATGTAATGCCTAGCTTGAATGGACAGTTCAGACTACAACTTATATAGAACTACTAATATYGTCTTTCTTTTTAGATTGGGTTAGAGATCTCAGTGTGGCAAATGTTTCTTGAATTCATCCAGTGGAGGTGCATCCTAAGAAAGGCAGGATTTGGCCTGTTGCTTCTGTCAATAGGGAGTCTTTTTAGTACTGCGCTTGGATTTTTAAGATAGCTCCTCATAAAGCAGTTAGAGATTAATGAGTCTGTTTTAAAGTTATTTTGAACAAAGAGAGGAATTTGGGATATTTCTATGGGAACAGCTGGTGAGGGCTGAGTTGTTCATCTGTCGTCTTGTTTGGTGAACTCTGCAAAAAAAAATTCCTTTAGAATTCAAGCTGTCTTTCTGCAGAAAACATCCTTTGAGACTTGAGCAAATCATTGTCTATTTTTTTGCAAAGTCTTGTTAAAGCAACTACTTCTTMTTGCTGCCCAAGACATGCTTCTGATGTTACTGGTACTACAGCAGTGGTTATTTTTACAAGTTTGTTTTTATTGAAAACTTTAAGTGAGCAAACCAAACAAAAATTGTACAGTGAAAGGAACTGTTTCATTTGTGCTTGAAAGAGTCTTCCAGCAAGACTGTTAACAAGAACTGGATGACTCATGTTTTGTCTTGCTACCCAGACTTTTCTAAAGTTTTAATCTCACCTACTCAAACCTCTTTAAAACCTTTATCCATGGAAATAGATTTGTCAAGCTACAGTATTATTTACACCATCTGTTAAAATGAGATCAGAACAAAGCTGTTTAATCCTTTGGCACTGAAACYGAGATTTCCCATTCCTAAACTTTCTATTGTTTTATATTAATCCATTCCTTCTTGTGGAAAACATAAAGGGCCTGATCCTGGCTCTATCAAAGTAATTGGCTAGACTTGTTTCTGCTTCACTGAAATAAAAGTCTGTAATAACTTGATTAGAGGCCAAATAACAAATTACGTGGTATCACTGTGAAAACAAATATTTAGGATATTTATAATAAATAGTGTATTTGCACTGAGACTAGGATGCAGCTACATCRTGATCAGAGAGATTTTGACTGTTTGTGTTAGGGAGAGTGGATGATGAAGAAATAAATTCACATGTTTTAAAGTCATTTTTACCAAGTGGCCAAAGATTTTAGCAGTCTGCATTCTCTTGCAGGTGGAGAAGGGGTATCTGTAACAGACTCCTTGTCAGGAGAATTTTAAGGAGTGCTCAAAGATTCTTTAAATAAAATGTAAGGAAAAAGATGAGGAATCACAATAGGTCTTCTAAGAATAGAGACATTGGTGGGAGATAGATAAGCTATTCTTGCAAGACATAGGATTTAAACTGTATTTTCTAGTGCAGATTTTTTCATCCTTTGAGTGATGTACCTTTCCTGAAAATGATAGTTACTCTTAAGATTGATCCTTTTTTATGAGCAAATCTTCAGTGCTCTATTATTTCTGAAGTACTCAAGTCTGCTGATAGTCTAACCTTACAACCAACAGTCTGACTTCCGTGGCAAAATTCACTGATACAAAATGACTAAGGAATTTACTGAGCCAGGGGATTTTTCGATGAGGAAAAATGTTCATCCTTTTCTTTTTCAGCTGATCCTCCTCCATATATTGATGGTATTCGGATCAACAGTCCGCATTATCTGACCAAGATAAAGCTGACCTCCCCAGGGTCCCATACGTTTACCTTAGTGGTGTCCCAGTATGAGAAACAAAACACTATCCATTACACCATCAGGGTACGTACWGTTGATTTCATAATGAATTTAAACAATTTTACTAAAGAGAAAGTGAACTCACCTTGTAAATTTGATGAACAAGTATACTTTTGCATTGATACTGTTCTTTTAGGGAGGAAGGAAATGAGTGATGCAGCAGAAATGCTGATGAAGTGCTTAATGTTCTCTATAGTTAGAACAATATAGTGTCCATCTTTTTAGTGATGTTATTTTAATCTTTCCTTTGTAACACAGATGTGACATAAAATTGTAAACAAATAATCAGCTGAAAAAATACTTGTTTCCTAGAATAAAAATTTGGTGTCTGCATACAGGCAGAGCATTGGCTCTATGTATCCAACGTTAGCCTATTTTAGATCTCAGTTAAGTTTTAAAGTTTTCTGATTTCTCTAAATTACTATCTTTTTATACACAACTCCAAGAGTGAATTTTTTCCTCACCTACTTTGATCAGCCACCACTTCCTTCTCCTCCCCTCAGTGCCATCTTAGATGTCCTTAACAAAGATGCCATCTGATAAAGAARGGGTAAGAAGGAAAGAGGTGGTTGGAGCCCAAGAATTAGAGCCTCATTTCCTTCATGGTGATGATTTAGGCCTGTAGTGAAGAGGAGTCTAAAAATGATGCGTATGCAATGCTATTTTTTTTTATTTATTTGTTTTAAGGGGGAAGAAGTTTAACTTTTCATGTTTTTGTATGAAAAGTGCAAGATGAATGTGTGACCACCTTCTTCTTTTGCAATGCAGGTGTATTCCTTGTGCAAGTTTACCTTTTCCAAGATCCCAACACCTTACACGGTTTCTAAACGGGTAAAGAAACATTTTCTTTTATGGTTCACTGGATAATAGTTCTGTTTTGGCTTTTCCAGATTTGAGATGTGCGAGGTTGTTAAATATATTTTTATACTAATGCCTAACAAATGTCATGTTAGATTATCTTCCAGCAAATGAAGCTTAACAAAGCTAACAAATGCTCAGTCGGAGCATAATTAGCATAATACCTGTACTTAAGTTACACATAACGTGCCCAACAGCTGCACTGCAAGCATAATTCATACCAACATAAAAGTTCTTGGACTGGCTGACTGTTCAGGATGGTGGCTTAACCTTTATTGGCGGAAGATCCTATTTGGTATATAAGCTTCATCTTCACTGCAGAGGGTATTGGTTGAACTGTATCAGTGCAGATATATCAGTAAAGCCTTTGGAGAATAGACTGGCCTTTAGAATGACAACCTGTGCCGTAATACGCAACTACTCTTCAAAGATCAGATTGTGCCACTACAACTGCAGAGTAAAAACTCTGCAAGTATTGCTTGTTTTCTCCTGAGACACGTGTGATTTTCTTGGGAAAATTCRTGGTATTATGGGACAAAATCAGCAACGGGAAACTGTAGACATCAGTACCCAGACTGTGACAAACAGATTACCAGTAACATAATACATTACTGTTCTTATATYTTGTATAAGACCTCTCAAAGGACTGTTATCACTAGGCAAAGCACTCATACTGTCAAATAGTATCATGGCAATATTTCCATGGTTCATTTCATGTAGAATTGACCCTTGAGAGTACAACAACAAAGGCAAGGGCAAGAAATTTGACTGAAATTTAGTCAGGGGCCCAGGCAGTTTTAGGGCCAGCAGATACTAGTATTTCAGCTATCTACACGAGCTGCAGTTACACCTTCAACTGAAGCGTGAATATAGCCAAGRCATCACAGGATAGTGCAGCTTGCTTCCAAACTTGACATCTTTGAGAGTTTTGAAAACTGAGTAAATAAATTAATTCTCTGAAAAAAATTCTGCTCACGACTGGTTTGATATAGGAGAGTGGGGGTAACATATGAGGAGTGTATCTCAGCTAGAATTTTGTGTGAATGACTGGCATGTCCTGCAAGTGTAACCTTTCATTTTAATGACTAGCAGGAAGAACTTGCAAACAGATGGCCTGTTTTTCAAAGTTTGAGCAGCATTCTTTCTCTTGTACTTATTTGTCCTGTTGAAACCTGTCCTTATGGATATCGTTATTGTGCCAGGAATGCTGGTTCTTAGGGTGCATATAGGGGACTGGACAGTGCTGGAAGGAGTGTTTTCAAAAGCAGGGGTTACAACACCATTATTGTACTACCCTGCACTGCTGTTGTTTCTTACTCGTCACAACAGAATGGTTCTTGACTAAAAAAAACATGGATAGTCCAGTAGTCATGGAATAGATGGGAATATAGGTCCTCTGTTGCATGTAATTTCTCATGGTCAGAAACATAAATGTATTGAATGCATCTGTATTTCTCACTTTAATAAAGGATCTAAGGCCTTGATCTAGGTAGTTGTAAGGCTGTAGTGAAACAATTAAAAATTACGAGGGATTATTAAAATCAGTGACATCTAAAGTAAGAGTAGCCTAGTCTTGTTTTGTCTGTACATATAAGCAATATAAATCTTTTTCAGTGTATAAAATACTTTCTGTACTTTTCTTTTAGGTTAACGGACAATGGAAAGGTCACAGTGCTGGAGGATGTGGAAATTTCAGAGACAGCTACAAAAACAATCCCATTTATCAGTTTCAGCTGGACAAGAGTGGGCCATTACTAATTGAACTACGGGGACCAAGGTTTGTAGAGAATAAGCATGCATCAACATAGGGTATTATGTGCTAAGGATAAATTTTGTTAGTATCTTCCAAGGAGAYGGTAGGAAACTCCTTGAAAATCCTGAAGTGCCATTTACTCTGTCACTAGTAGACCACAAGGAAGAATTGGATGTTAGTGCCCTATGGAGTATCTATTATTTTGAARGTTTCTCCCCTGAACTGCAAGGAATATTGATAGTTCAAGGAGACACAGCTGTTACTGTCATAGAGTATACCTGTATTAACCACTACATCCCAGCTATAAAAGGGCTCAGGAGGATTGAGTTTTGGAGAGGAAATTAGAAAGCAGAATATAAAATAGATATATCTTAAGCTTAAGGTTTATGGTTCTCACAGTCCCATTCATATTATTTTTGCACACAAAACAAGTCTTTCAGTGTACTTAAAGATACCTTATAAAGGACATGAGAAAGTGTTTTCTCACAACTGGTAGCCCCACTACYGAGATTACTTCCATGGATCCTACGCAGGTCAAATGCACACTCCTGCAAAATTCCTACCTCAGAGTAGCAGAGTAGCAGTCTCTGAATAGCAACATCTCCTGACATGCAGTCAAGTGTGTGTGTGTGTGGGGGGGGGGGATGTTTTGGGGTGTTTTTTTTGTAAAGCTGTATTACAGGCCTCCCAAAATGGCAGCATTTCTATCCATCCTCTCCCCTCTTTGACAGAACTGCTAACTCATAAAATGAGGATGAGTAAAGGCACTTCCACAAAGGGGTGATTCTGCTGCTCCACTATTTCTTTTGCATATAGTTTGAGCTTGTRTTTGAGTAGTTTGAATGACAGCAGTTTGAATGTAGTAGTAGTTTGACTGCTACATATATTAAGAGGTAGTAGACAAATTTTCTCTAGTTTTATATTGCAACTTGGGAAATTCTGTTGGGGTCACCGTGACTGATAGTGATCAGATCACATCCCATATTTAATGCACATAATTGTGTCACCACTAGTTTAACTGCTTGAGGTATGCTTAGATGCAGAAGAAGAAAACTAGCAGGGATTTTCCATGTAGTACAGTTCTGAATCTGAAATACGTTAAGTCTTCCTTCAAAGTCTATATTCTATCATAGTAAGTTTGACTAGCATTTCTGTCACAAATGTGACAGAACTTTCAGATGTGTTTCAGTTCTACTCTAGTTTTTAATAAATCACTCTCYTCATGATAATCCTGACCACCCAAATAACTAAAGTAAGAGCCTATCACTTTACTTGCAGGCAATACAGTGTTGGTTTTGAACTGGTCACAGTCTCAACAGTAGGAGATCCTGGTTCCTCTGGCTTTCAGAAAAAAAATAGCGGTGACTACAGGTAAGCTCAGTTAATGAAATTGTAGAGATCAGAAACAGTATTTCAGATCTTAGTTAATTAATAGTTTCTTTTTATCATAGGTGTGGATTTTGCTACTTGGAAGTGGAGAACATACTTGCTGGAGTTTACAACATCATCCCCACCACCTTCCTGCCTCAACAAGAGGGTCCCTTTTTCTTAGATTTTAACAGTACTACTCCTCTTAAGGTATCACAGCTTCAGTGAGGAGACAGATCTGTGCATCACTGTTGAAAGAGGTAGTTAAGATCTATGCTGCAGCCTGAAAACAGATGACTCCACATGCATAAAARAAAATTGCACTCTAAGTAATAGCCAGCAGCATGGAGCCACCGATTTGTCAATTAACTGTGGTACACAGTTACCTGTGGTTTTTGCTGTTGCAGTATTAGAGTGAGCCCTGTTCAACAKGTTTGTGAACATGCTAAAATGCTTATATTCAGATGAACAAGTAAGACTGACTTTATTCAAATTTTTCACACTTCAAATCAAAACTTGATGAGCTAAGAGAAAAATTAATATTGGCATTTTCTTCTCCTCAACTACAGGGTATATGGGTTTAAGATTTTTTTTAAAAAAGTAAGCCTGTAAGAAAAAAATACTCTTGTGTACTGYGCTTATTCAGTTTCAGGACCAAAAAGTAGTATAAGCTATTTGTGCTGCTCTCTTGAGTATTTTCAGAATTGAAGCAGTCCTGACATCTGATTAGTGACTTTACCATTCCTGACAATGTAGTATTTGAGACTGCCACTAACATCTTCAGCTTATCTATAATATGTACATAAGAGTAAAGCAAGAAGAGCCTATGTAAGGACTGAAGTGTTCCACCTTTAGCTATTTCTAAGAGAAAATTAATGGTTTCACTCATATAACAGCTCTGAAAGTACCTGTTAATTTCATGCCTGTATTATTTTAATACATAATAATCTTACAGCACAAGGCACTGTATGGCTCTTTTGTCCTGCTAGCTTTAAGAAAGAACTGTGCTGATACATATCAGCATTAAAATCAGGGAGAGTTAACCAGCAGTACAATACACACAAGATATAACATGCCAGCACACATAGCAGGTGCGAAAGGCTTTCATCCGAAGGTATGCTATGAGATTCTGTATCTACTGAAGTAGTCTCATTTGATGATGCTAAGAGTTAGTGAACTAACCACCAGCAGTGTCCTAGCAAAGAAATATTTTATCCCTGTCGTTTTTGTAAGTGCTAATAAGCATGTATAGGAAAGATCGCCTAAAACTCTTCCCCTATAAACTACACCTGCAACTGCTGTACTTGCTAATCCAGTGACACATGACCATCTCTTTTAAAAGGTACCTTTTTCTTTTATATTACATTACAGTTGCATTGTTTTCTTCTATATGTTTTGGTTTTGAACAACCAAATGGCTGACACGTAACTTCACAGTATCTGCCATTTTGGGGGAGAGGGTATCTTTAAAACAGTCCCAAGCTGTTCTTTCCTTGTCATTCAGGTTTGTTTGGCAGTTTCCCAAGGGAAAAAAAAGTAATTTAAATTTATTCTTGGAGTACAAGTGCCATCTGGAAATTAGGGAAGAGAGCACAGGCTACAGGACTACTAGAAAGCTATGTGCTAAAATTATTCCTATAGAAATCTGCTACTGCCTGTGTCTCAAAAGTACAAGATCCCTTTTGTTTAATCTCCTTCATTAGGCAGCTGCTTGACAAATGCCAAGCTTGAAAAGAACAGTGAAAAATGTATGTTTTTTCTTGACTGCAGGTCTCTTAAAGACTATGTGGGTTAGGAAGTTCAGGACAAGTTTGTCATAATGCAACTTACCTTCTTATACAGGAAAGTTTCTGATTATTGTTGTAACAAAACAACGCAGGAACAGCATGGGTGCAGGCTTTCGGGAGATAGTTGCCTCAAGGACTGTTCTCTCTACCAAATTAAAATTTCATTTGCTTCACAACACGTTTCCTATAAGTGTATGTTAAGCTTTTAGCTCAGGCTGAACCAGAGTGGCAATACATGTATTTTGTCACCTACAAAGTTAAAGTTACAGAAGTAGTTATGGCAAGTAAACCGTGTATATTTTAACAGTACAAAAGGCATATGCCAACAACTGCCAGCTTTTAGAATGCACATCCTCTGTGTTTGAGATCAAACTATTAAGATTTGTCTGTAGTAACAGCTGTTGTTTTATAGTTAGTTTCTACTCTGCATTAGGTTTTGGGGTTGGGGGAGGGTTGTGTTTTGTTTTTTTTTGTGGTTTTTTTTTTTGTTTTTTAAGACAGACAAGCATAACCAAGTGCCAAAGCTTATGCTGGTAATTTAACTTGAAGGTGAAACAAGCTTGAAACTTAGCTTCCATACTGTACCACAACTGTACTTTTAGTACATACTGAACTGTTTGCAGGAGAAATGAAAAGCAAGGAATGTACTCGCTATCCTAATGCCAAAGAAAGGCTGTTTCTTCAAGGATACAGTAACACTTCTTACACAGTCTAGTCACTGAATTGGGCCCATCTCCATAACTGTAAAGGATTTAAGTTCAGGATCAGTGATGTCCTTTATAAAGCAAGTCTTATTCAAATATTGCAGCATAGGTAATCTGGTAGAAAACCATTGTTGCACATTTCCCTACATATATAAGAATGAGAATACTCAGGCACAAAGGAAAGAATAAGAAATGTTATTATCAATTCTAGTCTCTGCAGTTTCTGAAAAAAATTTGAAACAAAATTTTCTTGCCCACTCTTCTTAAAAAAAAAAAAAAAAAAATCGCATACACAGGCACTTATGCTTTGCTCTACTGTTTTCTGCCCAGATATTTACTGCTATCATTTCTTCCACAAATACAGAAAATATCGGGGAGTAAACTGATACTTAAATTACAATACACTTACTTAAACCTGTGTGTAGGCTGAGCTTCTCTTTGCCCTATACCCTTTAGTGACTTTGTTCCATAAGACAAGAGACTACTATATGTTGCAGTAAGACTTTTACAAAGGAATAAGGCCGGGGGAGGGGGGAAGCTGCACAATAGCACAGTAACAGATCAGATGATTGTAACAAAGTCACATAACCATATTTCCAGTTAGACAACTGTGTAACTCTTAAGCCTTAAGTCTTCTCTGCTTGTAACCACACAATTCAAGCTTTTAAAAATTAAAATACAAAGCCACTCAAAATATACTAGCAAGCATACTGCACCCTTCAGTTGTTGTTTGTTATGCTGTGTACAGCTCTGACCACTGTCTAAGCTGCAGAATGGTGGGGATAAATGACAAAATGAAAGCCAGTTGTTACAGAGGATTTAAGAGGATTTGCGATTTCTTTGCTACACTAAGGGAAGACTACTACAAATAAATGATCTTTGCTTTTCTCTGCATCACTAGTGTTGAGGGATAACTGGAGATAGCCTGTTCAGAAGCTTTGTCATTCTCTATATTTATGCRCTACAAACCTTTTCTGCGYTTGTTTGTTTGTTAACCCTACTTTAAAGCTCCATACAGGCACCATATGCTGCTATTCTATAGCTCAGGTTAAGATTTCCCTTGCAGTTTGTTTTGTTTTATTAGGAAGGCATGGCRTCAGTCCTTAGTTAATCCAATCCATCAGTTCTCAAAGACTTGCTGAAAGTTTGCGCGTGAATGAATAGTATCAACAGCTTCTATCCCATCTGCCCCATGATCCTAAGACTCGGTTTTAATTCTCCAATGCAAGTTTCATGTACCTATTTTGTACAGCAGTTCTGCACCTGGCCATACCATAAATCAGGTATTTGAATAGCTAGCTATTTCAAATTAAGTTCGTGTAGATAGAGTAGCAGTGTTCATTTTTTAGTCAAAAAAGACATTTAAAAGGTGTGATAATACCAAAGAGTAGTAGAAGTCCTGGATTAACATTTACTTTGTAGTACATTATCACTTCAGGACAACTGAAGTGATAACATACACTTTAATACATCAGAGGCTTATTTTTATACCTATGAAGGTAGCTACCATCATGTTACACTAGAGAATTCTAACAGAAAAGTAACTGGAAAGAGCTTACTGATTTTCCTGTATTCCACAGTGATGTAAGTTCATTTAAGTTTGTCATATTTATCATGGCTTTTATGAGGGTTCAAAATAAAATGAGTTTTCCTTTATTACACACGTAGTTCTACCTGTTTGCATGCCCAAGTGTAATTTACCTGCTAAGTGCTGCGTTGGCCAAGGGAGGAAGTCTGTAACAAGTTTTTTTTACATGCTCCTGCATGATTGGTAAGGTGCCTTGGTTTCCACACCCTTTCCTACTTTCTGATCGATGGTTTTACCCTCCTGGGAGCTGAACTCAGAATTGGGGCGTTTGCAAGGCAGCGCATACAGTTCTGGTTTTGTATCCAGCTGAACTTAAGATTAATCATTCCACAAGTGCAAGGTGCTGGGTTTCTAGGCAGAACTGGAACTGAGAGACAGAACTTGGTAGCAAGAGAGGTTTTAAAAGAAGAAGAAAAAAAATAAATAAAATAAAAGATGGTGTAGGGATGGGCTGGCAGGTCTCCAAAAGTAGGTTTTCAACCACAAATCTCCGTTGATTTCTCTACCTGTATGTAGTACAGACAATAACTTATCTACAAAAATTTAAGTAAAAATATTAATGCAATGCAACACCTCTRTACTTCTTTTTATTTCAAATATAATCTTGTCAGTCCAGGTTTTTCCCAAGTTACGGTTACATCTGAAGTTGGAACCACATACTTCTCTCCTAAGCATCTACCTAGCTGAGAAATGCTACTGATGGAAAAATTCAGCCTTTAGATCACTGGAGCATGTAAACACATATCTGTTCAAAGTCTTACTAGCTATAATGCATCAAATCTAATTTTTCTGAAAACAGGTTTCCTTACCTTCAATTCTGCATGGCCTTACAGCAGATTTCAGCAGTATTTAGTACGGAGGTGTTGCATAACCCTCCTCTTTTCTGCATACTAAGGGATTTTTGAAAATTTGCCTAAACCTCTGGTTTTACAGCATTCTGGATACAAAGCGAAACACGGATACAAGGAGTTGGAAAGCTGAAAGGAGGTGACAGTTGTCCACATATTACAAAGGATTTTTAATATCAGAGCTAAGTGATGCTGGGCTGCAGTCTTCACCTGAAAAAGGGTATTTAAGAACTAAACTTGCTTTAGGAGAAGATTCAGTACTTAGCACTTGAGATACACTTAGCTTGCACGGACTCCAAATGAAATGTGAAAACCAAAAATGTTTACTGTAGTGTGAAGAATTTTACATTAATTTTGAGAATAGATACACAAGCTGTGGTAGGGACAAAATACAACAGGACTGCAAAAACATAGAATAGAAAATACTTTGGGCAATACTAAAATTCCCATCAAATTAACAATATAAACTGACATTTTAGATAAAATGGTGCTTTCAGAAATGCTTAGCTACCAAAACTTAAAGAGTCCTAGGATTTTTACTACCACTTACTAGCATAATTACCAGATACTACTACTGCCTAACAGCTGCTGGCAAAACATGCCCGTGCCCTTTCTAGTTTTATTGAACACTTTTCGCTAGGGCATACTAAAATCTCAAGTCCCTTTAACAATTATAAAACCCCACACAGTACAATCTACAGAGCAATTTAAGAACACATGGTCAGTCTACACTGGCAATTTCTTTTCTTCATGCATATTCTAAGGGTGACTCCCTTATCGTAACTGTCCTGAACACATCTATGACTCCCATTTTCGAGCAATAACACTTAAAGTGCTGAAAAATAATACTTCACTTCTGAGGGGAGGGGAAGGGCAAGGGGCCAATCAACTCTTTTTGGTCACTGGAATCACCCTTAGAGTCCAAGCCAGACTTCATCAGGTGGCTAGAAAGGGCCTATGACTGCTGGGTGTTACCATCCCGCTTCTCTCTCTTCTGCTAGGTTTTAAAGGCATGACTAATCTTTATCCTTTCTGTGAGCACCAAGGGAAGAGTGAAGGCTTTTAGACCCASACATGCAACAGCTTTCCTGTATACAAAATATTTCTACAGTTTCAGCATAATACAGACAAATACAGATGTTCAAAGAATATGCCACTTACACTCAAAAGATCCACTGTATCTAAAGAGCATTTCATTCTACAAAACTGAAGCCAAACTGCTCACTGCAAATGTCTGGCTTAGATTTCAGACCTCTACTGGCATGAATTTACACAGGAACATTACTCGTTATTGCTTCAGCCAGGCTGCTACAAAACATTTTACAAAGTCTGTGAAATACGAGCACAGCTTAAACGTTTGACAACTCGTTTGGCCTACAAAGGATTTACTGAATAAAAACTTCAGCCCTCAACATTAATTAGACTTCTTAGTGCAGTTTTAAATTCTTAGAGTAAACGCTTAAGATTTGGCATGTATTATTGGCACAATGTTCTTCAGACACTTAGAAGTTCATGTATAAATATTTATACTCCCATTAATCAGGATAGGGCACAAGAAGGACTCAGCCAATCTGGGCAGCTTTTCTGCCTGCGCATATTCCCTCTTTGATTTTCATGCACTGAAGGGAGAGCTGCTTCATTCGGTTATCCAAAGCCAGCCCCTCAGTGGAGCTGCTCCTGTTGCTGCTCCTATTCTTGTTCACTCTGTCGCTTGTCTTGTTCTCAGCCCCTTCTGCCCTATCCCCTGCAAAGAAAGGATTAAACTAGATGTTAAACCCAGGTTTCATTCTGCAATTTAAGGTTCAAGCAGGTGCCTCTGCAGCTTCCTTTGCCAAAGGGTACAAAATTATAGGAGCAGGAGCAAGATGTAAGGTAACCGAAGTTGGCCTTCCAAGCTGCACTCATCTTGCGCACTGCATCAGCAAATTACAGTGTAAACAGACAAACTGGAGTACACAAGAGCAGTGGTAATCCTCTAGTCTGAATTTGTCAGCAAAGGCTTGCACAGCCACTGCATTAAGAGAGTCCTTTTGGCACCTTATTGATTTGTTCTGGAAAGCAGGATATTCAGCAAGCAGGACAGCAATTAAAAGAAATAAACAAACTGAGCTTTTCCTTAAAATAAMCATACCATCAGAATCCCACCGATCATTTAGTTCCTCTAATCCCATTGCTGCACTGAGACAAAACTGGGGAACCTCCCCAGCTAGCAGACGAATAGTTAAGAAGATTTTAAATGTCATCGTTACTGTGGGACGAGGATGTTGGAGAACTGCCTTCCTCAAGGAGGCGGCCAGTGGGTCAGAGCTCAGCGGGCTGGCAGTACGCCTAGGGCAGCTGAGAGGGTTTGCCTGCTCCCTTTATAAAGCTGAAAAACATTGGCCCAGGGCGTATCCAGCTGTGCGTACCTCGTTCAGCTTCACACTCGGGGGACGATGCCCCGCTGCATTCGCTTCGAGGCCCTAGGACAGGAAAGGCCATCCCAAACTCGGAGAGGGAGACCGGGCTGGGCAGATCCAGGCTTCCAGGTCGCGTCGCGGGAGGAAACTGAGCGGGCAGCTCGCAGGGGCTCGTGGGACCAGAGCTGAAGCTGGACACCGACTGAGTTTCTGAATCCTCTTCGGATACAAAGCTGCTGCCATTGTCATCCTCAAACACTTCCGAAGCCACTGCAATGTTTAAGGAATACTCCAATTAGCAAACCTATCTCCTCTTTCCAGGGGATTTCAGCTACTCAGTTTTGCATCTTCTCTACACACATGCACTGCTRTCCCACTCTAGCAGTTTGCCCCCTTGCAAAGCCTTAACCCAGTATTTGACGAGTAGATCCCGGAGCCTTGATTCTGCACCATTGCCAGTTAGAAGCTCTGAGGAACAGCAGACCCGACATGATCTGCCCTGCAGCACCAAATCAATAGCTACTAACTCCTTATCCTAAGACACTCTTGTTTTTTTTTTTTTTTTTTTTTACTGTTCCTTGCTGCTGCCTGCTCGCCTGGCCTTGCTCACATGTTACCTTCTGTGTCACAGTCCACTGTGCCCATCTCAGCCAGCAACACCTCAATCCCACCCAAGATTCCTGGTTGTTTACAGCACTGATCAGAAAGCAGATGTGGCTGCGTGGGGAGGACTACTTCCACCTTACCTTCCCGCTTTTACAGTCAAAATCCCACATGAACTCCTAAGATCTTCTTTTGGATGAGGATCACTAAATGTCAACAATTATTTTAAAAAAAATAATCCACATAAATCATTCTCCTTGCTTATGTTCACTTACACGTGAAATTCTAGTTAGAGCAAACCAAGACCAAACTGTCCAGCTAGATTAAGCTGGAGGCTCTTTGTTAGGAACGCGAGGAGGAATTACTTAATATTACATTAAACATTAATACAGGTTCCATTTTGTGTAATACATATGGTGTAGATTTTATTAAAAACCAATGTTTAGAGTCTGCACTTACTGCAGGACGGGGACCTATGAACCAAAGACTTCTGCCCCCAAGTAGTCCCACTGGGATAAAAAAGTTGCTTATGTGCATCAGCCTTTGCACAACGAAAGCGTGTGCTGGCACTACATAGGTTTGAAGATGTCCCACAAATAGTAAGACATTTATAATGACCTGAGGTTTTCTTACACTTCCTTGCAATACCTACTACTGTCAGAGAAGCTCAGAACCAACTTGAAAGAAGAGTGAGAGCAAATAGCAGCGTTAACAACAAAAAGGCTTAAAGGAAAAGTTTCACAGTAGTTCTGTTATCTCCGCAGCCTGGGATTCATGTGCACCACTCAGACACGAAGGGGGCAAAGAGAGGCAGCTACCATCACAGTTATTTCAGAGATTTCAGCCTTTTTCTACTTTATGAACTACATTGCAGAACTCACCTAAAGGCTTCAGAAGATAAAATGGATAATCAGCACTATCCACCTCCCCGATGCCTCCTCTGGGGCATTTTGTGCTTGGAGACGGTTTGTGGTGGTTTCATTTTTAATGTCAAATCCAAGCTTCACAATGACCCTTCCTCTCGCTTGCTGTGTTTTATCAGTATACAGAGAACAATTCAGATAACTTGCAGGGGGTAAAAGCAAAACAGGTGGAGCAAAAAAAGATGTTCTAAGTTGCAGCAGTGCTTTGATTGTCACCAGTTAGCCTAGAGTAAACACTAATTACAGCTTATTTATTACCACCAAAGCTTGCTGTACCACACAAGAGCACCTGCTAGGCCATAAAAAACAACCACCACCACACTCCTGCTGAATGCTGAAGTGTTTTAGTTAACTCCAACAGACAGAAATCAAAACAGAAAGAGGCTTTGGTAGAAAACCCCTACATGTTCAGCTCTGCTGAAACCTCCTCAGATCAGCTGGCCCAGACACCATACTCACTACRGCAAAGGGGCTTTAGCACACCATGCAAAAACTCATGGTGCTCTAGAGGACCTAAAGCCACCCCAGGCCTGCCCCCAGCTCCCACTACGCAGCGGGGCTGCACTGCAAGCAGGCCCACAGGGCCCCCGTGCTGGTGTCTACTGGGCATTGCTGGGAGGGTGAAGGCACTGGGATCATGCAATTCCAAACTCCTGCAACCGTGACCTAGASTCACTCCTGCAGAAATGGAGCTGAAATACAAATTGAACTGGGATTTGTAGGTCTGGACTGTGAGCAAATAATTTCTGCAAGGCGGGGGGGGGAGGGAGGAAGCATCTGGGCCACAATCAATTTCAATCTATTTTCTTTCTCCCAGAGCAGGACAGAAGTAAATTCACAACACTACAGACTGCTCCAGTCTTTGCGACTCAAACTCCCCACATACCACTGGTTATCTAGGCTGGCAGCTCACTCAGGTGCTGCCATCACCCAAGGAAGACGCGTCTTGCACAGAGCCCCAGTACCTGGCCTTAACATATTGCAGCTTCTTCRCTTCCCTTGCTTGAAGCACAAGTGCTGTGCTAAAATCAACATATTGAGAAGAGTTCCCACAGCGTGGAGGAGCTCATCCTTATACCACTCTACGCAATGCCACACGTTTCTATACGAGCACCATTAGTCCCCTTGCCGTGGGCCCAGGACTGCACATACACGTGCTGATCCAAAAAGGCCTGTTTCCAAACCAGTACTGCTACCTCAGCCCAGCTGGCTACATGATCTACTACAGCCTGCAACCACCCCTACCAAAACTCACTAACAGCAGCATCATTGGCTTAAAAAGTAGGAGCATGCTTTTAAATGGATTAATTCTACTCCTTTCATACACCACTCTATGAGCAACGGCAGCAATGCAAAGGCAACAGCTGATTCACTTCAAATCATTGCCCTTTCCTTTGAAACTGGCTATCAAAAGCACAATAAACTGTAAAAACTGGAAGTGTAATGAGTTAACCACAGCCACACAACAACCAAGCTGCAGCGCGCTCACAGCAGTTTTCATCTCGGCATCTCCTAYGATGCTCCCGGGATACTCCCTGGCTCAGGAGTGCTCTGTACTCACCTGAGATGGTATCTGACTCCAGTTTACTTGCAGACAGGTCTTCCACAGAGGTATTGCTCCCTTCAGCACCCACACCACATCCTCGTGGTCCCATGGCAGTGGACCGTCTCCTCTCATGAATCTCATCTGAGATCATCTCCAGGTTTTTCAAAGCAGTCTTATACTCTCCCTTTGCCAGGGCCAGTTTTGCTTGCAGGTCATCCACCGTTTTCTTCAATTGCTAGCAAGGAAAAGTGGTATCAGATGTGCTTTCATCAGGAACAGCGTGGAAGGACCGTATTCAGTCCTCCATTAAGCACCAGCTGATTTAGCTGYGTGCAAGCAAGCTAGCACCAACCAACGCTGGCATCCAGGCGATYGAGGGTTCGTAAACCGAGGGCAGCCCAGTAAAAGCAGAAGTGATGGAAAAGAAAAAGCAGCACAGGAAACCATGGGAGTTGGGGCTGGAGTTACAGCTGGGGCACGGCAGTCGCTCCCAAGCCTCGGCGCAGAGCAGGCACCGTCCCGTTAACACGTGCGATCTCTCGCTACGCTCTGACCGCTTACTGAAGTGACTGAACGAGCAGAGCAAGGAGACAGAAACAGCAGCCACCGCGGAGCCTTTTGACTGGCTCTTAACGCTTTGGGGACGTACAGGGATGTTTGGCACTTCTGCAATAGCYGCTCGCACGCGCCTGGGCCACACAGGCTCACGCTGTGCAGCCCCCACCGAGGGCCCGCGAGGCCCTGGCCTGCAGGACGTCCCACCAGCGGGGCGAAGCCTCGCTCTCCTCCGAGCGCCGAACCATCGCTTCGCGGGCACTGCAGAGAGCATTTCACTCCAGAAAGCAGCAAGCTTCACGCCCCGAGGGCCGTAATACAGCAGTTTCTGTACCCCCGGGCACAACCCCGCTCCTAGGAGCGCTGCACGCCCTCTTCCCCAAGGGGCACAGGTAAAACGCTCCCTGGGGAAAGAGAGCTGAATCTAGATGTYTCAACTCCATTTTATGCCACCCATTAAAGGCAATCTCTGCCTGCCAGGGCACAGTCTTTTGTAYTGTATTTCACATGACCGCCCTGCGCCGGGAGGGCGCTGAGCAGCTGCCATAGGGAAGCACCTAGGCTGCAAACAGTGGTTCCCTGCCCGCAGAAAAGGGGGATTTCTGGAAAGACGTCCTGAGTCAGAAGGGATTACTGGGAGCGCTGTGCTGGCACCCAGCCCAGGATGGACAGGAGCTGGGCCACGTGCAGGGGCTGTTGAGCATGGCCCTGGGGGGGGAGGCAAGACAGAGGGGCAGGGGGCACYGGGGCAGCCCCAGCCTGGATCCCGKGCAAGAAAAGGYGCATCCCATRGTCTCTGTGGCTTGCAAAGAGCTGTTGCACCTTCCTTTGAACTCCGAGGTGCCAGGCTCCCAAGCTTTTTCCCCCTGCACAGCAAACCTGCTCCCRATAGCTGGGCAAAGGCCACATGCAACAAAAGCCACTCAAACAGAAAGACCGTATGGGATAATCCACACCGATTCTCACATCTGAATTTTTAACGCTACTTTGSTCTCCCACCTCTGGCAGCTCCAAGAGGAAGGGCAGCTACAGCAGATGGGTGGCATCACACACGCAGCTGCCCTGTCTGCTCTGGAGCCACCACACCCCACGAGGTGCCACGCTGTACAGAGGCACTGGCTAAACATCCTTGCGCTCAGCAGAGTGCAGTGTAGAGATGCCCAAAAYGCCCAGCAAGCCCGCAGCTGCTGACATTCAGCCACAAGCCCAAGCCCAGGCTTGACATCCTGTTTCTTCCAAACCCCAAAAGTGAAGCTCACGTCAGAGTGATATTTGARTACTACGAGCAGGTTATTTGCTCTGTTAATTCACCCAGCCAGTGAGCCGAGAAGAGCAGGCCAAGCACAGTTAAGCAGCCAGAACCACTCACCACGGAGGAGCRGAAAAGAAAAGAAAAAGAAAAGAAGAAAAAAGAAAAGATCCAGAGACTTCATAAAATACAAGAGGCAAAAACCGTGTGCGCTCAGTTCTGGTAGCGAGCAGCAGGGTACAAACAGGGCATTGGAGCCCTCCAACTTCACACGAGGAAGCAAAGCCTCTCAGGCTTTTATCTTTAAAATGTGCTGAGAAAATTGCTCAAGATGAGAGGTTTTGAATGCAATTGGTTTTGTACAGAAATGCGACAAAARTTATTCTCGAAGCACTTTACATTTAATTTCAATATTTGCCATAAGCAGTAGAGAGTTTCAGATGCATCTGAACTACATACGTACCTCTAGCTGGACGTAGTACTTTGCCTTGAGTTCAAAATAAGGCCTGTGGAAAAACAAAAAACAATTGGTTACAACTGCTGGGACCAAACACAGAGTGCTGGAGTGGGAGTTGGGAGTGGGAATGCTCTTCTTAACGTTAACGTAGCTATTTTAAGTTTCACTGTAATCCTGGGACTACTGATCTAGATCGTAAAACACCTACGTGTGCTCCCACTTGCTTGTTTTTTTTCCCTGCCCTCTGATGTATCTGTTTCTCATGGGTGTCTTGGCCTAAGCACTRTTGTCAAAATTCCAGTTTTTGCAGTTGACAACAAAATTCCTTCAGGCTTAGATTCTGCAAGATATTTTAAAATAACAAGCTTCAGGCATGAGCATCCTCTCTGTATCTAATCTAATTTTAGAGCTCCGAACACATGTGAATTCTCTGCAGAATCTGAGCCTTTCACTTCTCCATGTTCAGATTTTGGGGGTAGAGCAGCAGTTCCTTGGGGTTTTTCCAGAGAAGGAGAGAGGACGAAGGGAGCTTCGGAGTGCCAAAGGCTCAGCATTTCCCTCCAGCTGCACAGYTCTCCCATAGTTTGCTCGGACACAGAGACCAGCGTTACACCCAGCCCATTTCCCACTTACAGGCAACAGGTTGCAGGGTAACAGGGACACAGAAGGCACAATACAAAGCCCAGAAACCATGTTCCAGCTTCAAAGCTTCRAAGACTGCAAGCCAGCATCACCTGATGTGATGCTGGGAAGCACCAAGAGCAGTGATTTGTAACTGGGCTTGCTGCCCTCCTTACCTTTTGGAAGCTCCCCTGAAAAGTACAGGAGAGATGAGCAATCAGATACGTTCTTACGTGAAACACAGTGTTAGTCATCCTCTTTGCATTTCCACCCTGAGAGCAAGCCTTTTCTGAGGAAGTAACATCACCTTCCCCTGCTCGGCATCCCACCACAGCTGCGTTTCGGGTTGTGCACAAGAACTCAAGAACTTGAAACTGTGGCTCTCCAGTCCTATGCATGCACTTTGAGGGGTTGAATTCAATATACAGTATATACAGTCCTTAGGGTTTCCTTGCAACCAAGTTACTTCATAGCTTCTATTCTTGACTCAACCTCCCTACCACTAGCAGTGTGTGTGTGTGTGTGTGTGTGTGTGTGTGTGTGTGTGTGTGTGTATACATGTAAAAACACATACACATGCACTTTGGAGTGAGCACCTTCACAGCCAACAGGCAAGAAAGATGCCATCATATTCCTCTAAGCCAAGAAAAAGATGCCAACACATGGGAGTCCAAATCAAAGCACTCTTCCTCATCCTCCACTAACAACCTGTCAYATGTCTGAAGCCAGGCCTGAACACCAGAAAGTGAGGCACTAGCAGGGTAGGGATTTGCACCTCCACGGGCCACTTCACTCGCTTTCATCTCCAGTCCAGTAGTTACTGAAACCARGTACATGATGCACCAGGACTGGGCTATCGTTACGTTGCTGAGAGTGGTGCCCTAGGTCGCCAGCGATCTAAGCCCATGACGTTGTGCTTTAAAGCAAAGTGCTTTTTAAGTAGTTGACAGAAAGACTGAAAGGCACTTCACCCAACTCATCAGAGCAGAAAGTTACTTCCAAAAGCTGCCCAAGACAGGCCTGTTTGCTATCCTGCAGCACTGAGGTACTGAGCCGTAAGATCTGGCAAATGTTAAGAACATGCAGCCGTATGCACATTTATAGCTTGCAAGAGAATAAGGAAAACAAATARAAAAGAACAGAATTTTACAATTAATCAAAATTAAATTAAATTTTAAATTTAAATTTAAAGAAAGAAAGAACACAATAATCCCATCCAGTCAGCAACTTAATAGGGCAAATCATCTAAACAGCTTCCTTCTAGTCTCTTCTAGACTTATTATTTTCAAGTAGTAGGGCTGCAAGCATCTTAGTCCACACTGAAGTGCAGAGCAATCACAGTCAGTTTTTGCATGGAAAAAAGTAACTCCTGCGTGTCTACCGAGGGCTCAGGCAGAGGGGCTGGACACCACAACCCTGAAAGCTCCAGCTCTTGCTGCAAACTCTCCCCAAGAAGGAGGACAACAGAGCAGTGTGATGGTTTACTTCAAGAAAAGCAGCTAGTAGCCAGCACCTCCTTGCTGGACATAATGAAGACAGCGGCTGGGGCACCACGCTCAGCACCATCGTCTCTATAAAAAGGCAGGCAGGAACCACTGACAAGTTATCCGGGTCTTCAGAACAGTTTATGTTTTGTTTTAAGGAAGGCACTCCTGGCAGCCGACCCGTTTCTCAAATACTGCTGTTATCTGGAGGAGTCTGTCATTTAGTGATCTGTTGGATGATGTTTCTCGCAGCTCCTGTGCAGTGCTGGACATACGGCACGAAGCTCGCTCTGTGAACCCTCAGAAAACACAGCACAGCATTTCAGGAAAACACGCTGCGATACTGTTCTAGCAAAACCGTGGATCTTCCTTGAAAAATGCTAATCCTTTCTTGCATTGAGCCAGACACCAATCAAATCTGATTTTTAGTTGACTGCTTTGTCCAAAAAGTCATTTCTAAATGGAGGGATTAAAAGCTAAAATACAGTGAGCAGACTTTTTTTTCTTTTTTTTAAGACAAGCTACAATGTGGAAATAAAAAGAAAAAAGACTAAGAAATACAGGGAGGATTAAGGACAGATTGTAAACAGGGCTGGAATTTTAAATRGGTTATGAGCAAAAAGCTGTTTCACTTCTCTGCAACAGAGCAAAACTGCACATCAAATGCACACAGAGTAGTGACACTTGCTGCTTAGCTATGCTGTCTGAAGTGTGTTTTCTGCCTCAAGAAYAGCTCTTGCATGACTTTGCTCTAGCAGCTCTGGGAAGTAAGCAAGTCTGCCATGCAGCATGCTACTCTGATGCAGTCTCGCATCTTTTCAGGTTTCTGTCACCTGCCTTGTTTGTTTTCTAACTAAAAGTAAGAACTACAACAAAAAAATCCAAAGCTGCAAAATATCAGCAACGAGAGCTCTGCAGTTCTGCAATGTACAGGCAGCATCTATCCCCCTACAAGCAGACTTCACCTTTAAACTCATTTCCAAATATAAGACCTACTTTGATTTGTTGATGGCTCTTTTCAGCTTCTTCTCCAGCTGTTTCATCCGTCCCATGGCAGCATTGTATTTGGCTGCAGTCTCCTTGTGAACCAACTCGCTCCTCGTTTTGGTTTGTTCTGCCTCCATGACCTTCAAGAAAGAAAATATAGGTTGAGTGGCAAGCCACAACAATCTGCTTTGTATCATTTTAACGAACAGCATCCTCATAATCTCCTCAATCAGCTTATCGCAGCAATGAGATGGAAAAAGAAAAAAATAATTGTTTTCAGCAAACCTACTTAAAAAAAAATCTCTCTTGAAAGGAACAGCAATATACCAGGCTTGCAAGTGCTACATTAATTATTACAGTGGTGCTACAGCTTCTTGTTTAATATCCCTTAGGAAAGGGCTCAGAAAAGYCTCGAATTTTAGGATCATCCCTCTTTGAACACAGCTAGATATTCAGGATTGGAACAGCGCTAGCAGAAATCACTCAGTTACATTTAGCAGTGTTATTTCTGTCCCTCCTGCCTCTCTCCCGGCAGCCCCCTCTTTCCAGCTGGGAGCCTGAAGGCTGCTCAGCACCCGGCACTGCGCTGCCGTCCCCTGGCTCTAGCAAAATGAAAAAGGGCTGAAAAACCAACCACAGAAGGCTGGGAAAACGGCTTTGCTCTTAAAACAGTCAGCATGCCCCAAATCACAGTTTTCAATGTCAAAAACAAGCAGTGCTTCAAGCCATGAGCCAACAGCCAYGGCAGCCAGGGAGAGGACTTACTAGTTTAAAGTAAGAGTAGCAGTGATACCTCTCTCTATTGATCCAAATGTGTCTGGCAATACAGAGAAAGCAGGCAATTTCCAGGCTTCCTCTCCTGTGACTCTGAAGCTTATGAAAAATGGCAGGATTTGATTTTTTTCCAGATATCTCAGCAACAAAACCAAATACTCAAAAACTTCAATGCAAATTACTCCAGCTCTCTTCCATTGCTTGGGTTATTCCAGACCAGAACAGAAGGTGATGTCTACACTCTCAGATCCAGACAGAGAGAAAAGTCAAAGTACCTAATTTTTAAATAATCTCACATAACGCCCTAATTTCATGAGACTGTCTTAGCCCTCAGGCTGAACTAAACACAGCAAAGAGCACAGTCAACTCACACTTGCTTGGCACATCATGCTGCTCAGGAAAACTGGGGCGTCATCCTTTTCAATGCCTAAATAAAACCATGAAACTGCTACATGCCAAACCCAAACAGTATCAGCACCAACTAAAAGCTCTGGCTGCCACAACTGGAAGCCACGTTTTGCTCATTGGAGCACACCACGTGCTATGAAACAAAGCAGCTGCTACAAAACTTTAAACCTACAAAGGTTTACAAAAGCTCTTTTGATTAGATGTAAAATAATTCACTCAATTCCAACACCCTTCAGCTGTTGTTATAAACAAATAAGCCTCCCAATTTTGAAGAAAGGTCAAAAAGGCCTATTAGATTCATAGCAGACTCTCTCTCGCACCTTGAAAACAAGCTGCAGCCTCTCATTTCGAACAACTGCTAGGAAGCTAGGATGATGCAATGACTTTTTCCCTAGTGAACTATGTCAGACAAGACTGGTTTTTGTATAGACGTGTTTTATATTAAAATACAGTCTCCAAGGACAACACAGAAGTGGGTTTGCCTTCTCTGTAGAGTGGCAAGGAAATCGCAATTTAAAAATGCTGGAAGCTACAAAATACTGGTGTGGCTGGAATTTGCCGATTCTCAATTGTATGTCAATCYTTCCCATGCATTCTTGGGGCAAAACCAGCACAGGCTTTGATGTCTACCACACAGTAAGCACCAGTCATACAAGCAGCAGAATCATAACACAAGTTAGGTGTCTGGCATCAYGCTGATCTTGCAAATCTCTCCTATTAAGCATCATAAAAGTCCCTTCACTCTGCAAAACTGGGGTTTGAGGATGACAGATTGTAATCACCTCAATACGCCCCCATTTTTTTACCCTTTCTGGAAAGAAGGGGRAAAAAAAAAGCTGTATACTTCATCCTTTTAATTTTAGAAATCAGTGATGTAAGGAGAACAATCTCCCCTCAGTCTTTGTTTTCTTAAGAGCCTTCCGTCATTGTGTTGATATTATCTGCACGAGCCCAAGGGGAGGCCAGGAACTGCCTGTACCCTTCTCTGGAGACAGCAGCTCAAGGTGCATTCGCTGGGCTGAGGACAAAGATGCAATTCTGCAAAATCTGTAAGATCCCTCCAYGGATGTATCTCTGCAGGCATCCTCGGCGTTCCCAATTTACTGCCRAGACGCATGTAGTGTTTCACATGGACAAGAGGAACAAAGAGCGATCACCCACTCCCTCACAAAGGCCAAAACAGCCTTTAAATAGAGAAGTTGTCAGTCAGCACAGATGGAAATAGGCTTGCAAACCCTCCCTACCCGTCACCTAACTCATGATCCCACCTCCACACCTATCAAGTTCAGCATAACGTCGCAGTTCAACGCTAAGGAAACAAAACCACTGCCCGAGTAGCTTTGTGTCTGTGCCTTCCAAGAAACCTGCACAGTCTGGGATCAAAAATGGACTCTGTGCAAAATTTCAGTAATAACACAGATGCAAAAGAAAAATGTATCTGTGAGATTTAACAAAGCAGACTGCTCTAGCCAAAGAATTACTCTGTAGATCTGTTTCCTTTTCCAAATATTTTCCAAATATTAAATCGATGGCTCTTGTAGAGGAAGAATTAGAAATAAAGGAGGTAAGACAGACAACGCAACATCAGCATACAAGGATAGAATCAATAATATAAGGGATAAAGATATTGGGAGGGGAGCATAAAAACCACACKGAGATTTATTTTCAGAGTGAATAGAGGGAGAGATTAGGGTAGGGAAGGTTGTAGATATTTTTTTTTTTTTTCCATAGCTTTTTTCCCCTTCCTTTTCCTCCAAGTGTTGCATGTGCAGGAAGTATCACTTCTCTCTGCATCACGAAAGTACCCACGCGTTTTACACTGACAGATGGCACTTCATAGCATAATATCAAAGGGAGCTTCACCAGCCAAATTAAACCAAGAGGCAGCATGCATCCTCCCTTTTTGCTCTCCCCTCACCTCTTCCTTTTAAAAATGCCTCATGATCAAGAGCCAAAACRTTTCTTCTCCCTGCCAGAATTTATGAACATATCTCAGGGAAGACAGTAAAAGCAGARCCTTTTAAAGACTGCATCAGCAATTAAAAATTATCATTAGTCTCCCTTGAAATTCATGCAGGCTCTTCCCCTCTACTCCAGCTCATCTCAGACTCAAGGTAATACATTTGTCAGTGCTTTTTTGTACACATTTCTATACAAGAATGATTTTCTACAGGAGTATTACAGCTGAGATCCCTGCCCTCCATCCTGCCAGAACTCTGTTTTTTGGCCCTTTTATAGCCCTGCTCCCTGTGCCACAAACTACAATATCATAATTTAAACTCAGCTACTAGCAAATACATCATTCTTGCACTTCCCAAAAAACTTCTCCTAAATTTTAAAGACAAACTGCAATTTCCTAACACACTGCTGAGTCAATGTCTTTCAATGAACAGCACTTTTCTTCTCCAAGCAGCTTAAGGGAAAGTAAAGGTAGRTCAGATACCCTGTCTGCATGCAAGTTGTACGTCTACTTTTCCATCATACTCGACAGAGGTTCCTCTTGCAAAGARCATCCAAACCTGGTCACGTGAACTGTTCTTGAGACGCCATATGCTTATTGACCAGATCTCCTTTGACTAAAATGCAAGTTTAGGCATCCAACTCAGATRTACATAGCAACACTTGAGACAACAAAATTTAAACAGCTCAGCCTCAGCTTAAGTGTCATTATACCATCTCAGACATCTAGGAGGACGGGCAGGAATTTACCCAAAAGTACAGATGACGTTAACAGCAGAGGTGGGTAAAGAAGTTGCCCGCTCACAGGACCGCACCACAGTCCTGTGCTYTTCTTTGGTCAACACGAAGCTCAAATGTAGACACTTACAGGAATTAGKTGCATCTCCACAGGCAGGTAGACATCCAGCTCCTACTTAGGCACCCAGCTTCCTTTGCTTTCATTGGAAACAAAGCTCAAAATACRAGGTGAAAAAGCTCTCAAGTGACCGGCTGCACTCCCTACACCCGCTTGTGCTGGTCTTGCCTGCTTGGTGAATAAAAGCATCTTCCACATGTCATGCTTCCAAACTATTCAGGATAGGCAAAATTGCAAAAACTCTCCTATTTTTTAATAAGTTTAATTGGACAATTTGCCATTTCAGTGGCTATAAAAGCCTTGTTTACAGTCTCTTGTTATAGATTGTCACATTAAAAATAATGGTATTAGCAGCTTTTCCATCTATGAAGAAATCGAAAAGCAGTGCCAACATGCAATCCTTATCTCTGTTTCCTCCCACGAGGGTCAGCAAACAGTGTTTCTTGTTTAGTATGCTAGAAGTCCAGTCTTTGTCCACATCTGTTAGGGCAAAAGCAGAAGTAACTTGGCAATATTCCCATACACGCCTGCGTAAAAGAGAGATGTCTCATTTGTTGTCTTGCCTCCCCTTTTCCCTTATGCACTTTGCTTGCATTGCTTGTCAACTGCCAAGCTCCTTTAGGGCTCAGAATTGTTCCAAGTTTCAGACAAATTTAATAGGGCCTTTTACCTCTCCCTAAGAATAGCAAATAAGAACACTTGCTTGTGTTGACATTTCTACCAAAATAGAAACAAATGAATAAGTAACCCAATTCTGACATTTGGCGCAGAGATGCTTTTCTGCATTCGATTCAATGCCATGCAAAGCATAATGCAAGATTATTCTCTGTCCACTACCTCTGTCATTTACAAATAAACACTAAAAAGCTAGCAAAGCCAAAAAAAGATTTGCGCAACTGATATGTAGAAACTTTCTGCAATAGTGATTTTGTATGCGAAAGTGGAGAAATATCTGGTTTTTTTTAGATGCCTACCTTAAGACACATTAGTGATAGTTAGGAATTTCTGATGTAAATAATAGTTAATGATCTGAGTTAACAGAAACATTGTGACAACTGGCAAGAATTTTTATCTAKTAGAGCTTGTCCTCTCATCTGCTTTCATGCATACCTTAGTAGGGAAAGATGATGTTTCCCGCTTCTTCAGCCCCCAGTTGTTTTCTTTACCTCGCTGAACACTAAGCACATCATCACTAACTGCATACACTGAAACCAAGAAAATACTCTCTCTGCTCCTGAAAAGTCACAAAATCCCAKCCGGCACTTCAAGCAAACTGATACTAGGTGTTCACTCAGGATTTCCAAGAGTCTAATGGTACTTGTATTTTTTTATCCTTGGTTAGCTCTGGCCTTAGCCTTGAGATTCCCAGTATAGACAGTGGAAACCAGGAAACAAACTTCAGTGCACATCTTTCAAAACCCACTGTATCCTAGAAAGGTGTAAACATGCATTTTCTGGGAACTGGGTTTATCCAGACTATTTTAAGCATCAGGAAGGGAGATGAGAGTAACACTTTTTCCATTGAAAAAACTCTCAGCTGGTCTATGCAATTCAGCACCACATCCTGTGCCCAGGCGAACTGACATCCGAAAGGTTCCTATTTACTGTTCAGCTGTAGCTGAGATTCAAACAAGAGTTTGAATCGCTTCTCTGACAAACAAATACTCTGCATTCAGAGAGGATACGTACAGACCTCACCAGCACAACTCCACCAAATAATGCAGGCAGTTTCGCAGAGCGGTCGTCATCGTGTATCCTCAATGAGCAGCTCTGCACATCTCAGGTATATACCCACCACAGGCTGCTAGGGAAGGGTTAGGCATGGCAGAAAGCCACTGGGATCCCCTAGAGATATCCAAGGGAAAGAGGAATCTGTTTGAAATCTCTAAGCTGCTGGTATTTCTTCCCTGACCCACCCTCGCAGGAAACCTTTAGTATCCTCGATGATTAACTATTTATTGGCCTACAATTTGTTGTCATTATTGCTGTCCATCAAAGAAATACCAAGAACACCAAAATACATGTTGCTCCTTTCTACCAAGCTTCCAAACATTTTCAGATCCTCCTTCTCCTCTCCCATGTTTATTTGCCCACAAGCCACGCACCGCCTCTACTCTGGCCCAAAGGCTGTACGATACACCAGGCTGCAGGCCCAGCAGATAGAGGCTTGGGGGTTTTCCTGCAAAAAGGTAGCAGCCACTGCCAAAGCGCCGCTTTCTCTCAGGCTGTCCCACCAACACTGTTTCTCAACCTCCATCACTAGATACATAGTTCAGACTGAACACTTGTTTCCTCAGGCCTGGAGGGAGAAAAGTCAAGCAAAACAACRGCATACTTCATTAGCTGAGCTAGAGAGAGGCTGCCGGTATGTTGTTGCTATCACTTCCCATCAGACCTCTGCAGTTCAGAGGTCAGCAGCTCTCAGCAGTGCTTCCAGTCTTCTCTCCTATCCACTCAAAATCAAAAACTCTTTATGCATTTCTTGATGTTGCTCATATCAGAGAGAGGTAACAGCTAGGAAAAAAATGACAGCTGATGGTATCCAGGCACAACAGGGACAAGGTGGGGCTCCCTTCGGAAACTCACAACAGATGCTATCAGATCTGCAAACACCTGATGGCAACAAGGACAACAACATAAGCAATACTGTGTGCGAGTTTTTTTCCTTTTTGGGGGTGAGGGAGGGAGGTTATTAAGTAATTTTATATGCAGAATATGTACAATATATAATATGCATAACATATATATTGCACACACCAGCTTTCCCACCTCTCCCTACATAGCCAACACTCTTTTTATTCCCTGTTTCATCATCTGGCAGCTGTTTTTTTTTCTAATTCATTCTGAAATAGAGTCTGTCTTATAACCGAGAAGCTTCTCCCACAGAACAGAGCTACCACATYGAGGACCACAAGACGGTAAGAGCGCTGTACTGCATGCTCACTGTATTTGCAATAGCAAGTTCAGCTTTACTGGCGTACCAAGGGAACGCTGACAAGAACAAAGGTTTTTAACTTCAATTTTTGGTTCTTTCATGTTAAAAAAAATAGTAACAACCTTTCTTCACTCTTTTAGAATGCAAGAAAAAGAAGAGACAAGGTAAATGACAGAAAAATTCTTCCTGACAGCTGCTAAATGAGTACTGCCTTTCATTATTACATGGTGTGCCTTTTCTTTAGATTTTGGAAGACTTTACAAAGGAAGTAAGACCCTGTCTAAACTTGAAARTTAATTCAGCATACAGCAGTGTGCAAGCTCAAAAGGCTTAAAATTACATTGCTGCATAATTCTACATGTGAACACACACTGCAGGATGAAAGTGCCTCATTTAACTTACTCCATGATGAGAACAGGTTATACTAAAATTGAAATATACCCCTCTTATTCCACAATAAGCATTTCCATAATGCATCTATGCAGAAACAGCTATCCCTATGCAATTATTCTGGAATAACTCCAAATGCAGATATGCCTTATTGCATCGTTATTCTTATTTTGTAGATAGTTGTTTTTTTCCTTAAGAGAAAAACTCCACACACTACTAAGCACAGTCAGATACAAAACCATAATTGTCCCAGTAGTCTAAGGCCAAATTGTTTAATTCTAAGCTTCGTTAYTGCTCATAGCTTCATTACCTACAGGTCATGTGTCTGGGAACACGTGCAAAAATTTGGTCCTTCAGAAGTTCGCCTCAAATCTGTACTTATATTACCCTCTGAGTAGCATGGTTGAGCATCTCCTGCCAGGCAGAGTCAAACTGACGTTTGTCATCCTCCAGTAGCCTCTGCTCAGCAAGTGAAATGGTCTCCTTCGCCGCRCGCAGCACTTCAGTAGCTCTCTGGAAATCCTGAGTCGCTCTCTGAGCTTCCAGCTGTGCCTAAAAAAAGAAAAGTCAGRATTAAAGACAGAGGAACCCTCAGTCACGTTTACAAGATCTATCACACTAATGCAGGGACTTCAGAAGCCCCCACTCGGCATTACTGTTTCCCAACCTTTTGCTTAACAGTTATGTGTATAGCACACTTGCGGCATGTCAAGAACACGCTTGAGAACGGCACTCCATCCACTTAAAGTCAGGGAGGATTCGTAGCTGGTGCACCACTAACCACCCCGAAGACCAGTTTGGGGAGTATTACGCTACTACGAAGCATAACCCCAGTTTTGCGAGGCGGCGGCTCCCCGTGCTTCCGACGTCCCTGCAGCTCGCTGGGCCTGGGGCAGCGCAAGCGCAGCACGCGGCCGCGACGCGMCGCTGCACCGGCACAGGCCCTGCCACGGCCTTTGCAAGCTGCTGCTTCGTTTTGACAAAATAAGACCACCACCCGTTTTGAACGGTCTTTTAGGACAAGTCATGGGTACAAAAGCGTTTGTCTGCTTTTTTAAGTCAGATTCAAGATGTCTTCTCTTTTATAGTCACCACTGAATTAGCAGAGGTCTTAAAATCCAGGCTTTCAAACCTCCAGGTTTCAGGTTGTTCTCCTTTATCAGAAACTCTTAATTGAAGCCTTTGTAGTCATTTGGCACCTTTAAACTAAATCAGCTGACTACTGTGACTCCAGCGCCCTTTTTAGGGTAATGCATAAAAATACATTGTTTACCTGAAAGACAAAATCTTGTCCTGATCTTTTCTACACCAACTTTTTATATATATCATAGATTTCCATTTAAAAGCAGAAAAGTGGGTTTCGAGCTATTCTTCACTGAATGAAAAACCTTCAAATGCAGGCTTCACATTCAATTAATTGAAGGTCCAGCACAGGTGAAGACAGTTTTCAGCTTTACTTCAATGGTTTTTCTTTTTTAATGAGATGATCCAGTTTATACCTACTGGAAATGTCAGCTTTGACCAGACATGACTGACAGAGCAAAACAGTGAATACACGTTCACGTGCCATGACATATGGTGGAGGAGCCTGAGGCCGAAACAGGGGGAAAGACTCTGGCATACACAGCACAAAATGAAGGAGGATGAAGTCTTTTATCCGAGAAAGAGGTCTGAATGTGAAGAAATAGCAGTCACTCGGGAAGTAGTCAAAAACCTCTGCTCTGGAATGTGCAATAAGCCAAATAACAGTGCATTTTGCACACAGCTGCTGGCAACATGTCCTCAGTGCCAGCTGCAAATACCTYCACACTTCAGACACCCCAGTCATTTGTAAAGGTAATGAAAAAACCCTTTTCTCCCTCTTAGGGGTGTGTRTGTGGGTGTGTGTGTGTAAGGAATCACCTAATTTAAAAACAAAGCCTGAAAAGGAAATAAAGCATGCCAAGTTTCCTTTAAAATGTCCACAAATAACAGCAGCAACTTATTTCCCTTCTCTTATCACACAAAGAGATTTTTCATGCCAAAGCAGTTGTGGAAAATATGTCAGAGGGCCTTCATCTCTTAGCTAGGAAAAAAAAAAAAATCAAAATCAGAACAAGAGTAGTAATTTCCTCGCAGCCAAGCTCCTTGATGCACTTCCTTCTGAAGTGACCAGCGGTGCTTTGCACAGGAGAAAAGTTCATTGACCCATGCCCTCCTCAGCTTTCAGTCAGCTCCCACCTCGCTGCCCTGGCTAAAATATCCTGTACGAGCCAGATCATTAAAGTGCTAATTCCGAGGCAGGACTGCACTTATCGAAGCAGTAGTGTGCATGGGACCAATGTTGGTGGAATAAGCAGTGTTTAATACCATCATCCTGTTGCAAATAAATTTATTGTTAATATAGTCTGCTAGTAAGTCTGAGTAGAATAAAATCTCCCCGCTACTCCATTTATCAGCTGCCCGTTTCAAGTGAATTGATGCATTTTTATACATTCAGACACACCTGACTAATAAATACTTTAATTTAACCACTAATTACCATGACTCATGGTACCAGCAAGCACAGCCAGGCTTTCCAAGGATCTTCAAACCTGACTGAATTAAGCTTTTGACAAATGATAGAGCAGCATAAATCTTGGTCCCCGAAATACTCTCCATTGTTTACTGAAATTCACAACCTTCTTTCTCCTGTAAATTTGAGCTGCTTATAAAGAGGTCAAATGCAAATAAAAGGCAATTTTTTTCCCTACAAATAGGTTGAGATGGGATACAAAAGCAAAATAAATAAATAGATAAATCCAGTAACGGCTTGCACCACGTATTACAGAAGGGTGCCGAGGATGCGGAGAGGAAGAAACAGGGAGTAGACAGGACCGACTTTCAGGACAGACCCTGGAGGAGGGACCGCCAGGTTGCCAGCTCACCCACTACCTGGGGGCAAGAAGGCTTTCCAAGGCCAGACCTGGTCGGGTACCAGCTCCCCAGCCCTCCTGCTGTCAGAGGGGACCTGTCCCCACCAGCAGCTCCCTACAGCAGGAGGGTGGACTGGCGACACACGCTCCTGGCACACGCGGAGCCACCCCGGCATCTCTCAGCTTTCRACACCTCCAGCAGAAGCAGACCCCTGGGGCACCGTGAGCCCTGCTAGCAGAAGCACCGTTTTCTCACCGTAACTGCATCTGCACTGCAAAGTTTCTGGCACAGACACCTGGGTCAGGGATCAACACATCTAAGCCAGCTAAAGCCTGCAGAGCAGTAGAGGCTGAGTTACTAAATTCCCAAGGAAAACAACATTTACTGGGAGCTTGCAGAACCAGTAGCTGTTTTGATGATGMCCCTAAAGCTCAACTGGCTGTGCTGCAAGAAAATGTCTCTGCGATAAGAAACCCACAGGCTAAATTCACAGTTCAGCCAGATTTATAGTTGTTTGGTATCGCCAGCATCTGGACTTCGAGGACGTTGACAGCCAAAGCTGCAAACAGGCAGACCCACAATAGTGGCGAGACTCACTTTCATGCTCCATAACTGTATAGGAAAGTGGAAAATTCAAAACAAAAACTACCTAGGTACTCTCCCAGCTGTATTTGTTGAATGCTACTATGTAAKAGCAGTTTGAAAACACAGTTCTGGAATGCAAAATGCCTTTTGGTTTAGACAAAGGAGTTAGTTCAGATGACAATTTAGCTTCAACAGTTACCTGAAATCAGACAACAGCCTTTTATCTCAAACAATTCACCAAAAGCTAGGAAAAGAAAAAAAAATGGTTCTGTCAATGTGAAAAGGGATACTCGAGCACTTTTTAGTGCAGTTACTCAATAATTAGCGTTCATTTAAAACTCCCTCCAGCAGGCAGAAGTTGTTCTGCAATGTCATCAACAGCGGCTCCTCGTGCTCACAGGCTCCAGCCTGCAGACCACCCCGTTTGATGGAAGGGGCAGCACTCGTGCCCTGTGTTTGCTTTTCACGCTGGAGGGTAACAACAGGAGCTCACGTCCCCATGCAACCTCCTGACATTAYAGATGAATTTCTTTGTTACAGGCAGCGGCTATTTCTCTCTCAGAAGACCAGAATTCAAATCAGAATTCAAACAAAACCAGATTGTTTTGCTTTCAAGCATAAACTGGTGTTTGAGTCAGCAGAGGGGCAACATGAGGGAAAAAAAYGTGTCAGTAATCAAGACAAAAAGCTCCTAGAGAGGTCGGAGGCAAGTGGGATGTCAGCTTTCTGCCTGCCAGCGACGTAGCGGGTGCTTGATGGAGCTTATCCAGGATAAAAGTGAGCACGCCTTCTTCAAGAGGAGGAAGCCTCGACACCTGGAGCCTCGGGGAACCTGCGTCCCCAGCTGCCACGGGGACCCACAGCGAGTCATGCAGCTCTTGTGCCTGATCTTCAGTGCTTCATGCCGGGGAACTGAACCAAATGGCTTAACCACTGCAGACYCTTCCCCTATCAGCAGAAAAGGGGAAATGGGACCCTTCGGGAAATGCAATTAAGCGGGCACACAGGTTTCAGCTAAGGAGAATCCCACTGCCACAGGAGTCTCAGCTACTCGTCGTTTGTACAGAGCACTAATGCTGTGTGCTGCTGGGTCCATTCCTCCTCTGCACCCCGACGCTCTGCGAAAGATCTGCTCCAAACACATCTCTCACAGCATTAAATCTCTTCCATTCAATAAGCAGCRCACCTAAGCGCCCTACTCTGCCCATGCAGGCCGTCCTTCCCAGCTCTCCCCATGCCTAAGAGCATTTTCTCTCCCCTCTTTGCCACTATCTGCTCTGCACTTTTCCATGGAGACCTTCTCCTCTCGCTGTCTCACCTCCCACTGAAGGATCTCAGCTTCAGTGTGCCCAACCCAAACTCCCCTGCCAGCTCCCAAAGACTCAGAGGTGACTCGCAGAGCAACACTCACAGAAGCAGATGGACTGTTGTGACATTGTCTATAGGGCATTTTTTTAAAATAAATAATGCTGTAAAACTAAAGGCATACTGACAGGGTTGGTAATTACAAGTTGCTGACATAATGATGAAATTAGCTAAGTACTGACAGATCCTTTTTGCAGGAAAAAAGCTGCATCCTCACGCGCAGTTCTCCACGCAATCTACGCAGAGCCTCGTGCAGAAGGGAACTGAGCCCAACAGCTGGATGGTGCCTGTAGCTAATGATATGAAGCAAGWAACTCTACAGCAGTGATAAAAACACAAACAGCTAGAATGCAGCAAGGAGACAGAAGAAAACAAAATAGGCACTTTTTTTTACAGTCATTCTCCCAGAACTGGCAGCATCATATTTTACATGTTTTAGGGCCAGCACAGACACATCCTCTTGTCCATTTCCAAAGCAGAAAATCCTGTGCACTTCTCTTTAATTATGAAGTACAATATTCTGCTTAAACCACATAGCTTTTACCGCCCCAATCACCCCTACAGTTGTGCTTGCCCAACTGGATCTTTTTTTTTTTTTTGTCCTTCAATGTGTAGCTTGAATTTTTTGTATTAATATCAACCAAGACATATATTCCTCTCCCTCACTTCACAAAGTCTCCAACTTCTGCTTCTGCCTACCAAGTTATACGTGACAGTGCAGCACCACTCATACCAAACCACAGCAAAACTAGCTATTGCATTCCTCCAAGGTTAGCTGACATCTAAAAAAACCTCCTGGCAGGCACTGCCCAGCCTCTGATCTCTGAACACATGTGTGTGCAGCTGACAGCCCAGTCCTGGTGCCAACAGCCCAGTCCTGGTGCCAAACCCAGGCACAGCAGGTGTGTTTTGTGGGACGAGGCTGCTACAGAACTTCTCCCCTCAGCCAACCTTCTGCTCCAGAGGCCCAAATCACAAGTGCTGGTACATTCATGAGAAGGGCATTGCTAACACAGCTGGCAAATTTCCCATTTGATACGGTAGCCTGCAAAGCTTGGGTATTTTCAGGTATTTAAAAAAATGGCTTCTCATTTAGAATGAGGCAGGTKATCTCACCTCACCTCATACAGCCAATGAGTACAGTCATTTTAGTTCAGTATTTCTGTGCTTTTGCTAATAAAAGGTATTAATGACTTCTGTTTATAAAAATCACTGAAAGCTGGAGCATAAAGAGGACACAGCTGCCACACAGAGCAAGGCACCAGCAAGTCACATGCCGGCCCAAGGCCTTTGCTCTAAAAGACTCTTGTTYGTTACTATGAAACCAATGTCTTCCTTGCTCACTAATCTCTAAAGCAATAGTTTCATTGCTACCAGCAAGGACCGACTTGCTTACTACCAAATAGATAATGATTAACTGGCTCCCAGTCACACTCTTCAGGATTAAATACATTTCAGATGTTTTCATTCTGGCTATCTCCCATTCATTTAATAACACTACACTGTCAAGTTGGTATGTGCAGTATAACAGGGAACAAGTTTTAAAACAGGTACTTTCCTGCATCAGCTYCCTACCAGGGCTGCCATAACCCGCAGTACTGTCTTTGGGGTCCCTATAGCCAACTGCACTGCAACGCCACGCACGGGCTTCTCGCACAGATGAGGACAGCAGGATCACAACTCCTCAGCCATAGCAAATTTGTCCTGCTCACCACTGCACTAGATTCAGTCATGTATACACCTACATGGTGAAGGCAATAAGCACTCATTGCAGCATTTACAGTAACTACCGCTAAGCACTGCTATTTTAGCCCCAGTTTTCCTCAATCTGTTTCAAYGTAGCTGGCAGTAATAACAAGCAGAGCAACTCGCACGTCAACACAGGGGCCCAAAACATTCAATATCTTAACAACCATCTCAATACTGACCCAGCTGCACCCTCAGCACACCTGCAGATGATCTAAGTCAGAGGAGGTGGTTGAAAAGGCAAATGGCAGAGCATCAATCCAGAGAGACCTTGTGAAACTTGACTGGCCCAACAGAAACCTCCTGAGGTTCAAGAAGGAGAAGTGCAGCGTCCTGCACCTGAGGTAGAATAACCCATGATCAGTGCAGGCAGGAAGTTCAGCCTTGCTGAAAAGGACCTACRCATTACAGTGGCTGCTGGGATGACACAGTTGACATGAATAAGGCAAACGACATYCTCGGCTACACAAAGAGGACTATGGCCAGCAGACCACGAAAATGTATCATTCCCCACTACTCAGTGCTAGTGAGGCCACCCATCAAATACTGCATCCAATTTTGCCCCCCTCCCAGTTCAACRGGGATATCAAGACACTGTAGCAGGTCCAGGGGAGATCTACAAAAATGGTCAGGGGCCGAGAACCATGACCTACGAGGAAAGCTAAGGGATATGGGCTTGTTTAGTCTAATAAGGAGGCAGCTAAAGGTGATCTACTAGCTCCAAGCCAAAATTTAAAGGGGAGCTGCAAAGAGGAGAGAGTTAAACACTTCTCAGCAGTGCTGGATGGTTCAACACAGGGCAACAACCACAGACTGCAGCTTGGAGGCTCAGGTTGCACATTAAGAAAATCTGTTCTACTAGGAGGGTAGTAGAGCAGAGAGGTTATAAATGTCCATGCCTGGAGGTTAAGACCTGGTAAAGTGATCGTAAGGGCTCAGCTTTGAGCAAGAGGTTGGATCAGATGACTTCCAGAGATCTTCTCTGCAACCAGCATTTCTGTGAAGGAGGGGAAAGAAGTATTGCATTTCAAAAGATAGACATGTTCTATTTTCAAGAACATTTCTAAGAGAAAGAACCACCACAAGTTCCTGAAGCCAGATCCTATTCAAAAGCCATAAACCTTATTTTTCCACATTTTTTTTCTTACTGTTTGTCAAAAAAGGAACACAATTACAAAAATTTACCCTGATGCTGAGTATGTTTTCCTAGATTCTCAGATCCACACATTCATTTTCTCAAATAATCAGAACAGCAATTTTTTTAAAAAGGAATTATCTTCCCTGACCTTCCTTTCCCCTCTCCCTTCAAACTAAAAACCCATAGCCAAACCAGAACTGACAGTCGAATGACAGAAACCCCTTCTTGCTGTAAGCCATGTACAGATATTTATCAACAACTTACAAAATCCAGAGCCTCTGTAGTGACCTCATTTTGGCAGATCTATGAGACTTTGTGAGCTATATATTAATCTGTAATGATTGTCTGCATAACTGACAGTAAATGCAGTCTCTGTCAAGAGTCTGCAACACCCTGGTATTCTTTCAGCTGTTTAGTGAAAAGCTATAAAATTGTACAGAGGTTAAAATCTGCCTTTTCAAAAGCATATCTGAAGATTTTTATTTGGGTGGAGGAGGGGAAGAGGAGGGTGGGTAAGTCTTGCTAAAGCTTTTTGGAGCACAAATCATTTCCTCCCTGCTGCATAACCGACAAAATGCTTGTGGAGTACAGAGACCAGATGTCCCTTAGTCCCTGCTTTGGATTAGACATCTTGCTCTTGTGCTAGGCTTTTTGGTCCTGTTCATGCATCCATTCCTCTTCTTTTAAAAGCTGAACTGAGCTGACTCCTGGCTCGGAGCCTGTTTATTTTCCTGGTAGCCTGTAGTCTATAAACAGGCCTAGGAAATCAGAGTAGACCTACAAAGCTTGCTCTGACAGACATCTAACTCTGTGTCTAACCTTTCTAAGCCACAAAATACACAGAGAAGCAAGCAGCAGTGACGTGCACTAGTTCTGTACCCTAATGTCAGGTGATACCCATATCCTCCCTAGGACAGGATCACTATACTCAAAGTGCCCTTTTCCAAACACGTAGCAGAAGCTGTTCTCAGAGATAAAAGGCTCAGGGCTTAACCAGGAGCTTAACTCCATTAGCTAGCTGCTTCTGTTACCAGCGTACAGATGGCTGGTTGGTCTCAAAGATACAGAAGCCCACCTCCAGTCTTAGAAAGGAAAGGAAAAAAAGAAGGGGGGAAAGAAAAATAAAGGAAAAAAAAACCCACAAAGCATGCAATTTCCTTAAATGCTGTTAAGGCCAACCCTGACCTGGATCAAAACAATCATCTGCCAGTCTCTCTCTGTTCTCTGGTGGCTCCTGTCTAGGCTCGACATTGGGACTTTGCTAAACAAGGGCAAGAACATGATTTTTGACCCTCTTCCTGTAAGCCATAAGCTATCAAAGCCTACTGTCCCCACAGGGCACTCAGACATTCAAAACCTACTGGATTTCTCCCTATTTTTAATTAGTCTTGGTGAGCTCTCCTCACCTAACTGCAGTATGGACGGGACGCTCTCAGGGGCACAGGTGAAGATTTTAACACGTCTTACACCAAGCCCTTTGGCTCACCCTTGTTATTTGAGAGGTTGTCCCAGGATGCCTGGGAACTGGTGATRGGTGTTAGAGCGTGGTGCTGCTAATGCCAAGGTCGTGGGTTCAATTCCCATACGAGACTCTGCTGAGCATTGGACTAGATGATCTCCAGAGGTCCCTTCCAACCTTACCATTCTTTGATTCTATGATGTTGTTCTGCCTAGACTAACCCACCCTCTGTAATGAGTCTAGGCCACCAGAACAGGCTCACACAAACGCCAGTCAGACCCAGCCTTCTTGCGCTCTCACTGCCGTCTGCTTGTTAGTCRTGAAATTGTAGGTAAAATTATGAAGCGGCTGCCTTCTGGAGGAGTGGATCATAGAACATGTCCRAGTTTTTTCTCCAAGGGAAAATATCTTATTAAGAGAGAAAAAACATTGAGACAAACCCCTCCAAATACTCACCTGCATCCGGAAGGCTTAAGCAGTGACTCAGCCAGTCTAGCGTTTACAGCTGGTTTCTAGGTTTACGGAGACTGTATGTGCTCATCTGCACCTGGCAGCAGCCTTCTTCGCTGACATCAAATATAGAAGCAATGGACAAACACCCTGAAACACATGCTGCCAGATTTAAGTAYGCTGCCTTAGTGGATTTTGCTCTCTAATTATTCAGGATGATCAACGTTCAGCAAACCAGGAGATGCCCTGGATCTGGGGCAGATCATTGTCTCACCAAGCTGCCCCCAAAGCAGCAGATGTTTGTCCACAGAGGTTTCCAGGGGGTTGGCAGCCCGGTTCTGAAAGCACGCCTTGCACACAGATATGTGTGTGTATGCAAAGAGAACGCATGGGTAGACAGCCCCGACATCCCAGCAGGGACAGGGTCTGGAAAAAAGACTCAGGCTGACCTTGTGCATCTCAGGCAGCATGCTCACAGGGACTTTTAAAATAAAATATTGTTTATTTTAAATACAATAAAATGCCTTTAATAAAAGGTAATTTTCAGAGGTGCTGAGACAATTCTTGAGGACCCATGTAGTATTTCTGAGGGATCTACTAAAGATAATGAGGCAAAGCAAGCCTATTATTCACATGTGCTACTGGGAGGTGTGCAACTCCATCTGGAAAAAATTTAAGGATCAAAAGATAAAAGAAAAAGGTCAGGGGTAGTGCCCTGTACAAACAAAGGGATAAGCACAAACAATTCCTTAAAGGAACAAGTCTAGATAGCAGCAGAGACAGAAAGAATTTCAATTCCACTTCACAGCAATAAAATTTTCCTGTAAGAACCAACCATCAAATTTACTAGGTGAAAAACAATCAGAAGCAGATGCAGGTAAAAAAGATGGCCCTTTCTTCCACATCCTTGCAGTGAATTTATCTTCCATGTAATGGCAGACTAAGTTTACTGCAATTAAGAAAAAGAGATTTTCTTACAGAAGCTACAATGGATCAGTATAGGGCCATTCTCACACCTGCTACAGAAGAGTGAGACTCTACATAATTCTTTCCAGAAGAATAATCTTGTCTTTCCAGAAACAGAAGAGAGCTCATAAACTCATACTATCATACTAGAAGTTGTAACAAAACACACCCGGAAGGCAGTAACCAASATCCACATCAGATTTGTTTTGGCAGCAGCCCCTAGCACGGATGTTTGTTATTTCATAATAATAAACTCCCACGTACTTAGACCACTGTATGCAATAAAGACTGGGGTGGTTGAACATTTCCCAAAGGTTGCAAGACTTGCGCTGCCATCAGCAGTCCTAACAGGCCAATTACCAGCYAAAGCAGGTACACAGTATCTCAGCATGGTCTTATGTCACCCAGGCTCAAATGCTGGTTACTATTTTCAACATTAGTGTATCTGTAGCTTACAATGTCTTGAAAGAGCCCTAAACAGAGGCCAGAAAAGATGGGGAGTGGGAAAGATGAGGGAGAAAAAGCAAGGAGAGGCAACTATAAGCTCATTGTAYCATTTGCAATTACTGGGGAAGAGAGTGAACCACTAGGTAGCTTTCCATTGCTACCATTCGAATAGCTCAGATGGACAGATGGAAACTCTGAGGTTTGGAAAAAAGGGAGAAAAGGAGAAAAAAAAATAAGAAAGTATTTCATCTCTTCTAGAGAAATCATTCAAAACCCTTAGCTCAAAACATATTTCCTCTGCTTCTAGAAGGAGACACAGAAGGGATCTCTAATTTACAGTGCACAGCTAACAAACTTAGGTAATGGAGCCCTCCAAGGCATGTCTTTCTTTAATGATGAGAAGACCAATTACATCAATGGCTTACATAAACTAATCCATCAACAGAACAGTGCACACACAAAATGGAAAAGTAGGATATATAAATATCATCCCAAAAGAGCTAGACTTCTTTACTGGCACAGAAAACACAGAAGGAGATGGAATGGTCTAAGTTTTAGAGGTGACACATGCTCACAGAATTTATCAGTACAGGTATTTCACTGATGAAGTGGCTGAAAATTACCTTCTACTTCCAAAAGTGCCAAGGCATTTAGAATATACTATTTGAKGATAGGATTCGATGGCTATAGGTGCCATCAAGTCTGCAGGAAATATAAGTAACAGATCACAAAATGCGAGTCTGGGGCAGGTAAGGATTTTTTTCAGTTCATCTGTGAAGAACCAGCTGCTGATCTTACAAAACACGGGGCAGATTCCCAGCTGCTTGGGACTTAGATGGCAGAAACCTGCTGGTCACACTGACCTACTATCCCACATGAGCAGGGCTGACGGGAAGACAGACATATTCAGCAGCTTGCCTTCACAAATCTGATCTTCGGCATAACTTTCCAGATCTCCCCAGGTAACATCTGCTATCTTCCAGCAATTTAAGAACCGCTAGTCTGAGACACTTGCATATAACACTGCTCAACCAGCTGACAGAGCCAGAGAACAAATGTAAAATTGAGGTCTGAAATTTTAGGTAAATAAATAACGGCAAGAATAAGTCAGCCACACAAAGCCCAGCTGGTTGATCCAGTGAAGCCTCCCTGACCTCCCTGCTTCCTAGGCACCATCACATCTTTAGTCTGAAGAAAAATGCAGCAGAACTGTAACGACTTAAAATACGTTTTTCAGGCTTTGAGCATTCAAGCAGAGCAAGAACATACCGAGTGCAGGCTGGATCCAGCAGTAGTGACATGCTGATCCGGGTGTACCTGAACACAGRGCAGAGACTACTACATGCTGCGTACAGGATTTCAATCACAACTGAGCAAACGTTACAAGAGAGCGCAGGAGGCACTTCATCAAATTTAGAGTGTGGCAAAACATTGTCTTTACCTAACCCCGAGTACATCCTGCTTTAAAAATAAACATTGTGAAACTCACAGGATTCCCTGGTGGAAAACCATGAGGTGGCTCCCCACCYTCAATAATAACAAAAATACTGATGTCAGATTCCCTTGCTTGACTTATTCCCTCCACAGACTGGTGCCTGGTACCACAGCCAAACACACACCATGTCAGAAGGAAGATGAATATACTGAAAATGTCCCTCGGGATCACAGTGATGGGAACTCCACATTTCGCAAGAGGAGTAACGTCACACCGACATGGTTTCCCCCAAGATTTAATTGTGTTTCACAACAAAAATYAAATGGTCAGTGGGAAGAAAAGGGTTCACATCTAGAGCAGGTCCACAGGGAACAGAAAGGGGAAAAGGACACACAAAACTTCCCAGGCTATCAGGGACAACCTGCAGCCTCCTCCAGCACACTCCATCCTTTCAGTCACTTCTCATACAGCTCGCCTACATGGTCACCTCACCTTCCTACGCTAAACCAGAAACTGCTACCTTCCTCTTCCCTCCTGCAACTGTGGAGTGCCCACAAGAGCTATCAGGGCATCTCCAGTACAGCATCTTCCTTACAAAGGCCAAACATCAGCATAGACAGATCACAAATAACATAATCAATACCGCCAGCTTAGACTGGCTGTTGCAACTGGATGGAGGAGTAATGTCCATACAGAGTACCTTCTGCTGGCTCCACTACCACAAACACATGGAAATGCTTAGCAGCCTATGGCAGTTATTGTCCCTCTGTTAACATGAGTTGTTCTCATTTGATAGAAGGGGCACTCTCGTACACACCACTTACTACTTCCTCTGTGTGCGAGATGAACAAATTGTAAGAGAAACTAGAATTACAGTCCATTAGCAGCAGTGCTGGACAGATGGCTGCTGCCGCTACTTAAAGCGATAATGCACCACTGTAGACTATGGCCACAGAAAGCAGTCATGCATTTTAGTTTCACTTTGTTTTTTGTTTTTGTTTTTTTTTTCCTTAAATGGTTGGAAGGATTTGTAGAAGGTTGATTAAAGTCAATTTTTAAATCTGTGTGTCCTTTTCTGAAAATATGAATGTAACAGATTTTTTGGTTTCTAAACAGTTAACCAGAAGCACTCCTTCAATCAGAAGAGGTCAGTTGGTTGTTCTACTGTAACTGTGCAATAATTTTGCTTTTTACTAACTTCACGGCAAGCTGCCAAGTAGGAATATAAGTCTGTCACAGTTCTGCTGACATTTAATTTTTGCTTCTCAAATTCCTCCTCCCTCCACCTTTTTGCCAAGATAAGCCTACAACTAATAAGAACTGGTCTTAACTCCTTGTTGTCTTAAACATGAGCATCAGGGCTTCAACTCACAAAACCAGGATGAAAAAGAGATTCCCTATGACATGGCTACCTCCAGTATACCAATGGGTAATGCGTCTGGTACCTAGGAACGGGAGAGGAAGACCTAGGTACCCAGCACTGTTGGATCTGGACCCAAGAGCTGTCATCCCACACTCAGCTAGGCCAGCTGGTGCTGTGATTCAATTAGCTCTCKCTTGCTGAGCACACTAGGATGGGAAATTTGGGTGCTGCAGAAAGTGATGCTGGCAAAACAACGCTTTCCAGTTCCTAATTAATTTTTAGGGGTGATTGGYAGTTTTGAACCTTAAAATTATAAGAATTTTAAAGCCTTTGTTTTCTGAAAGTGCCAGGCAATCTACCATCTGTAGAGCCACACTTCTTGCAGGCATCTCAAGCCAAACACTTAGGAACTGAGATGCAATGGCCACTTCAGAAAGTTTTGTTCATTTATAGGCACTGCAATCCCACTCTCTGCAAAGAATAGTATCGATTCCATCTGCTGAGGAAGAGACTTCCAACTAGGTAATCGTGCTCTTATTTGCTTACATCCTTCCCACTTGCAGCATCAAGTGGCTGAGTTACTCCTTAGTTCCTATTCTGCAGGATTACATCAGCTTTTTGTTCTGATTCACTTTGGAAATAAGGTTTGTAGAGTCACTTGATTCAGGATCCTCTTGACAACTTTTAAACAGTTAAACAGCTAAAGACTAAATGTCTAAATTCCCTCTGTATTTAATGAAGACAGACAGGTATTTCAGAAGCCTGTTCAAGTGCACCTACCTCTCCACTGATTACACTCAGTGATAAAGTGCCTAAATGATTAGCTTAGGCTAGGTAGGTGGTAAACCTAATCAAGGTGAATCCTGTATATCCACCTTGGTCTACAAGTGTCCAGTATTAACTTGACTCCACTTGTCAAGTCCAACCAAAATCCATATTTGAGAGAGGAAATGATTGCTCAGAGGTAACTGGGTTCCCCCAAGTTTCATGAAGACAGGCAGAATGGAGCCCTGGGCTCAAATAGCTGTTAGCTCACCCTTAATGATTCTTTATCCTTTCAGCAGATTCGTTCAAACAGATGTGGCAATCCAATATAAAATATAATATCAGTGAAAGTTTATTAGAAAGGGGGGTGGTGGAAAGAAAGGAGGGGCATGTACAGCTCTGCATACAAAGCTATAACAAACTGGATATATTAGCTGAGTAGTATTGACTGACAGTCAATACTTGATCTCAAATATGCCCAGACTTCAGCAAGGACAAAAACGTCGTATATACAGGTTCCAGTATGTTTTTCCAAACCTTTTGTAACAGAAGAGTGCTGCTTAAGAAAGTATGTCAGAAATATGAAAGGAAGAATTAGTTGTAAAGCTGAACMAAGAAAGGTGACCCACGAGGAAGCAGAACATGCATATCCATCAACGTATTGTGCTCTGAACACTTGCTACAGGCAGGTCCCTTAGTGAGATATGACCTAGCATAGGTCTTTCATCTCTTCTTGCCTGAAGCAAGTTTAGTGATACTCTTTTGTAAAAGCTAGAGAAGAAGAAAAAGAAAAAGAAAAATCTATGATTTGGAACAAAAACATGTCCCTGACAAACTTAGTATTAAAGCAAAGCATCCAGCTCTACCCCCAATCTGAGCCAGAACTGGGCATAAAAATGCAACTCTTCACTCTGCAACAAGAACTCAGTAATAGGAGCTACAGCTTAATTAAAACCAACAGTCCTAGGGTTTCTCTTCTGCTTAGATTCACTATAGAGGAATGAATCTGGTCAGGGTGGGGATAAGGGACACATTTTTATTCAGGTTATTTTCAGCAGAAGCAACACAGAAAAGGCCAACCTTCCTGTTTAGTTAGTTCCTGGGTTCACAAGCGATGACATGTGGATAACAGTGTTTTAATGCTCCCTTTCACCCAATGACCCCCAAAGCACTTTTACTTCCCTTAATGAACTCAGTTTCACATTAGCTTTGACAGCTCTATTTTACATGGGAACTGAGAGAGAGATGAAATAATTTATCTAGGCCATGCAGCAACACAAATTGACTTCTAACAGCATGAAGAGTTATGCAACAGGCCACACTTGCTTTTGCACAGCATCCTGTTCCAGAGCATGTTATCACTAGGGAGGTAACACACATCTCAAACTCAATTACCTGCTCAGACACTATCACACAGGAACTTTCCTGCCCCAACTCCACTAAATGCTAACTCAGCAGAGGCTAAAGACCCTCCTTACCTCAGAGGCTCAAGATGTACATTGCTGTTTACATTATTAATGTTTTCTGATAACTTCACTCTTCCTCCCCATTACCTTCGGGCAAGAAAAGTCTAATTCCTAGACCAGTCAGGGGACTGCCAGCCAAAATAAATGAATAAATAAAATAATACAGAAACTGAAAGGTTGATCATCACAACACTTAGAGCCTGAATCATCCTCTGGATTATGGCCACAACATCCTCATTGCTTATGCACGTGCACACTCCCCAGCTATACACTAAGTTTATTCCATTCCAGCTGAGCATTACAGCATAAGTTAAAGAAGAATATGAAAAGAACATATGCCAAATAATAAAAAAAAATCTTGCAGGAGAAATACATGAACATCTGATTAAACAACTGACTTGGATCAGTGTGCTCCAGAATAGTAAAGTCCTCCTACAAATGAGAAGAAAGGCCCACTGAAATAACAAATGATGAATCACAATGACAAAGTTATCTCTGCAGAAGCTACGTGAAATCTAAAGGGGACACAAACTACATGAAATCTATGGAGCAGCAGGAAGATGAGGTTGCTCTCAACTTCAGCCTCAGCAACAGCTGATATTAACRTTTTGGTGCCAATGGATAGCATCCCAATTCCTTGTGCTATCACTGAAGAGCACAAAGCACTCAAATCCTAACACCAAGGGACCACTGCTCTGTTACATTTAAGTTACATCCCAAGATAGGCTCAGCTGAAATTCTCTTGGCATACGTTACATAAACAAGATGCTACAGCACTCTTGCGTGGGAGAACTAATTTGTTACGAGTTCAAGTTCTCCTGCCAATGTAGAATTTCACAMGATGAGGATAAGGGTGAGGAGATAAAAGGGCTCAAGACCTTAAAGCCTCTCCAAGAAAGTACTTGACTTGGGGACCAGGTGTTGCTGACCCTGCATCAGCAAAATGMCATTTTTGTGAATTTTACCTTAACAGATGGAACAAATATTTCCAGAAGAGAATCATGCCAGTACCATCTGAAGACTGACTCACTACAGCTTGCATCAGACAACTCGCCCTACAACTGACATCTTGAACTCCAGTAACTCAAGACAACGCTGACATTCCTGCCAAGCTAGATGTCATTACTTAGGCAGTTCTTCATTCCCAGAAGACCGCAATCTGCAGTTTGTATTCTTATTTCCCTTTAGTGGAAACAAAAGAAAATAAAAAAACTTCCCTTTTCTACAAGCACAGTCAAGCATTTTTCCCCCTATTYTTTTTCATTCAAACTGTCTCAAGCACAGAGAACCTCTCTATGTTTTCAGAAATGGTTTAATGGCTCTATCATATTTTTATAGACAGAAGATGGAGGACAATCTTTGCAAGAAAGATGTTTTTACAAAATTGAATGGAATGATATCAAACTATCATAGAATCAGTAAGGTTGGAAGGGACCTCTGGAGATATCTAGTCCAACCTCCCTGCTCAAGCAGGGTCACCTAGAGTGTGTTCGACAGGGTTGCATCCAGGTGGGCCTTGAATATCTCCACAGAAGGAGACTCCACAGCCTCTCTAGGCAACCTGTGCCAGTGCTCCGTCACCCTCACAGTGAAGAGATTCCCCCTCATTTTCAGGCAGAACTTCCTATGCTTCAATTTCTGCCTGTTGCCTCTTGTCCTGTCACACGGGACAACTGAAAAGAGTTTGTCGCCTCCCCTTGACACCCTCCCTTCAGGTACTTACACACATTGGTAAGATCCCCCCTCAGGCTTCTCTTCCCCAGGCTGAAGAGGCCCAGCTCTCACAGCCGTTCCTCACAGGGCAGGTGCTCCAGCCCTCTGATCGTCTTTGTAGCCCTACGCTGGACTCTCTCCAGTAGCTCCATATCTCTATTGTACTGGGGAGCCCAGAACTGGAYRCAGTACTCSAGATGAGGCCTCYCCAGGGCTGAGTAGAGCAGCAGGATCACCTCCCTCCACCTGCTGGCRACACTCTTCCCAATGCACCCCAGGAGACCATTGGCCTTCCTGGCCTCAAGGGCACATGGCTGGCTCACGGTCAACTTGTCATCCACCAGCACTCCCAGGTCCTTCTCTGCACAGCTGCTCTCCAGGAGGTCAGCCCCCAGCTTGTACTGGTGCCTAGGGTTATTTTTCCCTAGGTGCAGGACTCTGCACTTGCCCTTGTTGAACCTCATGAGATTCCTCTCTGGCCAACTCTCCAGCCTGTCCAGGTCTCTCTGAAGGGCAGCACAGCCCTCAGGTGTGTCAGCCACTCCTCCCAGTTTGGTATCATCAGCAAACTTGCTGAGGAGGTACTCTGTCCCTTCGTCCAGGTCATTGATGAAAAAGCTGAACAGGATAGGACCCAGTACTGAGCCCTGGGGGACGCCACTAGCCACAGGCCTCCAACTGGACTCCACGCCACTGATGACGACCCTCTGAGCTCTGCCTTTCAGCCAGTTCTCAATCCACCTCACTGTCCACTTGTCTAACCCACACTTCCTGAGTTTCTCTAGGAGGATGTTATGGGAGACAGTGTCCAAAGCCTTGCTGAAGTCAAAGTACACAACGTCCACTGYTCTTCCCTCATCTACCCAGGTAGTCATTCCATCACAGAAGGYGATCAGATTGGTTAAGCAGGATTTCCCCTTGGTGAATCCATGCTGGCTACTCCTGATCACCTYCTTCTCCCATTTTGCTACAATTTTAGGAATCCACATGTGAAAGATGATGTCAGGAGGGCACTAAAAACACATCAGTACTCTGATATCTCGTTTCGTATTTCCCTTCACCTCCTGTTTATACAGGAAGTTTGCTCCCCATTAGACTCAACTTTTCTAAACTAAGACTAAAAACTCTTTGGAAAGATGCTTTACTGATAACTGGTATAAGTCCTTGCAGTCTCCTGGCTCTCCAAACAGATGCTCTATTCATGGACCTTCAACAGTAACATTCCTCTGGGCCTTARTTTTGTATTTCAAGATTTTATTAGGCAAAGAACCAAAGGGAACCCCAAAACTGTCTTCTRGCTTTGTTTGCAGAGCAGATACAAAGAGGAAGACCTGGTTCCATAATTCAGTCCATAACAGAAAATGGAGAGAAGTCCAATGAACTGTTAGAAGGGAGATTTACCCCCTTCTCTCCTTCCCCCTGTCCTTCCTCTCCCCCCCCCCCAAAAAAGAGGAATGCTGTCAAGGAATTATAATAAATTTCACTGTGCAGTAAATTAGCAGATATAGGTCAAGTAGCATTTAAAATCTAGCTAAGAGAATGAATTGAGAGAAAAAGTACAGTTCTCTCTAACAAGTCCAATATGAGAATAATGATTCTGCAGATCTAAGGATATGAGGTGATTTGTTTGGGTTTTTTTTTTTTTTTTTTTTTTTTTTTTTTTTTTTTTTTTTTTTTTTTTGAAAATAAGAACTTTAGTAGAAGGCGAACATTAATGTACTCTTGCAAAGCACCTTGGAACCAGTACAATTGAGTGGATGTCAGCAGCAGCAAAGACGCAAGAATAAAAATTCCATTTTCAGGACATAATCCGCTGCCAACTTCAGGACAGAGGACAAAGTTCACTGCTCTTAGTGTCTGATGTTACACACAAAGCACTCTGATTTTTTGGTACTTTAGAGTGTGTGTTTCTACCATTGACTTTTCAAAGAATAACTCCTAAAGCCCCATGTAGTCTGTCTTTTACATAGCTATTTATAGTAAGAGAAGTATAAGACCATGCTCGAGGCATAATTTTTTTATATTGTTTATATTGTGTCAATTTGTGCAATTAATTCCTTGACCTTATTTTGTCCTCAATTTCCTCTCTTTCTCTAAATGAGTTTGTCCCCACCACAAACTCTGTGAGCAGGAACTGCTTCTGGAGAAGTTACAGATGAATAGTAAATGCTTCTTGTACTTGGAAGCAGAGCTTACCTGTTTGCTATCCTGTTTCCAGTCTGAAGGATTAAGTCTAATAACCCCCTAAATATCCTCCTGAGGCAAGGGCTCCAAAATAACGCCATGCAGTTTAAAGAATTAACAGTCACATACTTTCCAGTATGCCACATCCCATCAACCGAACTCCTGCTTTATCACTTCTTAAAATAATGAAGCTTGCATTCATGCCTCCCTTTCCTGTGCCTTGTTCTGAGGATTTATTCTCTTCTCTCCCCTTTTCTCTTGCCCAGTGAGTTTATTTTCTGCATCTTGACCCATACCTACGCTGCTTCTCTCCTCCTCCAAACCCACCCCCTATCTCTTTTAATACAGAAAACCTTCCTCTTACAATTTTTATAGATTTCACACATGCTGCACCAGCTCTTTTCCACTCTCCTGTTGCACACAATCGCATCCCAGTTACCCAGTCACAGATGGCAACCCAGCCATCCTTCCAGCTGAGCACAAAAGCAGAAGTTCTAGCCAACTCTTTCCCTGCTTCCTCCTTTCCTGCTTCCAGGGCATTTAGAAAGCAGCACCCAAAAAGCAGCCTCCCCCTTGGAGAAAAAAAACAAAAAATCTCAGAAACTGGCAGAACCCATCRCAGATACCAAGCAGAAGTGCTGCCTAAGTCATCACACATTCAAGTCTCAGGTAGTTTTTCCTAAGGAGAGAAGTAGCCTGAGCCTTCACAAGCTTTCTTGCCTTCTCTACAGCCAGGAGATCCCAACCCTACTTCCAACTCCTCATCCTCCCCTGCAAATGGCCTTCTTTCCAACTGAGCAACAATTCTAGCTGCCAGTCAATGTTCAAGTTTGCTTTGGTGCTGGGGCAAGGCAGGTAAGGTCCAGATGACAGAGCTTGGTTTCTCCCAATATTAAAACACTTTAAAGTCACATTTAGCATATTCTTGTCCAAGCACAAAAGAAATCAGCACCAAGCTCTGGGGGTTACCCCAGGTCTGCTCCATTCCAACCCATTTCCCAGTAGCTTCCAGTTGCAGCCATTAGCAGCTCAGCATTTTGCTTTGTCAAGAAGATAAAGCAGATACCCAAACTCTACAATATGTTTTCAAGCAATTACAACTGTTGATAGCAAAGAGCAGGGCTCGGAAAGGCCATTATTAATGAGGGAGAACAGCACAAGTCTTTTGCTACTGATGGATTATGTTTGCTGTGGCTGCTCCTGGACTGGAGAACATGTGTAGCTGTGGCTGGGAAGGAAAAAATTTTGCTAGATTCACATGGCTGATATGCAGCTCAAGACATAAAACAGTGTCAGTCAAATGCCTACACTTAAGACTTTATTAATAGCCCAAAAGTGATGCAATCAGTATGTGCTATCCAGCTACCAGCTTTAGCCTATAGGGCAGAAAGTTCTCACCTGCCTGGCCACCCTCCGAGCTTCCCAGTAAGGTTTGGAGTCTTCTACAGCTTTTCCAATCTTCTTTACCAGCTCATCCAGTTTTACTGTTGCTTCAACCAGCACTGAGCGAAACTTTTGGCGTGCATCCTTCAAAATGTTGGGGAGTAAGGGAAAGGAGAAAAAGAACAAAGAAGAATTAGAGCTTTAAAACTGCTATTTCTCATATTTTGTTTTTATCTTCACATTGCTCTTTCAAGTCAGACATAAACCAACACATTCAAAACAGTTACTGTTATTTGGATTAAGCCAGAACTCTTCAGTAAAGGTAATAACAAGGACCCAGAAATGCATCTGAAAGCTAGCATCCTGGACATCAATTCTTTGCCTCCAGAGGCCTTTTTTATACAAAGGTTGCAATAGCCTATGCTGGATGTCACCTCTGGCAGGGCTTCTCAGAGAGTTCAGAAAATGACTCAGTGGAAGGAACAGCAGCATAACAAACTCTGAAAGGGAGTTAAGTGACAAAGACATCTCTGTGTTGGCCTGTAGCTCACGATGGTTCAGGAGCACGGATAACACATTCAGAAAGGTCCGAGTTTGTCCTTACACCTTCCAGGGCACACTTCTCAGAAGTCTTCCAGAACTTGCTTTGACAATTTAGACGGCTAGATATTTACTAAGGATTTTCAAAACAAGTTCCAGAATCCTACTCACTGAACCTCTCCTCTCAGGAAACAGAAGTGGGCTACCAGACAGGTCCAGTCCCATCACAGGCTGACAGCTCAGCTGTTACCAACTTCAGGAAGAACCAGCATCTTTCAAACCCCTGCATGCATCAGCCCTCAGCCATTTTGCAAAGCAAATAAGGATGGACAGAACCTGCTTTCTTCAGCAGAAAGAATTGAACTCTTCCCACATGGCAGTGGTATCTGGTTTGTATCATTGGGTAAAGCCTTCCACACTCCATTTGATTATTATTTATTATTTTTAAGAAAACTAAATTCCAGCTATTTCCAGACTGGGTGAGCCTTTGTTATGTAAGTAGCTGAAGTGACTAAAATACCTTTTCTATTCCACTGAAATTTCCACGCTTTTAAGCAAAGTACTCCTGACTACAATTTCAGCATCCAAAACAGATTCTAAATCAATGTAATTATATCAGACCGAGAGAGATGCAAATTCAGCCTGTGTTCTGGCTCAGGATTTAAGGAGTCCAAGAGGAAGGGGCCATGTGAGCTCTTGACAAGCCCTGTAATTCTAATTAGAGAGCAGGATTTAGGCAGACTGCTGGAGCAACATGCTGATTACCAGGAAGCAGCTGGCTTAAAGAAGTGCTTTAATTCAACAGGATTTTGTCATTATTTTTGAGGATTTCTGAAACGCACAGCTGTTTATTCATTAGRAGAATTAAAATATATTGGAACCTACCACCACCTTCACAGAAGCAGGCAATAACTGCAACAAGACATCAGTTTTACAAAAGAAGCAGCACAGTTCTGTAAAAGTTTTTTTGGTTCCTTTTCAGTGTTATCTAAAACCTTAATCAGAATTGGTAATGTTTTTGTCCAACGCAAATAGCTTTGCATTCTTAAGACACTCCAGTTTGTACTCAGAAAATATTCAGATGCATAAAAGGGTCAAAATGGAGAGTTAAACCCACGTTAATTTAGTATTCTATTAATTCCAATCCAGTAAATAATCCCTTTTCCTAGAAAAACCTAAAGTACATCATTAAAGCAATATGTGGCRAGTCAATGAGTTTCCCAATGACAAAAGGTTGAGCATTGCTAACTAAAGTATTAATATTATGAACATAGTTCACTGCTCAAAATGAGTTTCACAGAAACTGAAATAAGATTGCAAGCGTGACTACTATACTGCAAGGAAAAATTTAAGTACTGAAGTACATTTAGCAAAAATTTATTTTCCTATAAGTGCAAGAACAAAATTAAAAACTCATTTTTAACTGAGAGGGTCTGAAGGTTTGTTTTCCCTTTTCTCTCTGACAGCTGTGTGGCTGGATACTAGTTGTGGACAGTGAATAGTTTAAGAAAAACATACATGTGTATGCATTAAGTAAAAAGAGCCCTATTAGTGATATATCAAAAAGTTCAGTTCCAATGTCCATAAGACAAGCACTTGGAACAAAGACCTATTGACAGCAACTTAGCATTATCACTAGCAAACCTGCGCATAGCGATGCAACCCAAATTTATTCCTGTACTATTTACACGTACTCTTATCCCACAGGGAGATGACAACTGGTCTCCACCTAGAATTAAAAAAGATAAAACAAAACCAAAACAAAAACTCTCAAACACGGAGTAGTTGCATCGACAGCAAGTCTGGTGAGAATCCATGGATTTTTCACCAAAGGGGACGAGGTGCATCCCAGCTACCAAACTGTAACTAACCCTTTCACTGGCACCTCAGGCACAGGTCTAGCAAATGCTTAAGCATATGCTTAGTTATACTCCAAACCATAGCACCACTTAACACGATAACTACAGTTGCACAAAATAGGATGCTTCAGCTTAAGAATATACCGGAGTGAAGTTGCACTTTTTATTCTCCCCCAAAGATGCCAGCTTTGTAGTTTGGGGCTTCATCTGGGGCCTTACCATTCTCATTTCTGCCAGTGCAGAGCAACAGTGAAAAATGAGGAACATCAAAACTGTATACCTGTCTCATCCATCACAYGCTGTATTTTAAAAGGCATGTCTATCCTCCAGCACTGACTGTCAGGAAGAGAAGCCTGCAGGGCCCACACCTTCTGCACGGGAGGACAGGCAGATGATCGCACTCTGCTTGGATTTGTCACACGCAAAGGTTTCCAGCCACCTCCTTTGGACTCACCAACAAGGTCCCAAGGTCTCTCAGAAAGGATAACGCTATTCCCAAGCCCTCTCCTCTCCCGCACTGCGGATGTACTGCTTTTACTGTCCATTTGCTCTTCCAAGCAAGAGTAAACCATTTCTGTGCTAACTATCTCCACTCCTGTTCCACAGGGCTGCGCGTCCCTGTGGCAGCCTCGTGCATTCACACCAACCAGCCTCCTCAGCCTGAACCAATTCAGCTCCCGGAGCCACCGTCGCCAGCAGGCACAGCACTGAGCGCATCTCACGTGCACAGCCGCAGTTTACTCTTTCAACGTCTTTTCCTAGGGCTGCAAGAATTCTCTTCCCATAAACCTTTCTCCTGGAAACCCTTAGCAGAAGTGCAGTTTTAGGGAGCATGCCGGCCTTCTGCCCCATACGTGCTCCGGCTGCCATCGTCCCTTAGGAAAAGCAGACTGTGTTTCCAGGAACCTGCTGTTTGTTGAGGCGTGACCTGAAACKCCAGGAGGGACCGCACCTAACAACAGGCCGTTCGTACGGCCGTATTTTGGGAATCCCACTCTCATTAAATAAGGAAAGGAACACACTGCTTTGCACACAAACTGCACCTGCTGGAGGATAAAGCGTGCTTGTTTTGCCTTTCTGATGAGCGATGGTGATGAGCTGGTGTCAGATGCCATACGACAGGCAAATCGCTACTTCTGCCCATCAAAAGTGGTGTGAATTTTCAAACAATTTTCTTTCCTTAAGGAAAGTTAAAATATCAACAGGGTACGAATCACCTTAGTGCCAAGTGCATCTGAATCTCATTGACGGAGGTTGCTCTGCGGCCACCATGACAACTCAGGGCGCAGAACCTCCTGAGAGCCCATCACGCCGCGCAGGAGGTGTGGGGGAACCGGGACAGCTGCCCGACGGGGAGCCGTCTGCCCTTTCCAAGGGGCAGGCAGTATTCAGCCCGGCTCTCCTCCACTGGAGAGACCTGTCAGCTGTGAGAGCTTGCGCTGGCCACGCGTGAGCATCAGCAGCTCTCAGGTGTGAGAAGCAGGTAGGCTCCCCAGTTACACACGCATCGGACACACAGCCACGTACCCGGGTATCTACCTCAGAGCACCAAGTACGTTATGGAAGCTTTTAAATATCTATTTGGTACCTGAGCAGTTCAAATAAACCAGAATGAACCTCCAATCCTTAAAAAAAGTAGTAAGGAAGGGGTTAAGTAAACAACCCGCTTCATTTCTCAAGCGAGAGGAAGACACCTTCTTACCACGGAGCTACTAATTTGCCATCTAAGAACAATTAAAAGKGGCGTTTGGAAGTTGCTCTAACCTCCTGCTCGCAGACAGTTACAAATTAAAGATTTAGACTACAAATAAGCTGATCTGTTTTGCCTTTTAGCCCTCTTTCAAGAAGCGGGAAAGAGAGGGAGGGAGGGAGGCAGGCAGCCGGGTGGTCTCTCCACCTTCCTCTCCCCCTTAAGCCAGAAACTCATTTGTGCTTCAAGAAGATAAACCACGCCGTAAAGCCCGTTGACTCATTCAGGCCACAAAATCTTTCTGGAGCAAGCGTGGAGGAAAAACCCTTTCCTTACTCATCCGCGGGCAAAGCAAATAGAAAAACGACAAAGACCGCAAGCAATCCACATGCAAGAGCCATTTCCTACGGAAACAGGCAGGTTATAAAGAGACTCAGAAAGGGCTGCTAACGCTCGACAAATTTATCGTGTCGTAGCCCAAAAGCCGGCACGAACGCCAGCCGGTGAGCTCCCTCCCCCTTATCCGCGCGCTCTTTTAGAGGAGACGCCGGAAAACGCCGCACATGGATGCCAATAAGGAGGCAGTCATCTCTGCGGAAAAAAGATTCCCCGGCCCGAGCAGGCGTGCTCAGACGAGACTGCCGCCGCCGCCGGGCCGCTCGTCAAGGACTCGGAAGGACGAGGCCATGCAAAGGTTACTTGAAACTCTCGGGTGGGCCGGGTTCCTTCCTCAAAACCCRAGGCCCCCAAAACAAGCGCATCAACAGCTTGGAGAGCTGCACTAGTCAGAACCCGGCTTTTGTTTACAAGCATCTACCCCTTAACGCAGCTTACAGACACTGGCAAGCTTTTAGCCCCAGCAGTGCAAAAACTCTCTGGTTAACACAAAACACATTTGGGATTGCTGGAATTCCAGTGGTAACGGTAACGGCATGCGCTGTACTTCTCCCCCTGCAACGCTGCTGGGGGGTCCCTCAGGAATCTGTTATATCTGAATTGTATTTTTAGGAGCTCGTCAAAGATGTGCCAGTTAGCTAGACGGGCGGCTCATGCGCTTTAAATACATCAGCAATTCCTGATCTGAGCTCAGGAGACGTATTTCCAAAAAAAACAGGAAAAAAGCTYAAGCAGCAAGGCACTGCTCTAACTCGCAGTTGGCCGAAACGTGCTCGCATCTCCACTGCAAGATGTTTCCTGCACTTCTTCACGGAAGTTTTAAAGATAAACAGGGACATTAGGGAAGCCAACTGTTAAATCCCTTGGCGGACCCTTATCATCCTTTTGCTGTGTCAGTAATGCTGAGCGTTGCACTTAATATGAGCAGCATTATGGATTTTCAATCAAGCCTAATCAAAGATTCATTAACAAGCAATACATTAACRCAACATATAACTACGAGTCACTCCATGCCCCTTATCAGATCCACAAGTCCTGAACAGCCTATAAGCACCATCAGGTCAGGATTTTTCTCCAGGGTTTAATGCRATAGGTCAAAAGAGCAAAAAATGAGTAATTACCTCAACTACAAGGATAGGTGTAGTTGATTTCACCATATTTTTCAAGTCATATCACACTCGCCAAACAATACGCCTCACACGGTGGTTTGCGTGCAGAACCTTTTTTTCTTTCTTACTTTCTCTCTTTTTTTTTTTTTTTTAAAGAAGGCAGGCATATGAACTTAAACAGGRTTACTCCTTTTATCACCTCTCTGCGCAGCCAACTCCAATATTATCTCCATCAATCAAACACTGACATGTCTGTGGCTGCCACCAGAGCATCTCAGAATCCTAGAAGCATCCACCGATTTAGCCCCATAACATTCCCATCAAGAAAAYCATTTTTACTTCCATTTTCAAATGCGGTCCTGTAAGCACAGGGAATAAAAGTCTGATTTTTCAGAGGCATTTAACATCTACAGCTTTTTTTCCTGTTAATGGGAACTGGAGACTGTCMGCACTTTCAGTAGTTCAGTTGTGCAAAGCTACAGACAGTCCAAAACAGACTCACAGAATTTAGATACCACAAAGTTACTCTTCCTGCTTATCAGACTCTTCCTTGCTTATCCTCAAGTCATACGAACGTGGAACTTTCTTCTGAATTTCYTTCACAAAAATACCTTCTACTCAAACTCTTCAGTTGCTTTTTCAGATTATTCTGAGAAGATTCAACAGTGAAAATGCATAGGCCACAAAGTGATACCACAAGATGCTGTCTGCTGCTTTCCTGTAAGTAGCCTATTGATACTGTCTGTGCTCCCATTAAGGTCAACTGTGATCAGAGATTAAAAACAGAAAGGAAATAATAATGTAAGAATAGGACAAACATAACCTCATCGTCTGGTAAAAAACATCTTTCTTCTAATGAAATATTCCACAATAGCAGCAACAGTACAAACTAGGAAAGGACAACAAGGGGTACCCACCAAAGCAGCTAGTGAGAGTCAAAACAGCAAATCTTCAAATGTAAATCCAGCATGGCTTTCCCAGAAGCCCACATTTTTTAGCAGCTTTCAACGGCTTCTAGAGCCCTTGAAAGAGAACTACCCCAATTCTAAACTCTTCCTTCCAAATTCTTGATTTACGGCTGTAAGGCTGCTTTGCAGAGCTCTCTCTTCCTGTCTATAGCGTGAACATTGGATTTTTTTTT